>NC_080567.1:27547500-27907500 GCF_030253575.1 Rhododendron vialii | reverse complement strand
TTCTTTCATAGTATGTGAAAAGTAAGTAAATAAGTAAGGATAATTTTGTAATTTTGCGTGAATAAGAAGAAGAAAAATCATGCAAATGGGTAAAAAGATAAATGGCTGTGTGAAAAATATTTTCCAATAATAAACGAAACTATACGTCCAAACCCTCGAGGACCGGCCCAGTGGTCTCCGGTGTTAGAAATTTGATGAATGAACTTGGAAAATTTGGAAAATCTTTCGAAGCAACCGAAATGTCCCCCGTTGGTTCATCGAATTTGGACGAGACCTTGTTCGATTCACATTTTAGTTTTGTTTTAGCTTTATTTTCTAATTATTATCTTATTTTTCTCTCCAATCATTATCATATTTCTCCAATTATTACTTTCATTTCTCTATTTACTCATTACCTCTCTTTACAATCATTACTCTATTTCTCTCTCCACTTACCACCAAAACTAAAAATACCCAAAACTAGCAAACGAACAAGACCGTATTATTTATTGTAGGTGGTTTATTTCCCCGTGATGTGAGAATTATGGCACCCTATCCATTTCGAATGTTTCAAGAATTGATTTCCTAGACCTAGAGTGCAGCTCATGGGTCACCTCTCTATGCTATATAAAGTTGGCAACTTCACATCTATGTTCACCAATTTCGTATTCCGTAAACCAAAGTTTGCTAAGTCTGTTCACAGTGGTGTTCTGTGGGTAGTGGTTCTAGTCGGATAAATCCTAAAAGACAGAAACCAATTCAACCTCAACACCCTTTGGTAGGCAGCGAATCTATTTTAAAAATATTGTGTGTAATACAAATTTCAATTTTTTGCATTTCTGTATTGATTTTTGTATTGTCATTTCATTTATATTTTATATACGGTTCGTACATATAATCTGTATCTTTCAATTTTGTACGTAATGAAATTCTTCTCAGGAATCCATCGTATTTTGTCCAACGTTCGGCACCCCTTGGGATCTCACGCGCAAGCGTGTAAAACAAAGACCTAAAACTCATACGGAGTATAATTAAGTGGGACCCGAATTAGCCGGTTCTTATCAAGAAAAAGGGCTGTACTAGTAAATGGATGAGACATCGGATTGAGCGAAGATTAGACTTTAGGACGACAGCCCATCCCTCTCCTCGAATACAACCAAAGACCTTTGGTCTACTTGGAGTTATGGACTTCACGTGCATATACCCCACTCCCCCCACCCTACCTTATTCTGTCTGGTGATGGTCCGGAAAAAGAACTCGATATTGTTTCTCTGGAAGAGTAAGAATTTTATTGAAAGGGGAGACGGGCGATAGATTGATAAAACGGTCAGATGTCGGAGAAACGCATGCAAGTTGTTGATGAATAGCTACCACGGTAGTTGCACTATATGACGAGGCTTCCTGTAGAAACGGGCGGATATCAACCAAGTGACTCTATTGCCACAGGTAGAGAGCACTGCGTGCACGAAAAATGGTTCATGCAACCAGATGACCGAAAAACCAACCACAATCCAGAAAGTCGATATTGTTCAATAGTTCAATTAGAACCTCTTGGCATCACTTAAGCCAAATTAGAACCTCTTGGCGTCACTTGGCCAAAAGTCGATTGGCGTTGTACCTAAATTGTTTAGGTACTTGCGTTCTGTTATATTTTCAGTCACAATTGGAGTAATTGAAAATCTTGAGAGGAGTGAAGACTCTTAAATGATTAAATGGTTAGGTAATATCGGTACACCTGTATAGAGTGTTTGAACTAGGTTTGGGGGTCCTCCGAGGTGTGGTACCATAATATGAATCATGTGATTTCATTTATTTGTAGGTTGTGTCATCCTATCTATTTGATGTATGAGAATAGGTTGAGGGCGTTGCGCATCCGATACCTCTAAGCATTGGTTTTACCCGATAGAACTCGCACACGGGATCTTATTTCGGGTCTATTTGGAAGCCACTAACCAACAACTTGTGGTTTGGATCCCCTCGTTTACCCAGACAGCCCATACATTGCTCTTGGACATGGTAATGTAATGGTAGGCGCCTAGGCTACGTTCCCTGGGCGTGGGGTGACTGTAGAGCTTCCACAGCGGGTTCCCGGGAGGGAATCGAAATTCAAAGGTGCTCACCGCCCCACCTAAGGCCAGAGCAATCCGCACGGGATAGAGTTAGAGGGTTCCAAGACCCAAGTCGTGAGGCCATCACCCTAAGGTTTAAGGGGGTGTTGAAAGCACACGTGTTGAACCCGCGACCTTTGATCCAGCCAAATAACTTGTGGACCACCAGGCCACCACCCCAAGTGGTAAATCAATGGTAGACAATATGGTCTTTTGTTTCTGTTTCGATTTTAGGAAAAAAGTGAGATTTTGTTCACCAAAATTGCATTATTTTTTAGTTCTATTTTTAGGAATTGGACAATCTTTTCGGAACGGAGATAGTAATAACAAGGACCCCTGTAACAACAACAACAATGAAGTCTTTCTAATGTTGGAGTACATACCCTTAAAAGATACTGTAGCATCTCAAGCTCGAGTCCATTTACCTTGGAACATTGTTCTTTCTTCATATCGACTGAAGTACCAGTTTTAATCATTTTTCCCAGCTCCATTTTAACCGAAATAGACTTCAATTAGCCTCGGGCTGGTTTGGCATGGCATTTTCAACCGGCTTTTTCGAGGTTCTCTCTTTATTGGCAATTTCAAATGCTCAATCTTTCGTCCCTGTCGAAAAAGTACAAAGAAATAACATGTTCTTTGAAACAAGGTTGCTAACACCTATTACCTTGATTCATTTAGGATGGGTGTAACCTATTTCTGATTAATATCCCACCGTCCAAGAGACCTAGTTGGTGACATATATGGATCCTTTTGACTGAAAAGTTGGTGCAGAAAATACATAATTCGCCTACACAGTACACATTTCTGTGGAAATTACTCCAGCATATGATGTCTCTTGCAATCATCTTCCTTCTCACCTGAAGTATAGAGCTACTGCTTTCCCACCTGTGGAAAGTGGAAACTCATGGCATGCTTATGAAAAACAGGCACACTTCGGCATGGATCACGTGCCCTGAGGCATCATGTATGGATCTTGATCGACAGTCACGTGCTTTTCTGTGCACGAGCAATTGATACAATGGCGTTAATCCCCCAAACGCCTGATGGAGATGCGCAAAATGCACAGAGTCAGACAAGAATAATTTCGCATGTGTTAGAGACTGAAAAGGAGGAACTGTCTAGGAATTCTGCTGCACAATCAGTTTGCCTGAAATCCGAGTCTAGAACATTTAGAGCCTATTTAAGCTTGGACTCTCTGATCTCAATGCATTCAGGTAATAGCTCTTAAAGTTGAGGACTGCTGAACTCAAGTGGTTGATTGGACAGTAGTGTCTAAACTATCACAACTCTTGCTAATGAGAAAGTCCAGAGGGGTCATCCATCATACTAGATCGCATAGAGACGTATAAAATTTTGTGAAAGCACACTGCTACTCACTACCTTCTGGGATCGACACTAGACAAATGAAAGACTTTTATTAGGTGAGATGCTAACAGATGCTACAATGCAGAAAACTAGACTTTTAACGCTGAACTCGCACATTTCATCTATTAGGTCCAGAAAACTATGCCCTCGGTGACACAGATGCTACGATGGCTAACTCGTGAAAACAGGAACTTGGGTTCTGAGGGGAAGACATTGTATCACCAAATTTATAACACTCATGACATGCCAAGACCAAATCTGCTTTAAACACATTGCTGGAGTAATGATTTGTAGACTGACTCCTGCAGATTCTCACATCAGCTAGAACAAGTTCCATTTTCAACACAATGCACTTGACGACAAAGAGACTACTACTTAGTAGCGGCGGTTACTAAAACTTCATCCCTACCGACGGTTCTTTCAGCACTTTTTCCCTTTATGTTCTGAAGTGGAAGTTTGGTTCTTTTGCTATTTATGAGGATTTTTGGAGTGATTTCTGTTAGAGGGGTAAAATCTAATCACACCTCTGCTGAAAATTCAAGCTTCAGGCAAGCATTTGAGTCTTGCAACTCGTACAAACCTCCTCGGCTCTTCCTCAAGGCCTGGCAATTACATTGGGGTAGCTTGGGTTAACCTTGAATGCATAAATATCATCACCCAAAGCTAGCACCATCAATTGCATGTCATTAACCATGAACCAGAATAGAAGAGCTTCCCTCACTTAAAAAAGTAGACTAGCCGAAACGGAAAGATGTGTTCACCAATTATGAAAACCACCTGAATCTCGAGTCATTCTTCAAACTAATCATAGACTCTATGGAGATAGGCAAGACTCCCATGTTCTACTTGTCTTCATGCCTTCTTCCTAGCACTTTTAGGGATGCCAAAATTTGTTTCTTTATGTTTCCCATTACTTCCAATTTGCTAGAGAGCATTAGATCTGTGACGCCACAGGCTTTTCTCATATATTCACCAACACCTGCGAGGGGGAGTCAAAGGCTCTCTATGCGCGTAGGGCACTCTAAATCTTTCTGGTTTCTTAACGTTGAAAAGCTGCGCTTAGTTGCTTCCAGCTTGTTTTGCCAACACTAACAACCGACAGACAATTCCTCATGTACACCTCACAGACCTCATCATAACCAACTCCTAACAGGACTCACTACCTAACTACCCTTTCCAAAGTTTCCCTTGAACTTGATTATCTTCTGCGAATATGCCTCAAGTAATTGAATATCAACTTGGATATACAAGTTGTTTCAAGAACCAAAGGAGGACCGTCATCTTTAGAAGCAGGGCTGTCCTTGCAAACTAAAACCAGCCATTTGTTTGACAACAGGAAAGCTTTCATCTCATCGACATACTTTAGGTTTAAACAAGGTTCCCCTAAAATAAGAAAAAAGGTACCAAAATGAGGGAAGCCTGCACGTCTTGTTCTTAGTAACCATTTTGACAAAGCAAGTGCACCAAAGGGTCCCAAAAGCACAGGGAGATGCTTTATTTAGCCAAGAACTTCAGCAATCAGATTGTAGTGATTGAAAGCTTCAAGTTTTCAATCTCTCTCTCTCTCTCTCTCTCTCTCTCTCTCTCTCTCTCTCTCTCTCTCTCACACACACACACACACACACACACACACACACACAAGAGAGGGCAAACCGAGGCGCTATATGTCTCTAAATTTTTGGCACTTACGATCTTACCTGGGAAGCTTTTGAATCGCAAATCTAATTTACTTGTAGTTCTAGTAGTGGAAAAGATGGTTCTCCTGTACAATCAATCTTCAGTCACTAGCAATGAAAACAAATCAAAACAAAAGGCTGCAATATGCCCAAGAGAAGAATGAACATGATTAAGAGATGCAGTATCAGGAAGGCCAAGATAAAGGCATACCGTACATACTTAGTCCAACACTGAACAGCTGCGGAAGTTATATGTCAGGTGGAAGTCCTGGACAAATTAACATGAAAAGGAATGAAAAATATTACTCTTAGACTCCTAGAGCAGTTCAGAACAACAACTATGTTCCTCTCGGAAAGCAATATCAATCTGTGACAAACAAAATGTGACAAATTTACCGGAGTGTAACAAAATGTGATCACGGTGGCCTTTAAATCCCATCTGCAAGCACACACTCCACGTCTGGTGAGTAACATTACGAGTACAATTCAGCTCATATGCACTTCTTGATATCCAGTCCACCTGCAAGCCTTTCTTTGTATGCCATCTCTATACGCATCATACAAGCATGTTGCAAGGATGGCATATCAAATTATACCAATCCTAGTGCAGTTCAAAACGACGACTATATTTTGCAAAACACCATATTAGAGGGAGGATTTTCCTCTCAAAAAACATACAAATCTGTCAAAAACACGTGACCCATTAACCGTAGCATTATAGACAAATATTCGATGCAGTGCTTCCATAACCTCATCCACCAGAAAAATGTTTCAGTTATATATAGCAAGTAACTTCTCAGGCCCAAGAATTGAGATCTCATAGGCATTCCAATCCCATTACACAGACTACACATCTGGTGAGAAAACATTCCGAGTTCAATTGAGCTCGCATGCACTTCTTGATATTCAGTCCTCCTACCAACATTTCTATATCACCTCTTCGTCAAAGACACTGACTCTTCATACATTATACAAGCATGCTACATGGATCACATCGCGAAATCGGGGAAATTTATAATAGATCGAACGCTCATAATAAGAAATTAGATGCCTCTAGTGAAACTGGCTAGCAATCCACAGCAAAGCATTGGTGCTTAGGGGTTCAAAAGAATTGCACTGGGCTTGAAACTAATGAAAGGCCAACTATTTAACAAAACTGCAAGCTCAATCTTTCGATTCCGAAAACATATTTTACAGTATGCACAACTTGGCAATACAGGCAAACTGGAAAAAGTACTATGTATGTCTGAAAGAAATGAATGGCTGCAAGTTTCAACTAGGTCCTAGTTACCTTGAACTCACATTGACAAAGAGAGGCACAAGCATGAATACCAATTTTCCAAAATCAGTTTAATGGCTCAGGATTTGATACTTCAAATTCCACAAGACGTGAACTCCACTAGTATGTATGATCATATAGATAATCAACCCATGTAATTTCTTGAAGAAGTGTTATGCTCTCAAACGCCAAAAGAAAATCGATCATTGGATTCTGTTGCTATTCTTGCAACTCGAAAAAACCAACATCTAGGCGAAAAGAACCCTTTTTCAAGATTCCAAAGAAGAAGGCACCCATTTAAAAGCCATCAAAGAATTTCCCTTCAAAAAAAATAAAAACATGAACGTACAATTATTTATATTGCTATGTAGTTTCTCAATTCTCATCGGTCTCGGGTATGCCGATATGGGGATTACATTCTTCGGAATAAAAATCGTTCTTTTCAACCAAAGCTCTCAACAACTCAAAAGTAAAATTAGGACTATTAGGATCGCTGCTTGTTTTGGGCTCAACAGGGGAAGAGGAATCCAGATTTGGGTTTGGCTTTAAACAGCAGTACAAACAACCCTCACCACCGCCACCGCCACCGCCACCGCCACCGCCACCGCCTCTGATCTTACCAAAACAACCCGCCGGAAAAGGAGGAGGAGGAGGATTGGAGGCACCCTTTCTCCTCTTTTTCCTGAATCGAAACAGAGACGCCCTCTTTGGCCTTCTTGTTTTCCGATGATCATTGCTTTCGCCGGGAACAATGTCCTCTGGTGGGTTCTTGGCAGGCTGAGACATTAACGAAAATGATGTATTTTTTTTGTATATCTCTATACTCTATAGTGCAAGAAAGTGGAAATCATTGAGTAGGACCACGGCCATATATTTGTTCTTTGTGGGGGATGTGTATGTGAGGACGGAGGAAACGGGGGAATGAGGATTGTTGAATTGAATTGAACTCTTTCGTGTCAGGTAGAGAGAGAGAGATAGAGAGAGAGAGAGAGGGAGAGACTGGGCAGATATGTTCGCCAGAGTTGCCGGGCTAATATGAGGCTGTGGTGTGAATGAGTAATGAGTGAATAATGACAGGTGCTCCCATCGAACCTAACCTACAGTATTGTACCTTTTCCCTCGTTTTTTTTCGATGAAAGGTGTCTCGGATAAATTTGCACGCACCTCAGATTAATCTTTACAGTCCATTCCACATTCATTTCACACGCTTACGCGTAGGTGTGATGTGGTCCCAAGAATTGTTGGTAAAAGAATCGACCTAAGACCTTAAGGTAAAGCAAACACCTGAGCCTGTTTGATAAAACTGAAAACTGAAACTGAATGTTGAAAAATTAAGTGCTGAATGCTGAATTTTTTAAACTAAAAAGTTGTTTGGTAAACATATTTAGTACTGAATTAAAAAAATGATAAATTATTTTTAATTTCAATTTTCTCTTAACTTACTAATGGTCGCAATGTATTTATAATAATGGTGGAATGGTGATTGTGGTGGTGGTGGTGGTGGTGGAGCGGCGGCGGTGGTGTTGGAGTGCTGGCGATAGTGGTGGTGGAGTGATGGTGATGTAACGGTGGCAGTGAGTGGTGGTGGCGGTGGCGGTGGCGGTGGAGTGATGGTATAATAGTAACAGTGAATGGTGTCGGTAAAGTGATAGTTGTGCAATGGTGACATTGTGGCGACGGCGATGGTGTGGTGGTGGTGGTGGTGGTGTGGTAATGGTGGTGGTGGTGATGGAGTGATAGGAGAGTGGTGGTGGTGGCGGGAGTGGTGGTGATGGTGGCGAAGTGTTGGTGGAGGTGGTCGTGGTGATGGTGATGGTGGCGAAGTGGTGGTGGGGGTGGGAGGGATGGTGGTGGTGGTATGATGATTAAATGCAAGTACACAAGAATTCAGCCAAAATTAAGTAGCTCAAAGCTACTTAATTTTTTTCAACTTTTTAGCCTACATTTTAAGTAGCACTTAATTTGTTAAGCAATGTATAATGTCGTTATCAAATCTACTGAATCACTTATTATACTTAATTGATTTAGTTTTAAGTGCTGAATTTAGATTATCAAACAAGCCCTAAGTGATGGTATAATAGTAAAAGAATCGACCTAAGACCTTAAGGTAAAGCAAACACCTGAGCCTGTTTGATAAAACTGAAAACTGAAACTGAATGCTAAAAAATTAAGTGCTGAATGCTGAATTTTTTAAGCTGAAAAGTTGTTTGGTAAACATATTAAGTAATGAATTAAAAAAATGATAAATTAATTTTAATTTCAATTTTCTCTTAATTTACTAATGGTCGCAATGTATTTATAATAATGGTGGAATGGTGATTGTGGTGGTGGTATGTTGGTGGTGGTGGAGTGGTGGCGGTGGTGTTGGAGTGCTGGCGATAGTGGTGGTGGAGTGATGGTGATGTAACGGTGGCGGCGGTGGCGGTGGAGTGATGGTATAATAGTAACAGTGAATGGTGTCGGTGGAATGATAGTTATGCAATGGTGGCATTGTGGCGACGGCGATGGTGTGGTGGTGGTAGTGGTAGTGTGGTAACAGTGGTGGTGGTGATGGAGTGATAAGAGAGTGGTGGTGGTGGCGAAGTGTTGGTGGTGGTGGTGGAGGTGGTAGTGGTGATGGTGATGGTGGCGAAGTGGTGGTGGGGGTGGGAGTGGTTATGATAGTGGTATGGTGATTAAATGCAAGTACACAAGAATTCAGCCAAAATTAAGTAGCTCAAAGCTACTTAATTTTTTTCAACTTTTTAACCTACATTTTAAGTAGCACTTAATTTGTTAAGCAATGTATAATGTCGTTATCAAATCTACTGAATCACTTATTACTTAATTGATTTAGTTTTAAGTGCTGAATTTAGGTTATCAAACAAGCCCTAAGTTTTAGACTAAAGACTACTTGACTAACTTATTGAGAAACTCATTTTTTTAATATTAATTTCACTAAATTTTTTGCTCAATAAATTTATTGGCTTTTGTAAAATTGTTCACACTCTCTCCATTTCTAAATTACCGTCTGCCATATCACGTGCATTTTTGAACCATAAATATTAGGTATTTTTGTGCAATATTTTCAAAATTTCTTGACACCAAATTAAATGTTAATACATATAGCATTTTATGTTGAACTAAAGTAATAAAGCTCGGTTCCCATTTTTTTTTTTATATACAAAGGGCTATAAGCCTTGCATTTATGGTTGCTATTTTTAAAGCCCGTTTGGTATATTATCTGTTTATTTACTTATTTAACTAGCAAATTGATTAAAGTAAAATAAAATAATCGTTTTCTTATAAGTAAAAAAATTAAGTTTACAAGGAAGGATTACCGAATGAGTCATTGGAACAAAATTAAGGAGAGAAAGATTTGAGATGAAAAAAAAAAAGGACACTTCTATATAGAGAACTGTTATGCAATTGGCCCACGATTGTGGAGTGATCGACAATGAGGTGGTGAATTTAGTTTCTAATCATAGTAAATTCATATTCTTATTTATGCATTCGATTAGAATTCAATACCATAGAATATTCTAACATTTACGAATTGTCTATTTGTCCAAGACTTAAGACGGGCACATAAGTGGAAACAAAGAAAACAATTACTGATAAATAAACATAAAATTGTGTGGCTTGCTGGCATAACCCATATATTAGCCATTAGGTAAGTGACCCAAATAATTTACAAAGGTCAAACATTCTAAACCTTTGAATTATTTGAGAGTTTGTCCGGTCGTCAACTTCAGGCTTCCGCAATTAGTCCAGGCGCGCACGACTTGGCCCCGATATCCGGTTATAAAAAAGGTTCTCCGAATAAATTTTACTAATAATCTAAGAAAGCATCATGGTCCCTTTCTCGCCAGTTTGAACACAATTTTAGTCGCTAGGCCACTAAAGAAGATTATTATGCAAATTAATACTATTATGTGCTACGTGTTTTCTTAATACACCATACAAATGGGTTTGTGAGTTCCGTGTGGGTTAACCTTTGTTTGTGGAGGAAATAAGTGTTTTCAGTGAGTGGATTCTCAAAACCAAAAGGTGGAAAAATTTGCAATAAATTATTACTATAAAGTTGCCCAGTTGATGAAATTGTTTACAGGTTTGAAATCCATTAGAAATCGAAGGTCCGATCCTTTGTCAAAACTCACAAGCAATATTTTTTTAATCCCATCCCACAAACCCCCGGTGTACCGAGATACAAATAATTTATTTGAAATGTTTGTACATTTTAAATAAAATTTCTATTATTTGCGTATTGTTAACAAATGCCATTGTAATATTGTGTCACTAGGGACATGATTAACAAAGCGAAATTAAAATGGAATGAGAACAAGAGCTTTATGTGAGTTTCACTTTCTGTTCGTTTGGTAGAAATTAAAATGTGTGGGATTATATAATCCGAGAGGACTATTTAAGCCAGCTTCCACTTGGTAAACAAACAAAGGATATAAGGAATCCAGATCGGAATATCTATATCCGAGGCAAAGCCATATCTCCAAGCTTCCTATCTTAATACACGCACACCGGAAATAATACCTCCGAATTGGAAAGTTGGGGTGGAGGAAGCGGGATAAAGAGGGGTGAAGTGGTCAAATTTGGAGGGGGATTTATGGAAACCTCAAACTCTATCCAAAAATAATACCCCCGAATCCCCTCATCTCCGGTCTTACCAAAGGAGGAGGATAACCAAAAACCCCTGCGACTAAGTTCCCAAACAGGGCAAGAGATGGGCCCTAGGTCTTAGAGAAGCAGTATAATTTATCCCCCTTCTTTTACTGCATCCAAACAACCCCTTAAAGTTTAGAGGCTCTAACAAACATGCCTTTGGGTTTTGTCAAAAATCTATATAATAAGAGAGGTCTGGGTTTGAATCCAAAAGACAACCAACGGTCATATTTGTCTCCTCTATAAATCTACACCCTCCATTCTATATCGCATTTTGGCTAATACTTTGCTTTTTCATGACAAAAAATAGAGCACATTTTTGGAAAGAGAGAATTGGTATCAAAATCTGTGACTTGGGGAGTAAACGTAATTGCTTAATTAGTGGCAAAAGCTAATTGGCCAAGACAATTGCTTAATTACAGTAGATTTTTGTTAAATCTTTCAACAAATTCTTTTAGTTATTAAATCTTTGATTTGGTGGGTAAATATTTCATCCCTTGAATCCGTATATTTTGGACCATTAGATTGGTACGTATTTTTTAAACGGAATTAGTTTTTGAATTCGTATATACGGGTAGTATAGCCAACGACATATTTGGAAAGAATTAATGAAAGGAAACCTAAAATACTCCTTCCGATTAAAAAGAAAACATTTGGCCCTTCTAATTAAAATTCAATTCGTATGTATCTCCAAACATTTGAAATCCCATGATTTATGGGATCGGTTATAAACTGAAAAGGAGAATACGTACATATATGGATTTGATTTAGTCTATTTTAAATCCATAGATAATTGAAAAGGAATCCATAGGTAATTGATTTAGCCTTTTTCAAAGGATAATTAAGTACATATCACTTGGGATATATACAAAATTGTATATAAGGAGTCATTTTCGCCTCCTATTTAGGCATTAGGTAAAATATATAAGTCCACAACCTATAAGGAATATACCTTCTATTTAGGAATGTGTGAGTGATTGGTTCCCTGTGATTTTCTTATCACATAAGATTTAAATTTTAGAAGATTTAAACTTATCACTACGTTTTAGAAGTCTCCGTTTCTTAGAAGACCAACCTGCTGTGTGCAATTGATACCTTCTATTTAGAAGTCCACATTTTTTGGGTTTGTTTGTCATATGCATAGGTTTTCCATGTCCTCCAACTTCTGAACGACCATTACCTATGGTGAGGTAAGTTCGATTTTTTTTAGTACTCACTAAAGTTCGATTTCTTTCTTGAACGATTTTTAATCATATTGGGTTTCTTTTGCCAAAAACAACTTCCTGAACGACCATTACCGACAGTGATATAAGTTTGATTTTTTCAATTCTCATGCAAGTTTGATTTTTTTCATGGACAATTTTTATTCATATTGGGTTTCTTTTGTCGTAAATTAGGAGTTTCTTGACTAATTTTTTTCAGTTTTCTTGCAAGGGATTCAAAGATCGAAGGTTTTTTTCATTTCTCATGCAAGTTCAATTTTCATATTGGGTTTCTTTTGCCGAAAATTGGAAGAAAAAATATGAGTGTGAGAGAATAGTTTTTTTTTTTGACAACCTTGCATGAGTCTTTTGCGTTAATCCTAACTTTGTTGTTTATTCTACGATCTTCTTACTTTCTATTATTTTCCTACAGGAAAGATCACAAGATATATATTTAGAGAATTCTTGCGTTGAGCTTAAATTCGAGGTACTGCAAATTTTTTTTGGATTGCTATCCTTTTTCATATAGAGCACTCATAATGATTTTGTTATTAAACTTATAAACGTTTTAATTAGGTTCATGGCTAATTTTATTTGTCGTTCGGAACATGCATGCTGACTCCTTCATCATTCTTTACAAAATTGATAAGGGAGGACTGGGTTTGAATCCAAAAGACAACCAACGGACCAGAATATCCCCTCTATAAATCTAGACCGTTGGTTGTTCAAGGGTTATCATCATTACATTTTGGTAACCGCCTAATAAAAAAAAAGGATCTCTGAGATTGATTCCTTGTGATTCAGGGATTTAATTTTTTACCACATTTAAAAGGATGCCTGAGATTGATTCCCTGTGATTCAGGGATTTAATTTTTTACCACATTTACCAAATATTGACATTTAAGCTTCTATTGATTATCACATAAATTGAAAAATAATGCTTACAGCCACATTTCCGGGTAAGAATGGATCCCGGTGATTCAGGGAATTAATGTCGAAAATTAGGGTGGTTTTCAAACGTTTTTTTTTTAACAGTAAGATCAAACGTTTGCTACTTCAAATCTTTCATTTTTTCTTTTTTCTTTTTGACATAGGAAAAGAAAGAGTGCAAAACTAATTAATGCCCTATTCTTTTTTTTTTTGAACGGCAACACCCTATCCTTTTTTTCCTTGATAGTTGTCAAAACAACATTTTTTTGCAAGATTAACACATGGAGTAATTGTAAACCTTTTTTCTCATTTTTTTAAACTTCGTTTCATTAGAACATGTGTTGTTATTTACACTCTTTTAAACATTACCATATATGCATCGATTACACACTGCAAACTAGAGTTTTGTATTTCTTTTTTTTTTTTCACTCATTTAATATTATGGGAGTCTATATATATCTTTAAAATGTTTTTTTATTGTTATTCCCATGATAAGTCACTCATTTAATATTATGGGAGTCTATATATATCTTTAAAATGTTTTTTATTGTTATTCCCATGATAACTTTTGACTATTACTCTCTTTCAAATTTCAGATAACTTCTTGGGACTTAACTAATCATGGACAATCTAAGCGTCTATGGCCATGTGAGTTGAACTGTTTCATTTTATACCTTGGTCGTAATAATCAAATTAATTGTTTCCTATGCATTCAGTGAATTCTTCATTTTCTTATGCAGCTCAACGGTAACTTGCAGAAAATGTAAGAACTATTTACTCAATTGCATTGCTTAATCTGACTTTATATATTTGATTCATATTTATTTTGTTTTATTTTTTCAATACAAATGTTACGTGTCTTCAAGAAAAAAATGTAATTGTGGTGATTCATGATGAGCAAGAAGTTAATCGTATTTTTATGCATGGGGTATGCCTACTAATGCTATTATTACTTTACTCCTTCTGTACTGTAAGGGGTCAACGAATTGATAAAAGGGATGTGGTGCCATACAATACATACCTTTCGAGAAAATATAATTCTCATATCAATGTGAAAATTTGTCTTGGAATAAAATCTGTTAAGTATATCCAAAAACACATCTACAAAGGTCATGATCGTACCATGATGGTGTTGAGAGACGAATAAATAAGATTTAGAATTAAAGTAACTATTATTAGTCATCATTTTACTTTTACAAGAAGGGATTCTTGCTCATTAATTATTTTTTTAGACTGTTATTCATGTTCCTAATTGTGCTTTTTGGATGAAGTAGATATGCGTTGGTACAAAAACTCTTGGGAGGCAGATGAAGAGACAAATTTCAAGACAATAAGATCTATGTTGAACACCTTTTTTTTTCCCTACGTAGTGTATCAGATTTGACTCTATATAAATTTTTAGATTTTTTATGCATGTTAAAATTGAATTCTATGAATGCAACATGGTATTGGTTTTGAGTTTTGTGGTTTGGATTAATATAGTTTAGTTTGTATTCTATCAATGCAATTAACTCGATATATGTGATTAGGATTATCATTGGTAGTGATGTACACACGAGTAGGGGCTTAATAAATAAAACTTTTTGTTACGGAGTGCTGCAGACATAGGTAATTAGCATGTCAAAATTTTGCAACAACAAAAATATACCATATTTTACTTTGTTCCTACCCATTTTTTTCAACTCATTCCTTTGCTCATTGCTCGACCTGTAGCTTTAGTTATCTTCAAAATGTGTTGCGTCGTGTCTTCAGGCACGGGCATTCGCTAGTTAACTCGATATATGTGATTAGGATTATCATTGGTAGTGATGTACACACGGGTAGGGGCTTAATAAATAAAACTTTTTGTTATGGCATGCTGCAGGCATAGGTAATTAGCATATCAAAATTTTGCAACAACAAAAATATATCATATTTTACTTTGTTCCTACCCATTTTTTTCAACATTGACCCCTTTGCTCATTGCTCGACCCGTAGTTTTAGTTGTCTTCAAAATGTGTTGCGCCGTGCCTTCAGGCACGGGCATTCACTAGTCTTACCATAAAAAAGGAGAAAGACAAAGGGATTTGAAAGACCAATTCAAGCCCATCCCAGCCCAAGACTGTTCAAATGTAAACCCGGTCATGATATCCTCTTTTCTTCCCGAGAAAATCTTATCTATGGAGCCAACGTAAATAAGGTTTACGGAGTTCAATTTTGACCGTCCAAAAATATTTCGGACAATTCGGATTAAAATCAATCTATTAGCGGTAATAGATATCTATTACTGGAAATAGTTTAAAAACAGAGCTCAACCATTGATTGCTCGCTGAAGTGGATGGCTGAAATTGCATAGCTCCGTAAATAGTCTGTTTGCAGCGGCTCCGTAAATAAGTTTCTCTTCCTTCCCACTGGAGTATGTATGAGCTGTGGGCAAATTCTACTTTCGTTCCTTTTCTTGTTTCCCAAAGTTCTTGTATTCCATTTAAGCTATTGCGATTTCAACAGTTGAGTTTGTTCAAGATTTATTTTAAGCCTAGACTAACAGTTGAGTTTTAAGCCTTAATATTCTTTTATAGTTTGTTCAAGATTTATTTTTTCCAAGATTAATTGTAAGTAATGGGGAATTAATTATTCATGCACATTGACGACTCTATAGTTGAAATGCCATGACAAGGAGAATAATGGGAGAAGACGCCTAAACAAAGCAACTAATGTACAAAAAAGCAAATCCAATGCAATATTGGCATTAATTGGTCTAAATTTTCTTTTTTCTTCTTCTTTCAATTGGCAAAAGATATTCGTATATCACAAAGATAAATACACAAAAATAGTACAATTATAGTATAAGAAATGCAATGAGAGAGTTTCGTAGAGTAAACAAAGATTCTTCCAGAGCTACAACACGCAAAAAACTCAGCATATCCCTTAATCTCTCTCGATCTTTTTAGATAAGAAACATTACGAACTGGGAAAAAATAGTTATCAAGATTCCAAATGTGCGAAAAACTTTAAATTCCAGAAGGTCATGCTCTTTAAGGTAAATCCCTTTTCGACAGTCACACAATGTTCAGTAAAATCCTTTTGGGCCATGCCACACATTAGGGAAACTCTAACAAGCAAATTCCTTTAGCAATTCAATCCTTGGCCAACTGTGACTTTCCAGTTAACCTTAGGAGTAACTGAGCAACTCATATGTTTACATGTAACTATATTATGGAAACCTTCCATTCTCGATAGATTTTTCCATGATCATGTAATGCGAGCTCGAGCTGCAAACCACCATATCACGATACCAGGAAAGGCCGAGTTAGCTTGCTAGGCATAGGTAATCACCGAGTTAAGAAGGCAAACACACAATTAAATCAGTCTTGAAGCAGCGAGCCCGTGCTATGCATAACCCAGAGCCACTCAAAATATTAAGGCCCAAGACACGAATATACATAGGTTGAGTAATGCCAAGGGCTACTACCAACTCATATGCACGGTTTCGCTATCCAAAGATTGAGCAACTCATTTGGCCATGCATAACACGGATTTGTTCCCAGTACAAGAAAAAAGGATAGGAAAACTTTTGGTTGAACTGATCAATAAAGAAACTTGAACTGATCCATTTATTCAAAGTTCTAACCAAATAAGAATAACATCAGAAACAAGAAAAAGAAGGATGCATATCAAAAAAGAAAAAGATAAAGAGAGGGGAAATGATAGGAAAAGAAAACCCACATGCTTACTCTCTGTTGTGTGCCCTTTAAAATCAACAGCCTACACAGAGAAACTTGAATTGCTCCATTCCATCACCATCATAACCAATACCTAGTTTCTTGTCCATATCCCAAACTGCTTGAGCCTCGTTTAGAAAGATTCTATTCCTATTATTGATCCCCTCTGATGATATAGTTCGATAATGAAATTGCAGCTGCTGTGGATCTGGAGATAGCTTCTGGTTTATGTCCTTTCGATCCCCCGTGACCGATTTTTCATGAAAATACCCATCACCTCATCAACCGGCCGAAGTCTTCTTTTCCATTTGTATCCAACTATTTTCCAAAAACCACTTTAGCAGTCTAAAACAATCCAAGTTACGGTGAAGATTAAAGCAGAAAGAGATAAGAGATTGAGATTAACATCAAACCAGCAATTATTAACTCTCTTGATTCCGAATCTGATTCGAATTCTTTCCAGTTTGACTCTCCGTGCATATTGTCTCTCTTCAAAATTCTATCATCATGTGTAAACCGTGGTCCACCAGTAACCCGCCCTGGCCCTTCTCATTACTTTCCGCGAGTGAGGACTATATTCCACATATGTCGACGCCTCTTCAAACTCTTCCTCTTCCCAATCATCGTCGTTAGGTGTAATCAAACTTTCCTCATACACAATAACATCTATATAGTGATCCTTTTCCTTTGGTATCGAAATTCTCCTATAAGAATTTTTGGTCAAATCGAATGCCTTTATATGCCAGTCACGGTCCTCACATACGTAAACCTTTGTTAGAACCCTACCATTTTTTGTATAGCCTAATGGCGCCAACAGATCACAATGACTAAAGGTAAAACCATCTGAAACCACGAACAGAGTAGTCCAACAATTTTTCACACCGTATTCTTTCATTATCAATACTTCAACATTACTTTCGTTGTCGCCTGGACGACGGTCCGAGCGAGACATACAAAGGTATCCATCCAAAACTCCTAATCCACAAATGATATCACCGTCCTCTCCTTTAGGCTCTGGCATTGGTACCTCCTCGAACTTATCCATACACGCATTAAAGTAAATAATTTGGTGGGGTGAAAGGATACCTGAATCCTTCCTAGAAGCAAACCAGTGAATATTACCATTGACCACGGGCCCCGAACCCACTGTATGTACCTTGTACGGGAACCCGATCCGTTTCCAACTCTTGCTTCTGAAACTACCAACCACAACATCATCCCAACCGGGACTATGACGGGCGAGCGCGAGAACGGCCTTGTACTCATCACTGGCGGAGTCATAGCAAAGCCCGGAACGAACTCTGTAGTCATAACGCAATGGTTCATATGCTAGCACTCTCTTGAAGAATGCAGTCAGTGGATTCCACAAGAACAAGTCCACGTCGATACGCATAAGCAACAACCCGTCGCACGATCCCAAGATTCGAAACCTGGAAATGAATTCATCCATGTTCCAGGGAACAGAAACCCTTTCCACGCAAGCGTGGTCGTGTCGGTCGATGGAGCGAGGCGAAAAGGAACACGCTCTTGAGCCGGATACGAGGAGAACCGCCGGTGACCTGGCTTTTGCGGCGGATACGTCAGAGATCAAAGAACGCCACAGCTTCGAAACGCAGGTGAATCGCTGGAGCGAAGCGAGGGATAATCTTGAGAGTATCTCGACGACGATGTCTTCCGGAAGGATAACGTTTGAAAAACATGATTCTGCTGCTTTTGATGTGCTGTTCTTTCCCATCCTTTTGCTGACCTATTTCTCTTCCTTCCGGCCAGTTTCTGTGGCTAGAGCTTTTCTCTACCAATACATGAAACGTTGGATATATATAGTCTCGGCTTGCTAGCTATTGCTAGGGCGACCTTTAATTACCGTGTCTACATTTTAAGGAGAAAAAAAGAAAGAAAGAAAAGATATGCTAATTCACGGCCCCACCATGAATAAGCTGTTTACAGCGGGAGTGAATCGGGACCGTCCAAGAGTATTCTACACGGTTTGGATTTTAAACAAATTTTTTCCGGAAAACTCTTCTCCGGAAAAGTTTGTTTAAAACCTAGACTGCACAGACCGTCTAAAACACTTTTGGACGGTTTGGACTCACCTTCGTAAAACTTATTTACGGAACACTCCTTCAATAAGTTTTTCTCAAAAAAGAAATATATAGTGGTGCTAGTTTCTAGTAGCCCTAGGAGATGATCCGATTTCGCAACACTGAACCAAATAATTCTAGCTATTATTTGCTTATTTGGTCCCTAGAATTTTAATCCTTGGAGACTTCAAAATCTGCTTTGATAGACAAAATTAATAAGTCGTATGACAATGAACTAAATGATCAATTCAAGAAATCCAATAGTATATCTTGTTTATTATCTTTGTAAGATGTCATTATAAACGTGAGTGGTCTTGTCGTAACAGCTGCATGCGGATGACGTGTTTTCTTATAATTAATCTCGTTATGCGTAATTTGGTTCGAAAATTTGGTTATTATTAATTCGTTAGGATAATAAGTTGCTTGTTATTCTCTAAAAAATGTGATAATCCCTTATGTAAAGCAAATTAAGATCACTACTACGGTCACATTTGAGGATCCGAGACATTTACTCCGTATTTTTAAGGATTAATATTTTAATCTCTCATACTAAAAATTAGGTCAATTACATATCGATAAAGATCTAATCAATCTGTAATCAAGTAGTAGGAGTAATATGGTAAAGTCTAGTGACACCGCACGCATTTTTTTATTCTATAGACACAAGTGTAGTGGTCCCCACACAAGTATTTCTGTGGAGCCCACCACACATGTGTACGGAGTTAAAAATGCAATTTTAAAGTACCGTGTCTGTATCATTTCTCTCGAGTACTAATATTTATCGGATGAACCAAGATACAAATAAATATTTGAGTTGTTTTTTCTTTTAAATAAAATTTCTATTATTTGCATATTGTTAACAATGCCCTTGTACCACTTGGGACATGATTAACAAAGCAAAATTATAATGGAAGAAGAACAAGAACTTTATGTGAGTTTCACTTTGGGTTTTGTCAAAAATCTTACGGAAAATGTCGGTCAAGAATGTATTTTGATAATTAATACCCGCCAAAGACATGCTGAGAACATTTATTAATGCTGAAAATACCTTTGAGATGTATTAATTATCAAAACACTTCATGGGCCGTGATTTTCCCAAACTCTTAGCATTACAAAAGAAGGAAAGAGGAGAAAAGGGATATGCAAGTCCAATTCAAGCCCAAGACTGTTCAAATTAATGTAAACCCAGTTCATGATATCCTCTTTTCTTCCCACTGGAGTATGAGCTTTGCCGTAAATTCTACTTTCATTCCTTTCTTGTTACCCAAAGTTTTGTATTCCATTAAGCTATTGCGATTTCACCTCTTTTTCTTTTTCTTTTTTAAATTTAAATTCTGTCTGACAACCCCATAGCGGACACACAAGATATTAGATAATTAGATTTTCGATACACTTTCACATACTTCTATTTACTCTTTACATTTTCAGTTTGGCTTTCATTTTGAATCTTAACACACGCCCCAACCCCATACCCCACGGAAAAAACTATACTATGTACAACCACCATGATCCATATATAATCTCATATGAAAATCTTCCACATGTGTTTGTTGCTTCCTAGGCCTCAAGTTTGAGAACTCAATCCTAGGTGCGATAAACTCCTGCAGGGTCGGTTTATATAGAGTTAATTTATTCTAATTGTAATTGGCGCCCTACCAATAGACGATGAGATATATTTGCTAAGAATTGTTTAAAGTATGCATAAGTTTGCACAGACACTCTGAATTATCAAAATAAGAGGCCCAAATAAAAACATCGCTCTGATTGCCTGAACTACAATTGATCACAATTGTTGGTGAAAATGGCACCAGAAAGTAGCAATATTTTTGTTACTTGTTAGTTACGTAGTTGCAACTAGGAAGGGAATCACTACTGAAGAAAACTTGCAACTCCAAAAAAAATAGTACACTTAACTACTACGACATATAGAATTAATACGGAAAAATATTATTTGCTCTTGGAGCACCATTACGTGGTGTTCCAAAGGCCTCTATCATCACACATTCACATGGAGCTCAGAACTAAATGTATGGACCAACGTGAAAGTGCGGTAATAGAGGTCCCATGGCGGTGCTCCAGGAGCACTGAATAATCACTCATATAATATTGGTTTTTTTTTTTTTTTTTTTGAACCAATATAATACAGGTTTGGGTAGATGGATAAAGCAAGAATGCATTAAACAAAAGCTCAATCATCATCAAACCATGCTGTAAAGGAGAGACAAAAAAAGCTATGGCTTTTAGAACCCATCTCTTCTCACTTGCCCGGCCCCCTCTCTGTCCCACCTTTACAACTAGCTCAAACCAAACCACACCCACCTAGCTCAGAATCTTCAATATATATCTATAGAATGTGTCACAAAGAGATACATACAAGTACCTGAACAATTGAACATTGTGGGCCGGAAATGAGGAGGGGACACCGGAAAATGTGGTGGTTGGTGGTGGTGCCTTGTACTAGCAAGAAGAGTTTGAGGACCGAATCGAGGAAGGACATTGAGGAAATACTCAAGACTAAGCTCGCGACAATCGAAGAAGAAGAGACGGAGATCATGACGGGTGATGAGAACCGGACGCTGGTCTCAAACAATCGCCGCGTGGCCAAGAAAGGGAACAAGAAGATGGTCGGTTCGAAGGTTGAGTTGGGGCGCCTTTTTATGCCCCGGCTGATCTGTTTTAAAGACTCTTACCTTGTGTTCATCAATGGAGTTGCTCCGAGAGGCCGCCCGGCTGGACTTCCTCAACCTTGAGCCTTCAAAAATTGCTGCATATGCTTGGCCATTTTAGTAGGAAGCTGAAGTGTTGTTTAGTTTGGTATTTTCTGTGAATGATTCTACGTATGTAGCATGGTTGTTTGGAAGCTCACAAATGACTACATTTAATTGTCATGAGCTCCAAGATTTAACATCTTTTCACTTTATGCTTTAATAAGAAGGACCATTAATTGTGCTTGTTTCTTCAATCCATTATTTTCTCATGTTTTCACTGCATCAATTCCTCATAGAAATTCATGATCCAAACACGGACCTAATGAAAGCGTACTCGGTGTCGGGATTCGGGGCATTATCAGGATTAGGATGTGAGGAAGGTAGATGAGCTTTCTTGAGTTGCAAGAGAAACTAAACTAAGGCTGCATTTGGTTCTTGCATTTGGAGGTAAAACAAGAAGGAAAATTATACTGAAATACACCCAAAATTTTACCCATCTTTCCCTTCCTGTCCTTTCTCCTCCAGAAATCCAAGATCCAAACATAGACTAAAGCTGTATATGGTTTCTGTTCATTTTGGATAATGAGAACAGAACAGTTCAGAAGAAAATAATCTTGAAAAGTATTGAAGCATCATGACTTAATTTACGGTGGAAACATCATATAACAAACCAAGATTTCTCATTCGAGCAATGTTACTGACACAACTTTAAAACACAACTCCGGACATAGTCGTGTCTGAAATTATTGGATGCACATGGGTCTACATACATCCAATGGCTTCGAACACAGTTGTGACCGAAGTTGTGTTCCTAGACTTGTTGTTCTCATTCAGACCATTATCAGCCTCAGTGTGAATTTCTCTTAAAAAAAGAGCAGCTTTTATTGCTTCAAGAGCCTCTAAAAGATGTGATGTTTGAAATCCTCTGGTACCTGGAAAAACCTGTTGACAATGTGGTGGTACGGTTTTTTAAAGTTTTC
The DNA here is from genome assembly GCF_030253575.1 of Rhododendron vialii. Classification (NCBI taxonomy): domain Eukaryota; kingdom Viridiplantae; phylum Streptophyta; class Magnoliopsida; order Ericales; family Ericaceae; genus Rhododendron; species Rhododendron vialii. The sequence goes on along the minus strand of NC_080567.1, from coordinate 27,884,835 downwards.
TTTTCCTTAACTATTTCTCCATCAGTAATCTTCAAGAGAAATTCACGCTAAGGCTGCGTTTGGTTCTTCAATTTATGGAGCAAAAGGAAATCGATTCAGAACATACATTGAAACACATCCACTACTTATCTTTCCCCTTCGCTTCCTTTTTCCTCCGAAAAAACCAAGATCCAAATGCTGAGTAACACTACATGTATCTTTTATTCATGTTGGGTAATGAAAACAAGCACATTTCACTCCAATATTAGGTACGAAGAGTTACACTACATGCTATCAGAAACAATGTCACTGACAGTAAATTTCCATGTTTTCTACATCCTAATAATTGAATGCGAGAGAACTGGAAGCCCCCAATGTCCCGAAAAGACAATCCCAGGGCATATGTCATCCATCATCTTCATTCGGTTGATAATCTCACAGTACATCTCATCAATCCTTTTTGGCGATATCAATATAGCAAATGCCCTCCAATTCAACTTTCTACACCGCGGTAGCCTAATGCCTCTGAATCTTCCATTCATTTTCATCGCCCAACGCCTTCTAGGCCTTGTTGCGGCCTTCTCATGATCAATGCCAGTCAGCTTCTCATAGCGAATCCTCCACCGGCCCCCAACCACATCTGGGGAATACATTTGCAATAACTCTTTAAAGTATGTGAAATTTTGCTTATGCACTAGGAGGAGACTTAGTTTTTGGAAACCTATGTGTCTGTAGAGGAAGGTGATCAATAGAAAGTGAGAGTCCAGGAAGCACATGGAGGATCTGCTTCTTATAGTGCCCTTCAACCAAATCATTGTGCAAAAAAGAGACAATTTTCTTTTGTTTGGATTCCCTCAACACATGGCTAGGCATCATTTTTGGACCTAATTCAATGTATAATGAGAGAAAGAGAGTCCAATGCAAAATGAGTTTAGTTCGTTAGTTGGCAGAGAGATGCTCTTTTCTTTTGACACATGGCTTACATCTCTCTCTCTCTCTCTCCAAGTTTTGTTTGGTGTGATGAGCAAATGATGCTTGGAATGTTCAAGCTTCAGGCATGTGCAATGATTTGATGTGCATGTTAGGGAAAAAAAAACAGGCAAAGATTTGTCTAAGAGGAAGGAATTTAGTTGTACTTTGCTAGAAGACAGTAGTCCTATTGTCCTCTGGCATATATGTTTTGACAGTGCTTAGATTGGAAACCAGTCAAGAATATAATGATTGGTCCAATTTTGAAGAAAACAGTCCCTAAGAATAGTTTAATTGAACGTCCAGCAAATCTAATTTGAAGACCATAGTGGAATACTAACATGTGTCAAATGTCAATCCACTTTTCTTGAAGCACAAAACTCTAGGCTTCCTTCCGTGAGTTTAGAATCAGATGATCAAAATGTTCTCTCTTTACATTCTCGGGATCCTCCGTATATCAGCTTAACATGGAAAGGAATTTAATGAAAGGGGCTCCAAGTCGCGGAGGTAGCCTCTTCACTTGCGGGGTAAGGCTGCATACATTCAATACTTCTCCAGACACTGCAGCAGTGGAGTCTCGTGTGTGGGGTAGCCCTATTACTTGGTTTTAAGAAGATACCATCTCAGTAATATGGTTTTGAATCCAACTGATCATAGTTCTCTTTTGTCTTTTGATTGAGATTTTACTGCAAAATTGTTCAAACTACCCAATGATTGTCCAAGAGAGGAAGGGGATAAACATGTGAATGAAACCAAGCAACAAGGAAATGAAGGCGTAGTTAGACAAACAAATGAACTGCATAATAGATCTGCTCTCTTTTTAAATTAATCCAAATTAAGTATGCACTGGCACTTACAGCTGGTGGATTATGTTAAAATTTTGAGGGGTCTATTTATCTACTACTTTGCACATGGAAAACAAAGTTAAGGTAAGGAATATAGTGAGCTGTAAATTCCTGTGCTATGTGGCCATTTTTTTTTGGTTACTCAAGGTGGAAGTGCACGTATAGTACCCTATCACCTTTGCCAAGCAATATTGCTCTGTCACACCACACTGCTATCTATAGGAGATTTTGCACCTGTATCGAAGTCGAAGCTAAAGTGCCACCATGTATGAATGGTGTTAAGAGTTTGTTTAATCCAATAATGGCCCATGGAGACTCTGGGCCTTGTCCAATCAAATTTATGAGTTTTCAACGGTGTGCAGTGTGAAAATGGTTTGACTACCATGTATAACTTTTCAAAGCACAAATTTATTTTATTTTAGTACTGAACTTCTCAACAAAACAAAATGGATTTGATAAATGTACCGACGTAATACAGGAACATTTGGCCCTCATTGTTTATAATAACATGTCAAAACATCGAGATTTGAGAGGAAAGCACAATATTTGCCCACTTACTAAGATCTTGACATTAGCATAAACAAAGAAACCAAATAGGCAATCGCAATGTAACCAAAGTCATCCTAATGGTTTCATTATCATTTACATTAGCATCTTCGGCAGACAGCATCATGCATTAAGATATCGGATCCTACCTTCTCACAAAATCCCCATTAACAGGCTTCACACTTCACAGAACCTAACATCAACCCACCAATATATACAGGCTTCACACTTCACAGAACCTAACATCAACCCACCAATATATACGGAAAAAACGCATATTATTACTTATTAGCATAGACATGGACTGGCAAACAAAACATTATACTCCAGTAGAAGTTCCAGAAGCTAATTCAGTAAATGTCAACCAGAAATCTCAATGGCCTTGACATTAGGCTTCTTCACCTCCTCTTTGGGAACAGTAACAGTCAAAACGCCGTTCTCCATCGCCGCCTTGACCTGATCCATCTTCGCGTTTTCCGGCAGCCTAAACCGGCGCAGGAACTCCCCGCTGCTCCTCTCCACGCGGTGCCACTTGTCGTTCTTCTCCTCCTTCTCGACGTTCCTCTTCCCGCTGATCTGCAGAACCCTGTCGTCCTCGACCTCTACCTTCACCTCCTCCTTCTTCAGCCCCGGCAGGTCCGCCTTGAACACGTGCGCCTCCGGAGTCTCCTTCCAGTCCACGCGAGTGGTCACGAACGCCGAGTTCTCGCGGGAGAGCTCGGGGAACGGAATGTCTCGGAAGGGGTCCCACACGTCGAGACCAAATGGATCGGACGAGATGCTGTTTCCTCGTCGGTTTCCGAAGAAGCTTGGGATCAGCGACATTGTCTGGTTTTCAAGACACGATGATGATTTTGGTGTGGAATTTCGAAGGAGAGGGTCTAGAGTTCTGTTTGGATGCCAAGAAAGCTGTCCAGGTTCGATGTGGAAATCGGGGACCTGTTGGGCATTAATAGGAAGCAGAGGATAATTCGAGTACTTTCGGGACTTGTCGCAGCAGAAAGCAGATGATTTTGGTCGACGAACCTTCTGGTACGTTTGAGAAATCTCTAGCGGTTACTAGTATTTGCATAGCCTAATTCATTTCGTTTAGTAACAGCCCAGCTCGGCCCAACATGGAGTGGGCCGGCCCAACTGCATTGCTTAAATTTGGGAAGAAAAATGACGGCCCATGACGTGTTTTGATAATTAATACCCGCCAAGGACATGCTGAAAACATTTGTTAATGCTGAAAATGTCCTTGGAGGGTATTAATTATCAAACACGTCCTTGACCGTCATTTTCCCAATTTGTATATTGTGTTGTTAATTCATTCAGCTTTTCATAGACACTGAGATAAATTTCTGTATAGACTGCAGGCCTCGTTCGGCTAAGGTTCTTATCTGTAGGAGTCTTCATCACATCTATGTTGGGGTCGAAGCTAAAGTTCCATCATATATGGGTGGTATTAGGAGTATGTTTAGCTCCAACAATGGGCTATGGAGACTCTGGGCTTGTCCAACTAAATTATGAGTTTTCAACACTGAACCAGCCCTCGATGTGTAGTGTGGAAATGGTTTGACTACCCTATAGAATTTCTCAGAGCACAAATTTATTTTAGTACTACAACAACAAAAAAGATGGATTTAATAAATGTACCAACGTAATTGGAAAGAATACCAAGACATATTTTTCAAAATAGACAGCCCGTACAGATGGAATTTTAACAAGATGGAATTTTAACAAAGGAGCTCATGACAAAAATTTAATTACATGCATATGCATGAAACATTAGTCTTCACATTTTTACGAACAACACGCAACAACAAAAGTAGACTCCTATTGAACAATGTCACTCCCGACTTTAAATCTTGGCTCCGCCATTACGTCCTCATGTTACGATTTGATAATGACATAATGTTGGACCCCTTTTTCCTTCCAAAAACCATTTTTGAGCAGTGTTAAAAAATAAATAAAAAATGGAAATGGCAACAACATGGGCTGCAGCCTCAGGCACAACTCGTTCGCATTCCTTGAATCCAGTGAACATTCTCAGGCAGATGAAGCACACATACACCACTTCCCAAATGGAGCTTGACCATCACAAATAAAACACTAGTAGTAACTTTAAATCCACCAAGCAATCTCTCTCTCTCTCTCTGGATTGAAAACATCTAATGTTTACATAGAGGCAAATGATGGAACTCTTTTACAGAAAGTAATTGCCTTGGAAACGAAATGAGGATATAAAAATGTGCGTTTTCTGTGGGCACCATGGCTCGAACCCTTGACATGGCAAATGACACCACAAAGCTTTGGCGTTTTCTAAGAAATTGTTAGTTAAAAGGGCATGTTTGATTGCTGAACTTTACGTCTTGCGGAATAGGACTTGTTTAAAATAGTATGTAATCCATGGAATAGGACTATTTCAAAATAACCTCACGGGCAATTTCCTTATTGCAGAACTGTATCCCATATGACTCAGGATCCAGCTTCTTGGACCGCAGAAGAGCCGGTGCAATTCAATCTCGGCTGTTCATCTTGACAATTAATTAATGGTTCATATTGCAAAAAGTACAAGATACTTTCAGCAAATCTGGACCATCTAAAACACTTTTGGACGACAACGATTGCAGGAACTGTCCTCGGCAAATCAAAAGTGGCCTACAGATAAGCTGGAATCTGTAACTCACGTAACGCCCACTTATCTCCTTAACGCATCCCATATAACTAATCTAATGCCCCGTTAGTCCATTCGAGTCTCGAGAAGCTGCCCGAGCCTTGCTACTTTCTTGAAACGGACTTCTAAGAAGATGGGCTTCCAGTAGAAGCCCGTTTGGAACCGGCCATTATTCAAATAACTTACATCCAGCTTTCCCCCCAATATATATTTGGAGTTCTAATGTCCTGCAGATCTTATTGTTCATATGAAGGCCAGCTAGCCTTTTGTGTTGATAGCGAATTCCGTGTTTGATGATAATAATAAATGTCAGAAGATTGTGTAGTAGCTCTTATGGCACGGGAGGCAATCGTGATGGTGTTGTGATGCCATAGGCTTGTGCAAGATGTTGTGCCTAGTGGCAGCTAGCTCGGGTGTTCTATCGATCTAGCCCGGTGAAAAGCACACGTCATGCCACACCTTTTTCTGATGTAAAGCAAAAATGGAGACTTTTGTATTTTATTTTTATTGTTTTAGAATAAGATTTTGACTAGGACTATTTTCGTTTAGGTTAGAATTATTAACTTTTCGTATTCAGTTTGATTTTAATTTTTACCTTTATTAGGATTCTTGGTTTACAAGAATTAGAATTTTATTTTAATTAATTAGAAAATATCTTTTCTTTAATGCCATTTGTTTTGACATGATTTAAGATTTCTTTTACAGCAGGATTTCGCGGGTTAGGGTCTTATAAAAAGGGTTGTAACCTATTCAATTATTCAACTTTTAAACTTTTAATCAATAATATTGCAGAGATTCTATCTTTCTTTCTTGTGCGCAAGATTTGCTCGATGCAACGGGTTGTTTTATCTCGTTTGGACTAGTACACTAACTAGTCTCTCGTGAATCCAGCTGCGTCAAGTGGTATCAGAGCCACGCTTTTCCTGGTTCGATGGTACCAAACAAAGTTGAAGACACACCCATTGACGTTGGTCGTGGTGAAGGATTTAACAGGACTCGCACCAAGGGATTTGTCCATGTTCAATCTGTTAAACACAAAGTTGATAGGAACCCCGTTGAGAGATTTGCCCGCAACCAACCTATTAATCAAAACGTCTCCGGAAGATATTCTTACTATCAACTTGATAGTGACGATGAATCTGAAGACGAGTTATTTGAGGATTATTATAGATATCAGTCGAATAAGCGACATTCAAGGTCTGGAGGATTTTATCGCACAAATGACGACTTTTTAACTTTTCAAGTAGAACCAATAATTCCTACTTTTCATGGGTATTGCCATCCTGAAAATTTTATTTATTGGTTTCGTAAAGTAGATAAATTCTTTGAGTTCTACATGGATATTCCTAAAGAGAAGAAGGTCAAATATACGGCTCATAAATTATATGGCTATGTTTTTACGTGGTGGGAACGATTGCAGTCCAATAGATTGTGACAATATAAACAACCCATTAGGACATGGCCTAAGATGAGACGATTGATGAGTGATAGATTTCTTCAATCAAATCGTGACAGGAGTTGTATCAGGAATACCAGAAAAAACTTGAGTCAAAACAAATGTTCCAAGATAATTTTGATTTGCAATATAGCCATGTTACTGCTGATACAAATTATTCAAGAAATATGCCAACGAATTTGACTCAGTTAAGCTCCGGAGGTCAAAAATCAAGTTTCTTCAAGTTTCAATCAATCGTTTCACAATTATTATAATGGATATGAGGTCGCAGAAGAGGAAGGAGATCGGCTTGAACTTGGTGACGAAGAAGAAGCTGGAGATGAAGAAGCTGGTGGTGAAGAGGAATGTCCAAGTGCCAATATGCTCGAACAACAGTTTGATCTTGATGGAGCTACAACCAATGAGGTAATTGTATGCGAGGATGAAAATATCGCAATATCATACCAAGTACAAGAACCGAAGGGAGAGGAAAGTCATGAATTGGTGCATATATATAATTTCTCAGCACGTTAATACCACCCTCAATATTGAGCTTTGTGAACCACATGGAGCTATTACTTGTCCTAGTGATGAAGATAATACCAATGCTCTTCATGCAACATCATGTGTACTTGATCTACCAACCAATTTTAAAATGGATCAAAGTCAAGAGAAATGCAATTTCAGAATGAAGTTCAAATTGTTGATTTTCTTGGGCCGGAGCAGTTTGAATTTGCGCTCAATTCTCATATAGTAGATATTGTCAATCAGTTGAACTATGCGGAAAAACTATATTGGCGAGTATACTTCTTTTAAAATTTCTTTTGGAAGACGAGCGAGAGGCTGAAATATTCCAAATATCTATTTCTTTGGAATGGAAGATGGCAAGTTTCTAAGGAGAACTCGCCCTCGAGTTCTTTTGAAGAAAAGGAGACTGATGTAGGACAAAAATAGAGAGTTTTTGTATTTTATTTTTATTGTTTTAGAATAAGATTTTGACTAGGAATATTTTCGTTTAGATTAGAATTATTAACTTTCCGTATTCAGTTTGATTTTGATTTCTACCTTTATCAGGATTCTTGGTCTACAAGAATTAGAATTTTATTTTAATTAATTAGAAAATATCTTTTCTTTAAAGCCGCTTGTTTTGACATGATTTAATATTTCTTTTACAGTAGGATTTTTAGGATTAAGGTTTTATAAAAAGGGTCGTAACTTATTTAATTATTTAACTTTTAAACTTTTAATCAATAATATTGCAGAGATTCTCTCTTTCTTTCTTGTGCACAAGATTTGCTCGTTGCGATGGGTTGTTTATCTCGTTTGGACTAGTACGCTAACTAGTCTCTCGTGAATTTCGCTGTGTCATTTTCCCTCTTCGTCTTGGACACCATGCCACGTTTCGACATGTACCCAAGTACAACACTTTTTTTTTTTTGGGTAACGGAGGAACAATCCTACAATATTTTCTTCTGTTGTTTGTTGAATGTTAGATTAATGTTGATGGCATTCTTCTTAGAACTATGTAATCTTTTGTTTTTGTTTTTCTTTCCCGAAATATGAGGGGATTAACTTAGTGAATTCAATGGCACTTGACAATCAGAAACAGGGGAGAGATCTTGTCAACTACGCACCGGTGGCCTTGAAAAAGCACCTTTATGTAAATCAAGTTTGATCCAAGAAAGAAAGGGGAAACAGACATGTTCCTCTTTTAGGATATTATAACTTAGTGAATATCAGGCAAAAGATATGAACTGAACATGCCTTAGAATCAGAAAAGGCATTTAGAAGCAAATGTGGGGTTGCATGCATGTGAGTAGCATGTGGAAGAAATTTTACTTTTCCACGCAAATGTGAAACAGATATTCCCCCACCCATGCAGTAGGGTAGCATCCACAGCGGGTTTGACATTATGTAACAGGATTTCGGACCTGACTCCGACAACGTTATTTACTTTTGTATCGATTCACTCGTACCACCGATACCATTACATTTCTCGATACCTTGATTCACATTCTATACAAGATGCAGGAATTAGTTTGATGTCTGGCCAAAGAGTGCACGTAATACATGTAAACATAGTTTTAAGCTGAAAATGAATGACACCTATATATATATATATATATATATATATATATATATCTATATATATATATATATATATATATATATATATATATATTGAAGTATGGAAATGGATTGATTTAATGAACTTCACGTATGACTGTCAAACTCTCTACCAGAAGTACAGGGATTAACGTTTTTCGGAGCGTAGAGAAATCCCTTGAAAGTAGTCTTTTTCACAAAGGCTGGCTCTTCGAAGGAAATCCCTCCTACGTCGAACTTCTTCTGCATCTCTTTCACGATGCGTGAAGTTGGTCTTTGTCTAGGTATTCTAGACCTAGATGCGATGCCCCTTTTGAAACGGAGGGGGAAAAAGGTAGTAAATAAGAAAAATTCCTCCGCTATTGTTTGGTTCTTAGAGATAGAGAGAAGAAAAACATAGAGCTCACAAGACAATTTCCCTGGAACTTTTCTTAACACTTTCCTTCTTAATTATTTTTCTGTCTTTCTCTAAGTTCCAATGTAGCCGTAAGGTTTTTGTTACATCCGTTGCCCCCCCTTGACAGGGAATGAGTGATGCATGATTCTCAAACTACAGCTGCAAGGCGAACTCTTTATGATTGCTGTATGGTTTGATTCAGTATGGCATAGCAGTCATCCAATCGTTGCGAATTCCATACTAATTTCGGCACTTTGATTAGCTTTTTATCGCTGTAATCAGCAAGTGAGATTTCAAGTCACTGTCACCTATGATGTACTTTCTCTGGTGCTTATACTATGTAACGCTTTCGCTTCGTTTGATTTCCAATAAAGCAAGAACAGAATCAACCATACATCTGATTGCATGTATACACCTGTTAGCAGTGCACATGGAAACTATTCCATTGTCATGATCACGGAAATTCTAACGCGTCTCTTGTTTCTAGAACTATAATTCTGCTAGGCTCTACAAATGACTGCACCTTTTAAGCCTTTCATTTCTCTATTTGACTAGATTCATGTTACTCGATTATATAACATTGAATAAGTCTGAGAAGTAAAAACCTAGGTTTATAAACTAATTATCAATCTCTCGGGAACTTAATTAGGTCTTGGGATAATCTGCATGATGAACCAAAGCCGGTTTTCCAAATCTCCTGGAAATGAAGGAAGGTAATATAGCGATGATTGGCAAGTTAACCCTTGCATCATCCGCCAACGAAACAAGAAAAACAAAAACTGTGGAAGTGCCGAATGGGGAAGTTCAAACTGTGGAAGTGTATGGTTTTATAATACCATACTATAGGGCTAATTGGGGCTTAAGGATGGAAAGTGACCTCTTTTTTTCCTTTTCTTTGTTTGGCTCTTGCACATATGAATGACCTATGGCCGTGGGATGTCTATTCATATGGGTGATATGCAGGAGAGTGAGACCCCCATGTCCTTTTATGAACTCAAATGGATGCTCTGGAGGCATCAATTAAAAAGTTGCTTTTGAGTTGTGACTTTTGCTTAAAACGAGAGTGAATTGGCTCATCATCTTTGGCAAGAAGCTAAGAGATCCATCCTTCCCCCCCATTATTAATTTGTGCTTGGGTGAACCCACTTAATACTGATTAAAAATTTGACAAAAACCACAAACACGTTGTTCAACTATTGGTGTTAGGTCACAAGAAAGTGTTTTCTTGTGAATTGCTAATTCTGGCGTGGATTTTGACCAGACCAAAAAGAGGATTAGTCGAGGTGCGCGTAAGTTGGCCAAGAAACTCTTAGCCATCAAACCAATAAAAAGAAGGGAGATCACTCTGAGCAGTGAGCATTGACCCAGGAATATTACTTTACCCTAGTTCACCATGTTGCAGGGACCTACTTTTAGTTGGACAAAAGATATGCCTACAGGTACTTGATAAGAGAAATTTTTTTAGTGCCAAGCGGGTACCACATGGTGTCCGCTCGCACATCTGAGCCGTCTATTATGTGTTTGAATGGCTCAGATTTGGAGAGAGAAAAATAAGAGAGAAAGTGTTGGGATGAGAGGAGATAGAGGGTTTCAATCCGAACCGTCCAAAAGTGTATCGGACGGCTTTGATGCGCCAAGCGGGTACCACGTAGGATATATCCGCTCGGCACTGAAAAATCACTCCTGATAAGAGTTCACTACTACATTATATCTTTCTTGGCCATGAGTAGAAAGTTAATGGGTTAGTTAGTAATTAAGTTCGACGACTACGAGAAGTGTTGATGTTGCTCTATCACCTCGAATTTAAAATCTCATATTCACAAGCACAAAAGTACTGTGCTGGCTACATGTACAATCATTGAGTCAGTTGTCGCGTTGCGATACGTATCACGATTGTGTTGGGTTAGTGAAAGACGCGCACTTGTTCCTATTAGCAGCTTTTTATTGGTTAGCTAGACCTTGATCGGACGCGCGTCTAAGATTGAGTAACAATTCCACTGCGTGCTTTTTATTGCAAATTTCTGATAAAACTAACCTAGTATTAGTAGTATTGCACGTACATCCCCCCTCTCTCTCTCTCTCTCTCTCTCTCCTCTCCATAATGGACTGCTTTGTGGAAGTGGACTTGCCAACATAAGCACCCACCTGAGCATTTATCCAAATCATAGATGAAAGTGGCAATGAATGACCCTGTAGTAGTGCAGGGTGCACTACAAGTCTACAAAGGTATTGGGCGCGATCCGAGCAGTCAATCTCTACTGTTTCAAATTTTAAATGGTATACTACAGGTAAGATAAGTATATATCGTACCTGGTCTGTGAACTATATTTAGTAAATTTGAACCATTAAAAACACTTTTGGATGAGTCAAATTGGGCATTACACCCCTTTTGGTACACCCCTACACTACAAGGCCCCGAGTTCGCTAATGGAGTGAGAGTTACATACAAAATGGATGCTCTCTCGGCTTATATATATGTTAAACGGCCACCTTTCAATAGACATGCATTACTCGCTCTGCTATTACATACAAGCCATCACTAGCACTGCATTCAGCATGTAGTTTCTCTCCTAAGTAACTGCCAAACCACACAACTCCTGCTGATCATGAGAAACATGGTAAGTTTGCGCTCTCTCTCTCTCTCTCTCTCTCTCTCTCTCTCTGTCTCTCTCTCTCAGTAGTAGTAACATTTTATGTGATGCACGAGCAGGAGAAAGAGGAAGAAGCCACCAAAGCAGACTACAACTCCCTTCAGAACTGGTCTAGTACCAATAAAAAGAAAGGTGGATTCAAAGCAGCTTCATTTGTTTTTGGTAAGCAAATTAAACTTACGTGCATACATGCACCAACACTTCAAGGCTAACATATATATATACTTCTGTAAACATGTATATTTTCCAAAGAAAATGTTATCAAGCCTGAATGTTTGCGTAAAATCTTGAACGAGCGAAATTGATCCGACAAACATTTTTCTAATTGAAATGGATCTTGATCGCTGATCAGTACGTGTGTACGTGCAGTGTTTGTGTTATTTGAGAACATGGCATTCGTGGCAAACATGGTGAGCCTGGTGCTATACTTCTACCTGGAGATGCACTTCGACATCCCTGGCTCTGCAAACACTCTCACAAACCTCATGGGTTCAACTTTCTTGCTCTCCATTATCGGTGCATTCATTTCGGACACTTTCTTGGGCAGATACACTACGGCCCTGATTTTTGGAGTTCTAGAAGTACTGGTAAGATCATGAAATCATATACCATGCAAATACTTCACTCAAATAGTAAAGTCAATCGGACATGAATTCTGAATAGCCATATGAACGAAAGGAGCTGCTTCCTAATTCATTACTCCCTCCGTCCCTTTAATTTTAAGTGTCTTCTGAGAAAAGACATACAATTTTTGCGATAGAAAAATAAAGTACTTATGTGCATAATTGTTAGACCGTGGACACTCACCATCTGTAGAATCAAAGGAAACTTGAACAACGATTCCAGCTGAAACCAGATCCACCTTCGAATATCAAGTTACAATAGCAGCCTAATTTATGCGTTCGACAACACCAAAATCTCATTGTTGATTCATGATCGGTGTTCGCATCGATTGTATTGCAGTCTTTGGTGCTGATGACCATCCAAGCCCACGACCACAACTTACAACCAAGGCCCTGCAACAAATCAAGCTGTGTAAAAGGAGGCATAGCAGTGATGCTATACACATCACTGTGTCTACTGGCGTTGGGCACCGGCGGGGTCAAGGGGGCTCTACCTGCACTGGGTGCAGACCAGTTCGACCAAAAGGTCCCTAAAGAGGCCAAGGCTCTGGCCAGTTACTTCAACTTCCTTCTGTTCAGCACCAACGTGGGCGCCGCCGTGGGAGTCACCGTTGTTGTCTGGGTCAGCGCCAACAAAGGGTGGTGGTGCGGGTTTCTCATTTGCACTGTTGTTACTGGTATTGGGTATGCTGTGCTCGCCGTTGGAAGGCCTTTCTATCGGATCCAGGCGCCCGGGGAGAGCCCTGTCATCAGGATCGCACAGGTCTCTATCTATCTCATAATGATTGTACAATAATCAAACTCGTTACATGATCTAGCTATTAACGGAATGATGTGATAAATGATATTATTTTACTAAAATGTTATTTAGCGATTGATTGATTGTGTTTGTATGACTTTGACAGGTGATTGTAGTGTCTTTCAAAAATCGAAGGATGAATCTGCCAGAGAGCCTGGATGATAAACTCTATGAGATCAAGGAAAAGGAATCAATTTCTCAGGAGCAAAAACTTTCACACACCAAACAATTCAGGTGATATAATCCAGACTTTGACGGAGGAATAATCTTAGTGCTGATTAGGGTACTCAAGAGTACTCTGTATTGAGAAGGACCTGTTTGGTTACCATGCATCTTGAAATGCACTTTTGCATAGGGGTGTTCAAGAAGACCGTCCGAACCGTAAAATCGGTCCGGGTCTTATTTGGTCCGGTTCTGCAGTTCTACGGTCAGGTTATGGTTCCAAAAAAATAAGAACCGTTAATTTGGTTCGGTTACTGGTTCTGAATTAATGAACCATGGTTAGAACCAAACCGAACCGTTGAAAACTAAGATAAATATAGATATATATGTGTGTGTAATTAAATATGTATTTGAATTTGGTAGGTTAATCTTTTCCTTGCTAAACTTAATTTATTTAGAGATGAAATTTTATTTATTAGGAAAGCTTTTATTTTCTTCCTTCCTTTCTTATTTCAGCAGATTATCTTTCTATTTCTTTAATTTTATGAGTTCATATTTTGTGAATAAGTGTTTAAATGCTTATTGGATAGAACCAGAATCGAACCAAAATCGGACCAGTCTTGTGGTTTTGTTCTAGTTAGGTTCCATGCATATATTGGTTAGGTTCTTGTTCTCAATTTTCTAAAACCGTTTGAAATAGTCCGGTTACTGATTTTCTAGAAAACCGGACCAATCCGGACCATGTGTACCCCTACTTTTGCACAACATTTTCGGAAACTCTTCTTCTTCTTTTTTGAAATAATATAAAAAAACACTCAATGATCTCATAGATCTAATTGTATTCTAGGTGAGAAAATAGAGAATCCAAAATAGTTTATCTTCTTTTGGTGTTTTTCCTAATTATAGAAACTGATGTTTCCTAAAGCATTTCCCAGAAAGTTTCTACTTTCTAGTGTACTTAATTTTCTTCTTTCTTTCGTTTTGTGTGTTTTGTTCTTCCTTTATGAAGTTTTGTTAAATTCGTGTGATATTTTTTAAATTAATTATTCGTCTCGACGAGGGGTCGTCTAAAAAGTAAAGATATGGCCGAAAGCAAACAAAAAAGTTCACTAAAAACTGAAAAAATATCAAACAATTGTCTTATTTGTCTAACTTATCGTCTAATTTGAATTTTTTCAACACCGGTCCATATTTTTATACTCCTCCGATTCGTTTCAACCAATTAACCCCATAAATTACGACAAAAAGCTAAACAAAAAGTTACAAAAAGTAAAAAATACCAAAATAAGTTTCAGACTTATAAGTTTATAAGAACGAAGCTTAATTGGAGAAAAAAAATCATCGCAAAACATATATAAGATACTAAAAGTACAGCCCATTTCTAACCTAGTATAAAATTCCCATTTTGACCTCAGGTGCCTGGACAAAGCTGCAATTCTTAGAGAAGATGTCAAGCCCACTTCATGGACTGTATGCACGGTGACCCAAGTAGAGGAAGTCAAGGTCCTAACCAGAATGGTGCCCATAATAGCCAGCACCATCATATTGAACACTTGTATGGCCCAACTCCAAACATTTTCAGTCCAACAAGGCAACCGTATGGACCGCTCCTTGGGCTCCTTCGAGGTCCCCGCGTCATCAATTCCCATAATACCTCTGCTCTTCATCGCTATTCTCCTTCCCATCTACGAGTTCATTTTCGTCCCTTTCGCGCGCAAAATAACACACCACCCGTCGGGTATAACCCAGCTCCAACGGGTAGGGGTTGGCCTAGTTCTGTCCGCGGTCTCAATGGCGATAGCGGCTCTTGTGGAAGTGAAGAGGAGGGATTGGTCCATTAAGAGCCCGTTAAAGCCTATCAGTCTCTTCTGGCTCTCGTTCCAGTACGCCATTTTCGGAGTCGCGGACATGTTTACCCTCGTAGGGTTATTGGAGTTCTTTTACAGAGAAGCCCCTGCAGGCATGAAATCCCTCTCCACTTCATTCACTTATGTTTCTATCTCATTGGGCTATTTCTTGAGTGGTGTGCTTGTTGATATCATCAATTCAGTGACCCAAAGAATAGGCCCAGGCAGAAAAGGGTGGTTATTTGGGCAGGATTTGGATCTGAACCAATTGGATCTGTTTTATTGGTTCATGGCAGTTCTTAGTTGTTTGAACTTTTTGAACTATCTTTATTGGGCCTCGTGGTACAAGTACAAGACGGACGAGCCCAAGATTGAGCCCAGTAAAAATAGAGCCCTAGTTGTGGAACAACAGAAGTAAGACCACTGCAGCTGGGCCTAATGACTAAAATGGGCCTACTTTTGTGTGTGAATGTTTGCATTTGTATTTTGTATATATACTTTAGACAAGTTGTATGAGATTGTTTTGGGTTTTCACCATTCTGCCTGTAGGACTTGATATTGTAAAAACGGTATATGGCGCTAGAATATATCGCCGTTTTGTTTTATATCACGGCTTAGTTAATTCGATGCTTGTTATTAATTGCATACTCAAGTTTGGAGAAAACTTGTACGAGTGAAAACTCACATAATTTTTTACGAGACAAATGATGGACTGTTTTACAAAGTATTGCGGTTGCTTTTGAAGAAATATGGGAGTAATATCGACCTTCCAACTTTGTTACTTAGGGACATGTTTTGATTGATTGAGAGATGTCCCCATGTAGTAGTCCCTCTGACGTGCAATCCTTAATGCATGCCCCTTTCTCCCCTATTTGAGCGACTACCTTTATATCCTGAGTGTTGAGTTGAATGAGAATATTGGACAATTACACACATGCAATCCACTCTTAAATATTCGTATTGCAAATCTAACCAAACAGTGTTGAGCTTCTTAAGCCTGATTTGATTTGGATCAAGCTTCGTTGACTATTGAGGATTTGACCTACCCAATCAAGCTGCGAGATCCAGGGGTAGCACTCTTGAAATCTAGACAGGGGTATTATATTTGGTGCCAGAAACCCCTAGTCTGTAAATTTTTGCTATACGCAACAGCCGATGTAAGTTATACTCTATTCATCATTCGATTGGCTACAGATGTTTCGGATGCTCAGGCATTTTGCAAAAAAATCACTCAATTTAATTGTACAGATGAGACTATTGTTTCAATTAGCTGACAACCTTTTTGTTTGTAGTACAACAAAATTGCGTCTAAACTTATGGCTATTGGCCTTATGAGGGTGGTCAAACGGTAAAATAACAGTGATGACGTTTGGGAAATCAACTACATGTCATGTTGATCGAATCAAATAGTTTGAGCACACGTTAAACGATTGCTTGAACTAGTGTTAGCCCGTACCTACGGCACTATGCATCCCGGTTGAAAAGGGATGACAGTTGTGTGATTTAGGTAAAAACCACGGGCATTTAACTGGAAAGTGGGAGGATGCACTACAGCTTTTGGATCAAATGAATCTAAGCCGTTCCAACAACTTATCTCCACACCCTTCTGTTTTATAATAGAGATTGGACAATTCGATTATTACCAATAGCGGGCATGATGGCATTAAAAATAGGGCCGGACTATTTGCAACTGCGAATTTGCTATATGCAGCCAATTCATAAGATGGAATCCAAAAATTTCCTCTTATGAATTAACTACATGGAGCAAATTCGCAGTTGTATTTAGCAGCACCCTAAAAATATAGCCGGCACGACAACGTCACAGCCACTAACAAGTAACAAGAAGGCTAAATTGATTGACTAATCTTTATTAGCCACCAGGAACAATCATTCACATTTAGTCACTATATATATCTTCGGAAAAGATATCTGCACTGACGGTTTCCGTAGGGAAACCGTACCGACGGCCACGTGCGGCCGTCTCCGGCCACCGGACGGCCGATCCGAGCCGTTCAAAAATTTAAAAAAAAAAAAACGAGGGGGCCCCTACGCGGGAATCAACGGCATCCGAGGTGTGTAAGGTGCTTGATCCGAGCATCCTTTTTTCGTGTATATATGTATATTCGCGGGCCCCCTCGTTTTTTTTTTTATAAAATTTTTAGACGGCTCGGATCAGCCGTCCGGTGGCCGGAAACGGCCGCGCGTGGCCGTCGGTACGGTTTCCCTACGGAAACCGTCGGTGCAAATAGTAGTCCTCATCCATATATCTTAAACAAATGTAAATTTTTATACAAACTTACCAAAAATGAAAAACTTAGCAAACTTTGACTTGGCATGTTGAAGTTTTGAATGTTCTTGAATATTTTTATAATTTTTTGTTAATAAGTTAAGATTTTTTCCAGAGAGAGAGAGCGAGCTACACCAGCTAGCTAGATATACCCAAACAATAAAATCAGCTGATTACATTATCTTTAAAATCGCTAAAGGAAAAAAATACAAATCACAAAGCAGTGAAAGATACACCAAAGTGATTTTTTGTTAGAAGATAAATGAACAAGGCCTAAAGGGTTGTTTAGACATAATTAAAATCGCAAGTATCAGTCTCAAAAGAGTTTTTTGGATTTTTATTTTGTATCTTCCATACACTTTCGAATTAAAAGACTAAGTTAACCTTTACATTTTATTCAAGGAGTTGTAAGAGAATTTTAGAAAAGGGCAACAGGATCCACAACACATCATAATCTATTTTCAGATTAAAATGCAAACACTTTCACAGATTTACAATCTACATATACTATTATTTAACAAACTTTTAATTTGAACTATCTTTATTGGGCCTCATGGTACAAGTACAAGACAAAAGGGCCCAAGATTGAGCCCGTACAAAAGCCCAGTAGCAGAATGCCGTCCCTAAAGGAAGAAAGAAAACACTACGAAAAGCTTGATAAAACTTTTAATATAACGGGTTATTTGTAGGATCCGGATTCTCTCTGGTCCCGATCGGACCGTCCATTGTTATAATCAACGTCCTTTGTACAAAATATTAGTACTATAAAACTGAGACGTTTATGAACAATATATATTCCAAGACACTAGAGAGGATTTCGTTTGAGCGTAATCTATCGAATATTGAACTATACCTATCCGTCGGGATCAACAAAAATAAAACTTATACCTATTCATTTGGAAAGAGTCTTGAAAGTTATTAATTGCGAGACTTGGATATCATCTCAACGACATTGATATCAATTTTATGAGCTGATTCAGTTATTTGGACGCTTCACTATGTTCATCTAGATAACATGTTTAACTCTTGACCATCCCTTTGACGCTCCTAAATTTTTAGCATATACTGCATGAAATTCTCGTCGTTCCGAATTTTTATTCACTCAGGGCACATTCCATCTAATAAAAAAAGATTAACTACTTTATTGGAAAAATGTGCATCTTTCACTTTATTTTTCTCTTAAAGATATAGGATAGTCAAGGTGACATTGATAACTACATGTAAAATTCACCAATGGGTAAGAAAAATCATTTTAACATTTGCATTTGTTATTGAAATCCAGAACTATCTTTTCTGACATACTACTTCCGATTTGAAACAAGAGGTTGCTCTCTCTCTCTCTCTCTCTCTCTCTCTCTCTCTCTCAATATGTGATGAGGGATTATACCTTGGGTGCACCATTACTTCTTGTCTCTGCTATCACGTGACCACAAACCCTTATTTTTGTTTTGATGATGGCATTTCTTTTGGGTTGGTCGGGAATAGGGGTGTCAAATGGCGGGTTTGGGTCAAAATGGATAAGTTGTTAGTGGGTTGGATTTTTAATGGGTCATTGACCCATTTAGACTCATTAATTATGAGTTTAATTACTCATACCCAACCCAGCCCATCCCATTTATTTAAAAGCACACCCGACCCGCCCATTAATCCAATTACATACGATATACTAAAATGACCATATTACCCTTGTAAATTTAAAGAACTAAAATACCATGTACACTAAAATTACCATACTATCCCTCTACTAAAAAATGACCAAATTACCCCTGTACACTTAATTACCATATTGGTCGCTCTTAATTACCGAATCGCAGCTTATTCAAGTGGCTTATTTTTTTGTCTTTATTCAAATGTTTTTCGCATTTGTTAGTTTTTTTAAAATTTTTTGAGGATTATTGCTTTGTCATGACGAAAAGAATCTAAAAAGTAAAAAATTACGATCAAAATAAATATTTTTTTGAATAAAGACAAAAAAATTAGCTTATTTTTGTCTTCATTCAAAAAATTTAGGTTTCGCTCATAATTTTTTATTTTTTAGATTCCTCCTGTCATGTCGAAACAATAATCCACAAAAAATTAATGAAAAACAAAAAAATGCAAAAAAAATTAAATAAGAACAAAAAAATAAGCCACAAACAAGCCAACTTTCCATTCATAAGTTGAATTTTCTATTCGATCAGAATCAAAACTAGCCCATTGCAAGATGTATATATCTTTTTTTTTTGTTTTTATTCAATTTTTTTTCGTATAACTGCGGTGGACGTCTTACAATTTTGAAAAAAGAAACCAGAGACAGATGACGATCATATTTGACCATTGTAAGAGAGAGAGAGAGAGTTGTTTGAGGCAAATTCAATCACATTTGTATCTAGAGAGAGAAAGATAGTCTGGTTCAGCTGTTCAATTTTTCTTTTGATTTTCCGGTGTGACTTGAGAATTTTGTGCCGCAGAGTTCGGTAAAGAGGTGAGAATTTTTGGTGGGTTACTTTCATGACCCATTGGATCATTTAAGTTGACTCAATTGATGCTCAATTAAGACCCAACTAACAATGGGTTAGTTGGGTTTGGACCCATTCTTACCCAACTAATAAATGAGTTGGGTTGGGTTTATTTTTTAGTTGATGGGTCTGGGTTTGTTAATGGGTCTGGGTTCAAATTGCCACTCCTAGTCGGGAAACTCTTAAAGATACAATTTCAGGTAGGAATGACAATATAATCTCCTTTGAAGTTTAAACTGATCATAGGGATATCTGAATTGATTCATACAGATTCAGGCTTCTTTTCTTTTCTTTTTTGAATTTCTTAGTTGCAAAACAAATTGATTTTAATTCGAATTGAAAAAACAGATAGATTTTGACTGGGGTTCAGTTTTATACAATATCTGGACCAAATCCGAACCAAAACCGTGGCATTTATTGACATATAAATGGTCTTTGTGTGGGGTGGTGATTCGTTTGTCTCCTCCGGGGTTGATCAATCCAAATTAACAAACTTGCCTTTACTTTCATCTGGATTGTTTGTAAAAACAAGGAAGCGTATAGTGCCATCCGGCTAGTTTCAGTTTCAGTCGGAGGGTACTCCTATGCCAAAATTTTAAGAAATAAGGTTGGGCCGTCCAGACCCGTCGTGCGTCCAACCCACACGAGCCATTCGTTTTCACCCATTTTGTAATCTGTTTGTAAACGGCAGCAAAATATCAGCTTTGGGTTTATTCGTTAAAAAAATAATAATAATAGAAGCTAGAAACAAAAGAATCGGTGGACTATAAATTAATATATCAGTGGGTTAATAAAGGTGTACAGCTCAAAAGATGGAAGCACTAAAGAAAACTTTTTTGTTCACTTCGATTGGTCCAACTTCTAGCTATTTGCTTCCATCAGTACTTGCAATTACTTGTTGTTTTTCAAATCCTCCTAGCTAGCTAGTAAGAGAGAACAAAAGGAAACCAAAAAAAAAAAGCCCCATTCATTCGTTTCATGCATGCATGGCCCCCTCTTCCCCTCACGTTTTGTCGGTAGGTTTCCCAAAAACCTTTTAACAAAACTTCGACTATTCCTCTTCCCGGTCTAGTCAAATGTATGTATGAATATTCTTGTTAATTTGAAGGATAATTATATGTACGTTTCATTCTTCTTCTCTCTTTTTTTTTTTTTTGATAGTTAGGGGTGTCTGGATCAATATACGCACACCTCCACTATTCCTCTCCTTGGTCCAGTCAAATGTATGTCATCCAAACGGAGACTAGCTAGGAGATTCGCAAGAGATTTTTCTCTTGCGCGCCAAGTTTTGAACTCAGAAATGTCTGAGTTTACAGCCTCATGCATCCATGATGCCACTTGAGCTATCATTGAGATTAATATATTATATATATCAACACACTGCACAGAAATTAGAGATAAGAAAAACTTAGGATCCATGGTGCCACCGACACACTTTTGAATTCCAATGTACAGATCAATTATTTAGCAAATTAGGATTAAGTCCAATTTTTCAATTTCATTGAGCTTAAAAATGCACAGATCGAGAAGCGGAGTAGTAGTCAAGTAGTAGGAATCATGTTCTCCAATGGATGCATCAGACATTGTTTCAAATCTCACTAATTAACTACAACTAACAAAGTTGATTTTCGTTGGGAAAAAGAAAATTAAAGAGATTGAAAAAAAATCTTTAATCATGGCATTTCTTTCGGATTACAGCAAAAAGTAGCATTGAGTTAAAAAGAATAGTATAATGCAAATTGCACTAGTAAGAATCAACTCACCACGTACGCTCCCCATGATAATCTAGCTAGGGTCCATGCAGGTTCCTTCCACAGCTGTATTTCAGGAAAAAATAAACGACCCGAATTGAATGTGCAACGGATACATACATACATATATAGTATATATTTATATAATTATATATATGTGTATACTGCAAGGCTTGTCAGTATACAAGTCGAACTCAAACTTGAATTTTAAGCTCGTTTATTAAATGAACGGAGCTCGAGTCAATTGTAACTCGGCTCATTTATAAAAGTTCGCCTAGTTAATAGAGACTCATGATTTGATAAACAAAAATAATATTTTGGGAAATTAAATATCGATTTATTTATTATTAATTCGGTTAAACATAAGAACCTGATCAGGCATGCATGTTTAGTTGTAGGATAAGAGAGGGGAGGCTAGGGTTGGGCCACATGTTGCCATAGTTTGGTGTTTGATAGCACACGAGGCGACTAAGTCTGGATTGAACAAGGGTGGACTATTCCTGAAATTTGGACTCGATGTGGGGTATTAACTAGCTAGTACCTGGGATTCAAAGAATGAGAGGTATTCGATAGTTCCCATTCTCTGGATTACCTCCAATGATCAAAAATAAATCTGTAATATTATAAAATAAATCTGTAATATTATCTTTGTCTAATTCTATCCAAAACACAACTTATCTTAGCGTTTATGTAAATTTCAAATTCCTTTGTTATCCCATGGACCTCACTTATTCAATCTACCTTCGTTCTTAATCCCATCTTCTCTAATCACTCCCGAAATAATTCAACGATCAAACAAGCTCAGTGTGCCGAGATAATTGATATCGAATGGTCGCTATAGTTGTTGCATAATCGCGTGGACCACAACAACCAAATAACACTACAAAACGGACTCGTTTAGGAATCACAAATGATACTGGTACAGATTAAATCTGTACCAGTGTGTACAAATGCCTTTTTGGGCATGTTTTGGGTTACAAAAAAATGATCGGAGCCGCTCATTTTGTTTAAAATACTTTGTTTATGGTCCTTGCAAAAAACAAATTCAATCCGGTACCGGTAAGAACGTTTACAAAATATCCAACTTTGCTTTAGAATTCAGGCCTGAATTCTGTAACAAAGTTGGATGTTTTGTAAATGCTCTTACCGATATCGGATTGAACTTATTTTTTGCAAGGATCATAAACAAAGTATTCTAAACAAAATGAGCAGTTCCGATCATTTTTTTAGACCCGAAAGAGGCCCAAAAAGTCATTTGTACTCGCTGGTACAGAAATCTGTAACAGTGGCACCACTCTTTAGGAATCCGTTGATACTCTCGGGCTCAAAATAATCAGCTACGTTCACGACCACCGTGCGGTCCGCATACCACACCACCAGCCGTGCATTTCAAATCAATCACAACGTGTTCCCGCCGCGTGTCACGTGATAAAGCTGATAAAGCACTATCAAAAGGTCGCCCATAAATGACGAGTCGACCACGAACAGCTGTTCCACCGATACCACCGTAAAGCGGACCGCAGACAATTAATGGAAAAGGCGAAAAATGGGGAAAAAGCAAACTAGTGGGTCCCACTTCACCTCCGGAGTCTATATTCATGCCATTAATAGTCTGTCACTTTTAAATCTGAAACCCGAGCAATTATTCCATGCCCCGGGGCCACCACCCAAAACACTACTCCATCACACATTTTGTGGTGGTTCCACACAAACGTGTGGTGAAGAAAGAGTTTAGGGCACCACGTGGCGTTGTCCCAGAAGCATTGAATAATTTTTTCTGAAACCCTTCTTCCCTCCAATGGTTGTTCTATTTCTACTAGTACATTACCAGCATTTAGGTAGGGTAGGTTTGGAATCTATAGATTTTAGTAGATGTGAGAATCTCAATCTATATTTTGCAATCCGTCCAAATTCGTTTACTTATAATCCAATCTAACTCACCTATATTTTATAATAGGTTGAATTCATATAAATCCATCATTGCTTGCAAAAGAGTGAAATTAGAATTAAAAATACTCATCATTGCTTGCAAAAAAATTGATTAGAGAAAAAAAAAAGAAGTCACTTGACTTTTTAATCCAAACTTATGCAGTGGCTTCGACTCTTCGTAAATCTCTCACTCTATGCATACATAAACTAACCATATTCTGTACCTATATTCTTGTACAAGTATTATTGATTTTAATAGTAAAACCAGAGACGATTTCGTGTAGTTTTTTAAGGCATGACTTGGATTTTTTTTTTCTTATTGATTCTGAAAGGTTCGTAGATGTGGTGTTTTTGTTTAGCAAGTTTGAGTTTTGATATAGGGGAATTAGTTATAAATAAATTTAAAAAAAAAAAAAGGAAAACCAGGTCGGGCGGGTTTGGGTTTGGGTTTGGGTTTTTGCTTGGCCCACATTCGACCCGACCCGTTTCAACCCGTTTATTTTTTGATCGCATATTTGACCCGCGACCTATTTCAACCCGTCCAAATCCATCCAGATTAGCCCATTTGCCACCTCTAGATTTTACTATTTCTTTTAATCGGTGATTTTCACATTCCCTATATTACTTACCGCATTTTAAAAGGGGAGTGCGAAAATCAATCTCATATAACTGCACTGCGGTTAGTAATTTAGGAAGTCCGAAATCAATTCACTTATCTTTTTTTGTTTGTATTTGGAATCCAAACCAAAAGTAGTAAGACAGTTGGATTTAAAAAAAAAAAGATTCCTTGTTTTGATAGGACAAAAGGGTTTTCAAAAGCTAATCGTTCTATTTTTTTTTGGGGTAAATCAGAATCTTATCTAGTTCTATTTGTTTGAGTCAAATGGGAAAAAAAAAAAAACCTACTCCTAAAGATTTTTATTTTATTTTATTGTTAGTATTTTTTAAAATGCTATGGACACATATGTCTAACATGATTGTGTTAGAACACATTCGATGCTCGTAGGTTCCAAGTGCATTGTGTGAGTTCCATATGTATTCGAAAGTCGACTTCAAGCACACGTGTCTAAAAATCTTTAGCTAAAATTTGTATTTGTAGAACTGCTTATTTATTTTAGACCTCCCAAACACAGCCTATTATTATAAATCTCTTTAGACAGCCTCGTGTGAAATCTGTTGATAGCACTGCTAGTTTATTTTAGACCTCCCAAACACAGCCTACTATAAAATCTCTTTAGACAGCCCCCCCAAAGCCACTATGCTTTGCTCAGCTCTAAAAGCCACTGTTTTTAGCAACGCTTCTCACAGATCCCCACTCCTCCTTCTCTCACTAAACCCTGATTCTCTGCATCTCCCCTGTAAAATAAAACTCATTAAATCGTGAGTGGCAAGCCCATTAATTTGTTGCTAATTATAGCAACCCATTAGTTTAATTACGCCACATTGTTTCCACATTTGGCTAATTATACCCCATTTGTAGTTAATAAATTGGCTTCTTTCATGAGATTTTGGTGGTGGGATTGAGATAAGCCATGAGGAAGGTGATGGGTTTAATCATGGTGTTTGTGTTATTTGTTGTTGGGTTTGTCAGCAAATGTGCAGATGGGTTTGAGTATTTCAATCTAACAGACCTCCAGTTTGAGTCTTTTTATGGAGTCTCTGGTGCCGCCGCCGCTCCCAATCCTCTCTTGGTGGGTCTCACCCTTGTTCAAGGAGCTGCTTCCAGAGGCGCTGGTACACACACACTCTCTCTCTCTCTCTGTAGCTGTATGTAGATAAAGTATAAACAGGTGTATATGTGTGTGTATGCATATATGTATTGATATATATGGGCATTGTTATGGTTTGTTTCTCCAAGAAGTCTAGTAACACAATTCCCGGACACAACTGTATATTTAGAGCCGTCGCGTGTACAGCTTCCGGCTCTTAATGTAGTTGTGTCGGGAGCTGTATTATAAGATTGTGTTTCTAGCACTGCTCTTCTGTCTTATTCTCCTTCACATTTTCAATGCTTTTTCTTGAAATGCGGGTGGGTAAATATTTTACAGTATTTGGTTAATTAATCTTTGGTGATTGTACGGTTGATACGTACCCTCTCATGGGATCTGCTTCTGACTTTTGCGTTTGCCTAATTTTGTAGTAGTAACAATTAAGTATATCCTAATCCCACTTCTCAATGATTACCTTCTGTCGTAAAGCTAATTACTTTTTAATTTTCATTCTTTCGCACCGTCATGGTGGTGGCGGGAATTTAATTTGTCTTATGGGGTCTAAACTTTCTCCCACATATATAGTTGAATTTTACATTTAACATTTCTTGATTTTAAGTGATCGAAATTTGTTACACATGTTCTAAATAAAAGTTTTTTGATTTTGTCTTGATTGGGTGATTCTATATGAACCCAAAAGAATTCTCCTGCTTGAAGTTTTTTTCTTTTTACCACGAATACTTAGAAAAGTTAATTTATCCCACATGCATCATCTCCAACAAACTCAAAGCTCAAAAATTCAAAGTTGGAATGACATGAATCCTAATCTTGTGCAAAGTACTTCAATCCCCAAAAGAAATTACATCCTCTCCGGTCCTTAATTTGAACGGGATGGGACGGTTCAAATCTGGATCATCCATTACTGCAATTAATGAGATTCACTCATTTTACCGGTAAGAGTTTCTGAGCGAATCCAAACTATTGTTTATACCAATGCATGGTCCAGATTTGGACGGTTCTGTCAGAGTCCGAAACTTGGACCTGAGAGCATCCTCCTTTACGAAAAGAATAGCAATTGTATGGTTACTAGTCCAAGAGAGACTGGATTCTCTTTCTATCCCAAAAGGAAAGTATACAACAACCAATAGTGGTGAGGGAGAGGGGCCAATGCTATTTTCTAATAATGAGATCAAATTATGTCTAATTGGAATTTATTGTCTAGTGATAGCAACTTTAATTTTTCCCACATGGGTTAGCTGACCCCACGCTCTCATGCATTGCGTCGCCAGTGGACTCATGGGGGCTTTTGTTTTGTGGCATGCTGTTAGCCGTATTTATCAGTTAGCTAACATGGTGCTATCAATCAGTTTTCCATTTTGTCTAGTTTATTGAGTAGCTTTCGGTGATTGGCTCCCCAAGTTAGCCTTAAATTGTCATTACTTGTGAATGCCCATTTCTTCTGTATGAAGTGTTTTGGTTTTTTTAATGAGGTTACTCAAGGTTTCACCCCAACTAATCCAGGCACATGGGTAATTACTGGGCCCCTATGCAATGGCGGAACCAGAAATCTAATCTCTCCTGGGCTAACACAAAATTTATATACATGAACTAAGAAGAGTTTTATAATTAATGTCCAGCAAACTTGTACATATATATAGATATGTAAATGTTCAAAAAGAATGAAAGAAAAATACAAGAAATCGTACACTATTGAATTTGCACCTTACTGAAGTTGTGCCCTACGATGTTTTAATGAGTAGAGATAATTTATTATCCAAATCTGAGTCGATATCTTTAACAAGTTCTCTTTCAATGTAAATAATCATAGAATGTACAAGAAAGTGAGGTAGGCTAAAATTGATGAGCTAAAATTTTACATTTAATTTTTTTTTGTTTTTCTTAAGTTCACCTAGGCTATAGCCTAGGCCAGCCCACCCTTGGCTTCGCCCTTGCCCCTATGCAGCACCATCACGGGTACGCGACACGACACTTTCAGACACGTAAACCTGAAGAAATTAAAGGACATTATACGTTGGGGACATGTGTTAGAAAATATATTTATGCTATAAGATGAATAAAAAAATAAAAGAGAAAAAGCATTCGAACGAAAAGCGTTTCATCATTTGTGTGTGTCGTCACCCGTCACACAAAGAATCGAAGAACAAGAGTTCCCTAAGTTTTGATTAGAGTCTATAGTTTGGTTAAATCCCCCGACTTGTTTTGTGTGTGTCTCGAGAGTGTCCGGAGCATTTTTTTGGAGTGTTTTCAAAGTGCCCTAAGGAAAATCGTTTGAGAAAAAACATGACGCTTTGGATTTAAGTGTCAAGCATGTGTCTGGAGGCCCGACGGTGTCTGACCAGCACGTGACGTCCGACAGAGTGTCCCTGCTTGCTGCTACATAGCCGGGCATTGGGCTTAGGCGTGGCCCCGAGGGTCAAGTGCTTCGTGAATTTGAACTCGTGACCTACTCGAGTTTACACTAGGCTAACTTGCCTTTTGTGTGTGTTTGTGTGTGACTGACCATAAATACTTCTTTGTTATGAATCTGCCTAATACTTAGATCCCACATTTATCTACATTTCGTTTGACTTGTACAGTATGTTTGGATGGAACACTGCCTGGTTATCATTTGCACCGTGGATATGGGTCAGGAGGGAACAGTTGGCTCATTCAACTAGAGGTAACACAGCCTATGTTTTCTTTATCCTGAAGAACACACACACCACATGCAAAATTGCTGAGAAAATCTATTGAAATCTGTCCTGACCTTGTAAAAGATAATCTACGCGATTGAAGACAAAACGAGGAAAATTTGTTTACAGTTTTGAGTCAAAAGAAAAATGATGCAATACGTTGTTTGAGCAGTCTTTTATGTGAATTAATTGGACTTTTCTATTATTTTAAAACAAAGAATTGGACTTTCCAATCAAAATGGCTTGACTTGTAGGACCTAGTAAATTCTTGTTTTGTTTGTTTGGTGACTGCACTGACTGGTGTCCGGTTTCTGTATATCTAAGAAGTGGTTCTAGATAGTGGTTACAATATCATGTTTATGATACAAGAAGTTTAATACTGTGTTGAGTATTATTTATACGATTAATTATCCGGTAAAAAAGGCCTTCCTACTGTAATTGATTGTATGACAATGTCATGCCTTCCTTCTCCACCTTTTCTCGCTATTCTTCTCGGTTTTATTGTGTGAGACATCTTGTTACAGGGTGGAGGATGGTGTAATACCAGAAGAAATTGTATTTACCGCAAAACTACTCGGCGTGGATCTTCAAATTTCATGGAAAAAGTGTTACCATTTACAGGAATACTAAGCAATAAGGCCGAGGAGAATCCAGGTTTGTTCTCAAACCCTGACTACATGGTGACATATTGCCAACGCAGCTTGCTACTCTCTCTGTCTCTCTCTGGTGTGTTTACCACTGTGCAGACAGAATGTTGCTTAACCAAGGTAGTTGTTAAATCTGCAGATTTTTTCAACTGGAATAGAGTGAAGATACGCTATTGTGATGGTGCCTCGTTTGCAGGGGATAGCGAGGATAAGGTTGGTGGGACTTTGGGATTTTATGTTTTCCATTTATGACCAATGTCAATGCTCTATTTTTTTGAGAAAATAAGAATTGAAAATTGTTACCTTACGTCTCAGGGCCTGACCAAAATAACTGTACTTTTTAGCTGTTGAGGGGGACTTCATTTCCTCGTCTCTTTTAGTTGCCATTTCTTTCATAAAGGAATAGGGGTTTTAGTAAATATTCCTCTGCCAAAATCACTTGTTGGTTTGCCAGTTTCTTGGATATTGCAATTAAGGTGATTGGGAAAGTGGGGAAAGTAGCATTTCTGAGTCTAGAAGATGAACATTATAGGGTGGCTCCATTTAGCCCTATAATCATAAAACACAGTTCATGTGCCATGGGCCAAGTTGAAATGTGCAGGGAATTACTTAAAGAGTTAAAGTCAAAGGCACTTGCACAAGATGCTTCACATTCAATATTTTGGACCACATAACTTGGGGAAATTTTCCTTCTCACTTATCTTGGGAAAACGATGCTTTTCTTCCCCCTGAAGTTGTGTGGCCTTTTTCAAGCCAAAATTTTGTCGTCGTCCCTGACAAGTTGCCTTAAATGTATGCACTTTGTTGTGTTGCTCCAAATGGCACTAATTAGTGTGGTGCCTCCAACTTCATTTGTAACCTCTAACTTCTGCGTTGCATCATAATTAGGAAGCTTGCATATCCCAATCAACATGTGCCTCCGTAATTAACAAATTGCCTATCTGTCGGTATTAACCCAAGAGACTTTAGGCTGTATTTGGATTTAGGACTTGTGTAAAGGAAGAGAACGGGAGAGAGAAAATTTGAAGGATCTAGATCTTTGATCCCCTTACAGCCTTATTGTCTCCTTGATTTTCATGATGTATGCTCATGTCATAAGGTTGATATCTTATAATTGCTATGGCAATGGTAAAAAATTCATAATAGGTCAGAGATAGAGAAAACATGAAACTGTTCTTTAATGTCAACTTCACAATGTTAACTCTCAACCTCTAGTGCACAAATTTGTTTATAGCTTTGGTCATGCATCGCGCTTGTAGAAGGAACCAGGAAACTTGAGTTTGGCTTGTTTAGAAGCTTGCTCAAGATGAACTTAAAAAAAGGAGCCAAGCTTCTTGCATTGAGCCTGACTTGAACTCAGTTTGGTGAGCTAGTGGTAACGTAAACTATGTTAAACAAACCAAGCTATTCAAGCTGAGAAAGAGAGATTTTGACAATATAGAACCATAGTTGAGATTGCTCATTCGAGAAATGAGTTTAGCCAAGATTGATATTGAGGTTACCTATTTTCTGTGTTAAGTGCTTGAGCTACCCACTACGCTGTCCAAAACTTCAAGCCCATGCAGTTGATAGCTGTTCAGGCATCTGGTTGCCGGTTGGTTTGAATCTGGTCTTAGGTTTTAACCAATGCTTTCTGGAATTTTGTTCATAGGCTGCACAACTGGAATTTAGAGGACAACGCATATGGTCAGCTGCTATTGATGATTTGATGTCAAAGGGGATGCGCAATGCAAACCAGGTTTTGACATTTACCAGATTTATTCATTTTCCAATTTTTTCTTCTCGTGATAACACGAACCATTCTGTTTCAGGCTCTTCTGTCAGGATGCTCTGCTGGGGGTCTGGCCTCTATATTGCACTGCGACGAATTCCGGTATTTATTTCCCAGAACTACTAAAGTGAAGTGCCTGAGTGATGCTGGATTATTCCTTGATGCGTAAGTACTAAGTACTCTAGATTGTATTCAGTAAAATTTGAACTTCTATATCCTCATAACATTAATCGTCAGAAGTAGTGTTGTTTTGGTGTAACCTTTCTCGTATTGCAATTTGCAGGGTCGATGTATCTGGTGGGCGCACCCTCAGAAACTTTTTTGGTGGTGTGGTTGGCCTGCAGGTATGTAATAACGTATTTAGTTTTGTCGACTGGAAGTAATAGTATGAATTTTTTGGTTTCTGTGGCAACATTAGCTATTATAATATTGATCCTGCTCATCGCCACCATCTGTTGTACTCTTCAATATAATGTGATAGGTTGGGTAGAGCAAATACAGTGGAGTTTGGAGAAAGCTATTTCTTATTAGGAGCGATATGCCTCGTAACTTATATATACTATCAACATCCACTTCAGTGTTCAGGTTTTGCAGATCATGAACATGATGTAGTTAGGGGCTTGAAGCCAACATGATAACCGAATTTATGAAGAAGGCAAAACAAAGTACAGAATAAAAAGACAGTCATAATGGCATTTTGGATTACTTTGTAACATTCAATCTAAGAGAATCAACTAGCAATTTAAGAGTCTTACATATGCTTGCCAAATGCAAAGTAACTATCTTATTAGTTCCACATTTGTTAAATAATTCCCTTTAAGCATGGTCATGTTACATTCTTTGCATTCTTGCTCATGGAAATTACGTCTTACCTGCAACAGGGGGTGCAAAAGAACCTGCCAAACGCTTGTACCAACCATCTTGACCCGACTTCAGTGAGTCCCTAAACTTTTTCATGGAAAATGTTCAACTTCTAATCTAATAAATGAATAGCGCATTCTGATTCATCCCATATTCTCTAGCTCACATTGACCTTATGAACTATTCTTCTTTTTCAACAGTGCTTCTTTCCTGAGAACTTAATTGCCAACGTTAAAACCCCTCTATTCATACTCAATGCTGCCTATGATTCATGGCAGGTAATATCTTGTTTCGTTCCATTATTTTGTCCAAAGCTTGGTTAATTAGATCTCATTATTTTCCATTTGAAATACAGGTCCAGGCCAGTTTAGCTCCCTCGTCAGCTGATCCTCGAGGCTATTGGCGTGATTGCAAAATGAACCATGCACGATGTTCATCATCACAGATCCAGTTTTTGCAAGGTGGTTTTTCATAACAGAATTTCTGGCAACTTAATGGTTCATATCGGTTTTCAAAATGCAGTAGAAGAGTTCTAAAATAATTACGAGGATTTTTTTGCTCTCTTCTTTGGAGCAGGATTCAGGAATCATATGCTGAATGCGATAAAAGGATTCTCTATGTCCAGACAAAATGGTTTATTCATAAATTCCTGTTTTGCTCATTGCCAGACAGAGAGGCAGGATACATGGTTTTCGGATAATTCTCCTCTTATTGGAAATAAGGTACCTTTTACTTGGTGAATTTGATTTCACTAATTGGTTACGGTTATGGACGTGATCTTTCTGTCCATTGTGCCTTTGCTTCTTTCTCAAAATTGTTTGTGTGTTGATTGCTGTTGAGTTTTCATTTCAAGTCAACTACCAGTCATCTTACTTGCCCGGCCAATTGTCTTCCAGTCCTGTCCTAAAGGTTTGCTATCGTATTTCCCGTAGCCAAGTTTTCTCAATTGAAACGTATACGCCTTATGGAACAAAGGGAACTTAAAATTTATTTCCTCTTACACACAGATATGCGTAGGTCTCCAAAATATAAAAAATCTTGTACTCCCACATTGTGCCCCAACTAAGCCAACGGGACCATTCAGTTTAATATCTGTAGAAGTTGCATGAACATCACAGAATACATATGACCTCAAGATGTTTTGCTGACTGGATCTGACGGCATTTTGCCAAGACACCCAAGCTTGATTGAAACTTGTAGTGACGCTTCCAAATGTCGACCATGCTACATTTGCCTAATGTCTTTTATCCTGATGAGACTCCTGACAACTAAGGTAGAAACTTCAATACATATTTCAACGGATTTTCACTTACTTCGAATTTTCTGTACACATTGTCAAATCTCTCCATGCGATATGTGTTTGACGTTTATGTCCCTTTGGTTTATCTTCAAAAGATTTGAAGTTTTAACCTCATGTCTCATGCCTCAGTTGACTGAGTAGTCATCCAATGACAGCTCTAGAAAACAAAATATGAAATTAAAGCTTATGGCCCAGAAGGTACCATTGGCACTTGTATGTATCTCAGAAGCATGCATGACATGAAGTATTTGGCAAAATGTTGAAGACATTAATATGCTAATAGATGTGAAACAGTTGTATAAATGTGCTGATATGATGAACCAAACCGAAATGCAGTACTCCTGGCTACTTAGATATCAAAACTTGCCATTAATATGCTAATAAACTTCCTTTTACATACCCGTTTACCATTAGCAAAAGATTTGTGAACTAAGATGACATTTTTTCACAATGGCAGGGGATTGCATTAGCTGTTGGAGATTGGTACTTCAATCGAGCCGGAATTAGAGCCATCGACTGCCCGTACCCCTGTGACAAAACTTGCCACAATCTGGTTTTCAAGTAAACCGGCCTTTTTTCATCTCATTCCCCGATTCACTCATTCATGCTGTCATTTTAATTAGTAATCTCCGT
Source organism: Rhododendron vialii (assembly GCF_030253575.1). Classification (NCBI taxonomy): domain Eukaryota; kingdom Viridiplantae; phylum Streptophyta; class Magnoliopsida; order Ericales; family Ericaceae; genus Rhododendron; species Rhododendron vialii. The sequence goes on along the minus strand of NC_080567.1, from coordinate 27,851,738 downwards.
TTCCCATCTATAGAATCCTCATAATTTAAAATCACCAATAAGAAAATCAAATAGCGATTTGATGAGCAAGTGTAAATGGTACATGTATACCCATTTCTCATTATTTTCTTTATCACACCTTTTTGGGCTAGAGAAGTGTTAATTCTGGCAATCAGCCTTCTTGCCCATCGGTGTTTTTTGCTTATTTATGCAACCTCTTGTTGTAATCTCTGCTACTCCATATTATCTCTTTCTTTTTGTTTAGAGCTACATGATAATTCAGCTTTGTTGTATTATTAATGAAGTTATTTTGCGATGACGGCTACATATTTGATTTGGTGTATTTTCACAAGTGCCATTCTCTTGTGATTGGCTTTTCAAGTGTTAAATGCATTAGTTAGTGTCTAGCAGTGATATTTTTGCTGAAAATTCATCATTTTAGCCATCTACTCAACTAATAAATTTGGGAGTGTGGTATATACTTCTTCAACTTCTTTTGGTACAATAGCCTCTCAACTTCTTCTGGTACAATAAGATACATGAGAAGTTGGTCATGAGTTTGGCCGAATATCAATGGTCGTGTCCAAGTGAGAACACTGAAGCCTCGAGCCAAGATCCACGAAGCCCCAATCCCTGATGTTGCCCAGTTGTACGATTCGTCCGAGTGTGAGCCAATCGTGCCCCCCGTTGTCAAGAATCAAGATGCTGAACGGATCTGGATCGAGCCTAGCAGCCTGGTCAATGCTTTGATTGGATCATACAGAATCGAGGGGCTCAACCCGACCTTTTGCCGACCGTAGTGACTGTGACCAAATCGTCATATTTAGCTCACTACAATAGCCTCTCAACTTCTGATATGACTGAGTATAGGTGAGGTTGATTATTGCTGTAGCCGAATGATAATCATCTAGGTCTCAACTTTGGTAATGCCCAACGGAACGAACGAAGTGTATCAGCTGAGCACCTTGTCTTCTTGCCAAGTATCTGATGGTCTTGGTCATGGGGCCACGGGGACCCTTTCCTGTGGGCCGAGCTCGAGACCTAGTGTGGGTAGGGAATACCTATTGGCTTCGCTACTCTGACCGCTGGGCGAACAACTACGTTGAAGTGTCTGGCAACTATGCCTTTGTTCCGGGTGAGGAGGGGGTCTTCCTAGTTCTGACCAAGTTAGATACTCAGGTTGCTTCTTTACTCTTTTCTTCAGCTTTAACGAAAGTTGAACCCGACTCTCCTTACCGAGTGCAGTTACCTGAAGCCCCCATCCAAAACATGCCAGACTCTCCTCACTCTGACAAGTCGAAGAACGTTTATGCTTCGTCCTCCACTGTGGCGGAGGAAACTTAGGAACTTTCTTCCTTGTTCTGAGGAACCTTTTGTGAACTTTTTCAAGTTGGATGGCTCCGAACATTCAGGAGTTTGCCGTAAACCTGGGGTCTGGTAATATTCTTTCGATTGTGTCCTAGGAGCCGAACATTAGGCCCATGCCAGGGCACAACTTGTAATGCCTGGGCTGGCACCGCACTGCTGTCCTGAGCAAGGTCCTTGGTTCGCTTCTCAACACAACACTTTCTACTTGTTGAATTTGCACATGAATGCTTAACATTTTGTTCCGTTTTTATATGTGTTGCTAAAGACATCGTGTTATTTATTGTCGTAGCCCACACTTCGGTTGAGGGTCAGCGACTTCTGTCGAGTCCCTGCCGAAGGGATTGTCCGCTCGTTACTTGGGAACAGACCGAATATTTGCCGATCGTACCATCGAAGCCCGGTAGCCCCCGACCATCTTTGTTCGGGTGAACGCCTTATGGGTTCTTAAAAGCCAGAAAGCCTAGCTTGATGGCGCAAGCACTGAATGTCATTCGACCGTATTGTCGAAGCGCGGTAGATCCAACCATCTTTGTTCCAGCGTACACCTTGAGGGCTCTAAAAAGCCTCGTCGTGAGAGTGTGACTGACCGACACCTGTTGGAGGGTATGAGATAGGGAGCGAGTCTTTGGACATCGTCCTAGAGAGCTTACTTATGTTTTGGAGATTACTATATCTATGTACCAAAACGGCAAAGCATCATATCATGCACGCATACAGAGAACGAACACGAGCGGCGGGCATCAGTCATCACAGCACTTGGACGACGCCTCCGGGGCTCACGGCAGAAGCTTCAATGGAGTTTTATTCTTTTATACTTATATGTTCTAGCTCCGAGATTGGCTAGGCTGTTTGATAAAATTGAAAGCTGAAAAATTAAGTACTGAAAATTAAATGTTGAATTTTTTAAGCTGAAAAATTGTTTGATAAACATATTAAGCACTGAATTAAAAAGCTTATGAATTAATTTTAGTTCCTATTCTCTCAATTTACTAATTGCCACAATGTACTTATGGATATGGTGGAGTGATGATTGTGGTGGTGGGTTAGTGGTGATGGAGTGGGAATGATGGTGGTGGAGTGGTGAGGGTGGGGATGCAATGGGAATGGTGGTGGTGGAGTGATGGTTGTGTAATGGTGACAGTGAATGGTGGCAGTGGAGTGATGGTTGTGCAATGGTGGTGCTGTGGTGGTGGTGGTGGTGGTGTAGTGGCAGTGGCAGTGGCAGTGTGGTGGTGGTGGTGGTAGTAGTAGTTGCGGTGGAGTGATGGTGGTGTAATGGTGGGAATGAATGATGGTGGTGGAGTGATTGTTATGTAATGGTGGTGTTGTGGTGGCTGCAGCGGCATCGGCATCGGCATGGTAATGGCAGTGGCGGTGTGGTGGCGGGTTAGAGTGGTGGTGGTAGAGGTGGTGGTGGGGGTGGTGGTGTAGTTGTGGTGGTGGTGGTTGTGAAGTGGTAGTGGTTGCGGTGGTGGTGGTGAAAGTGGTTGTGGTGGTAGTATTGTGGTTGAATGTAAGTACACAGAATTCAACCATAATTAAGTAACTCAAAACTACTTAATTTTTTTCCAACTTTTTAGCCTATATTTTTAAGTGGTACTTAATTTGTTAAGCAATGTAAAATATAGTTATCAAACTTACTAAATCACTTCTTACTTAATTAATTTAGTTTTATATACTGAATTTAGGTTATCAAATAACCCCATCTTTTGGCTAGGGTAATGAGGAAACTTTCTTCGAGTAATGTAATTGTTTGATTTTTAGGGTTTTATTTAACAGTTAATTGTATGACTTTTAGAGATGATTCATAGTTTTTACGGACATACTTTTCCTATTTATCTATTGTGTTTGTATTCCACATATCAAACACTGTTATACAATAGTTTTCATTTTTTCGGGATAGTCTTTGACATGAATTATACTACGTTAGTAGATTCGTGCTATTGGTTAAGTTTAGTGGGATGATTCGCACTATGTTGAGATAGTCTTTACGTTGTACGAGTCCTGTGAGCCCATTTGATGATTGCTGATAAAGATTGCAAACTCTAATGATAATTTTATTTGTTTTATGTTGAATAATTACCCTAAATTTTATTACGATTATATTGCAAGGCGTAGGTGGAAATGAAACCCTAGTCACTTCTCTCTCCTTGTCCTCAAAACATTTAATCGCTTTCTTATTCAACTTCCATTTATTCTCCGAGTTATATTAGAAATAAATTGAGAGTACTGTTGACACAGCGGAATTTAAGAGAGATTAGTTAGCGTACTAATTCAAACGAGATAGGTGCTCGAATCCACGAATTGTTCTTGAGTCCACAAGAAGAGAGAGAAAACTCTAAAATATTATTGATGTAAAAACTGCATAATCATTATGTTACAAACCCTTATATGAGCCCAAAATCCTAGAAACTCTAAAAATAAAGTTAGAAAGTAAAAAGTCCCAAAATTTAAGGTTTTTCCTAAAATTGAAAACGGGAAAGAAAAATAGAACTTTCCCAAAAAGAATCAACTAAAGAAGAATTACGGTCTAAGAGTTATTAACGAAACAAAACTTTCATAATATGGCAAAATAATGCAATTGAAAGCCTAAACGAAGGAATTAGCGCGAAATTAAGTCAGCCCACCAAATTTGGGCCTATTTTGAGTTTGTTCAAAATTTGCCAAATTGGGTAGAAAATTCCTGGCCGGTCCTTTTTTTTTTTTGTGGGGGTTCCATGCAGACCCTCTTTTGTAAGTGCTATCCTATCCAGGCTCTCTTTAAAGATATTTTTACAATTTTACCATTTTGTAGAATTTTTATTTTGTCTTTTTACAGAATTCTTGGAGGTGTGAATTCTGAAGTGTGTAAATTCTTGGAGGTGTAAATTCTTTGGTATGTGAATTAACATCCATTTGCAGAATTCACATCCCAAAATAGCCTGAACTACAAATTCACCCCTTTTCAGAATTCACATTCCCAAAATTCATACACCTTTTAAGAATTCACATCTCCAAAATTTACATCTATAAATACAGAATTCACATCCAAATGCAACGCGATAATATTCACATCAAATTTTGGGAATTGATTTTGTCACTCTCATTTTTGTTAATGACACTCTCATTCTCTTTCAAAACAAATCATCTTATATAGACACAAAGGGGTGTTGCATTAACAAAAATGAGAGTGACAATATCACTCCCCATGGTCCTGTCTAACAAAAAATTGGAAAAAAACAAAAAACAAAAAATGGAACCGGCCTGAAGGCACAAGGGTGTGAATTCTCGAAGATAGTCCATTCTCTCTCATCCCTTCGCACCATCCATCACAAAGGACCTCGAATCACTTTCTCAACATTAACCAGGTCTTCCATATTTTCCTTTTGTTCGCTTTTCGAGAAACTTCCCTATAGTTCTTACCACTACAAGAAAAATTGCATTGGGTGATGAATGAAAATCGTCGCAAATTGTATGTTTTTCGTCACAAATAATATAGGTGACGAAAAAAAATTTGTCGACTAAAGGTTGTCGAGGATTCCTACCTGGTAACGAAATCTATTTTTCGTCACCTATAGTGCCTTTTGATGACGAAAAATTTTGTCACGGAAAAATGACTTGGTGACGAAATTTTCTTCGTCACCTATTGTGCTTTTTTGATGACAAAAAATTTCGTCACAAATTATTCCCTTTGGCTCGTCAAAGGTGACCCATCGGTGACGAAATTTTTTGTCGTGAAAGACATTTTTATATGTGAAAACAATCTCACTTTCTTGCTCCTGCGGGGTTTCGAACCCGAGTCTCCTAAGTTTTGTACACAAGCTTTAACCAACTACACCACACAAACTTTTCAGCATATGTTTAAAATATCTAATATATAACACATACATTGAACATTAAAATATATTTTGAACGGCATTTTGAACTATTAAACATTAAAATTAACAATTTTAATAAACATGAAAGTCGTAGCTCTTTATGTTATTGTTCAAACCCAATTTAAATTATCTCAATCGAAGTTATGAGCAAAGAGTTATGCCCGAAATATATTTGGTGACAAAGCGTAATTCATAAATTTCATCACCAAAGGATAAATTTTTCGTCACTGAAAACGTAAAAAGAAGACGAAAATATTTTTCGTCGCCAAATTGGTTCATTTGGCGACAAAATATTTTTTCCGTCACCGAATAGTTATCTTTGGCGACAAAAAATAATTTCGTCTCTTTTTTTACTCTTTTGGCGACGAAAATTTTATTTAGTCGCTAAATAGGAGCATTTGGTGACAAAAATATCTTTTTCGTCACTAAATAATTATAATTGGTGACAAAATAATTTTGTCAAGGAAGTTATCAAAACAGTGACGAATTTATTTTTTTGTCGCCAAATATACTCATTTAGCGACGAAATTAAATTTTGTCGCCACTTTTTCGTCACTAAACATACTTTTTCTTGTAGTGTACACTGGAAATATTTACCTTTTGATTACATATTGGAAATGAAGCTGCGATCGAGAAAGAGCGTGCTCGGCTGTATGTTTGACTGCGTATAGTCTCTCTCTCTCTCTCTCTCTCTCTCTCTCTCTCTCTCTCTCTCTATATATATATATATATATATATATATATATATATATATATATATATATATATATATATATATATATGTATATGTATGTATGTATGGAAACGTGAGAGAGATTCCGAGATGAAAAATGGGGCTTATGTGGAGACGAGGAGGAGGAGGAGGTGTCATCGTCAATCTTCTGGACGGTGTGTCCATGGCCAATGGCCAATTCGAAGGTGGAGAGGAGAGGGGAAAAAACGGAAGATTCTGGCATGCATTTTTTTTTTATCAGATTCTGGCATGTATTAATGTCAGGGTATCTTTGGTACTAGGGCTTACGTGGGTCGAGTTTGACATGGGGTGGGCTTGGATGGTAAATAGTGACAAAATAGGGCCAGCCTAGAAGAAGCCTTTGAACACTGTTTGGGTTTTCGAAGCTTGGCACAGTCCAACTGATCATGGAATTTGGCATTCACATGTTCTATATCAACCGTAGCTTAGCTTTTTACTCCCCATGGAATATCTCGTACTTTGACCCTTCAGAATATTAGTTAATTCCTTGTTTATTGCTAGAGATGTTCAAAATAAAAAAGTCGTCGCATTGATTTTGTAAATTTCCTTATTTTCTTAGAATGCTTGTTTTCATTTTTGTGAGTTTTGTCCCACATTGGTTAGTTGAGAGATGTTGGAGTGGTATATATTAGGGAACATTCCTAATATGATTAAATAATAATCTAGTGTAGTGCAGCCCTATGGTGTCGGCAGAGCGAAGCCTTCGTACACACTCGCACGTGCGCATGGTGTGGGCTGTGGCGTTTTGTCGGTGCACTTTGCACTTCAGCGCTAGGCACGTTGTAGGGCGCCCTTTCCAATTGCGAGTTGACAGTAAGGTGGTGCTGACATGGATGCCGCGTGTCACATACATGGCAAGTGAGTCACACGGAGAGGTTCTGATCGAGTGCAACTCAAGCCTACGGATACACTAGTTCATGGAGTTGAGATCGCAGCCGACACCATCCAACAGATTGGATCAAATCTGATTGGGTGTGAATGAAATAGTACACTAGTTCCGTGTGACTGGTCGATCAAGATCGTAGGATCTGATTTAACTGTTAGACTAGATCGGGTGCGTACCCATTCTCAATGGGTGCGTAGTGGCCTATAAATAGACCAGCACTTGGCAGAATTTGTACACCCATATATGCCGAATTTCTTCCACATCTCTCTATATTTCCTAGCACTGTGTTCTGTTTTGTTGCAGAAAACAGAATTCAGTGGTTCTCGGTTCTTATATTCTTCCAATAGGTATTCTGTCCTATTTGTTAGTGCAAACGCAAACGGAAGAACTTCGAGTTCGGGCTTCATTTATCTTAAGGATAATTTGCTGTAACCCTTTGTAACGCTCCGATTTTTCAAAGAATTTCGGACCTTTACCCTCAAAATACACTGAATTTTACAAACTACTAGGCTCTTATCTGTCTTTATACAAAAATTACAATTTCAAATATCTAACATTTTTATTTAAAAACAACTCCAGATCGACTCTAATTTTGACAAGGATTTCAAGCAACATTGGCCCAGCCTTCGTTCCAAGGGTCCCACCTGTATCAATTGCTCCACTGAAGAATCCTGCACGCTTTAGCAAATTGATCGCCGAAGCAAACAATTTGCCAAGATACTATCCTGAGTGATAATTCACCAAATAGAAATCCTAAAACTCAATACCACAATATGCAGTTTCAACGAAATAACACAAAATTATACAACAATTACAATACACAATTACAACTAGCCTTTTATGAATTTATCTTGTATTTAACTGTTTCTACGATTCTCCTCCATAGAGAATCTTTTCCTCCCAATAATTTTCAACTATGACCGTTCCATGATTAAATTTCCTCTTGTTGTCTTGCAACAGGGTCCTAAATGAGTACATCTAAGTTATTTACCTAGCGGACTCATTTATTACCATAGCAAGAGGTAAAGGTCCCACTGAAGTTAATCATGACTGTCATAACCAAAATTTGCAAACCCTCATACAAATCACCAAAATCATTCCGATCACCCTCCAATCAAGGACTCTGTATAGTCTACTCATCCAATACCTCCTTCTACCTTTCGGCCGCCCTTCAGGGACTCCATTTAGGCTAGACCTCCCGGCCACCCATCATACAGGGACTCCGGTTTAGGGCACATCTGCCAGCCGCCCATCATACAAGGACTCCGTTTAGGTTACTCATTCCAATCCTTGCATACAATGCACAATCTCTAATCACTTTTGTGACAATTGCCTTCTTAGCGTCTATTAAATTCCAATTCGGCCATGAATACCCCCAGGGTATCTATTGTTCAATTTCTACGTTTACGTAACAATGCAAATCACCATAATCCACGTAACAATCAACAACATCCGAAATTTAACAAAACTCACAAATACAACCTCGCATGCATTAAGTCTAACATAATAAGTCCAATGCATGAAATAACATATTTCTAAATTTTATTAGATATCAATATAGTATTGCATGAAAATTCCATTTTCTCTAAGTTTCAAATAAAACTCATAAATTTTATTCTTATACATACATACATATACAGTTATTTTCAAATTAGGAGGTTCTTATTTTAGTTAAAATAAAGACCTCCCTATTTCTCCCATTTTCCGATCGAATTTCGATGATCCAAGCCACTCAATGTGTTCAGAACGTGATTTTAAGGGTACTTCCGAGAAATCGGCAAAAAAAAGACCGAGAAGGGCTTGATTTGAGCAGTTTTTATTTGAACCGTTTGATAAAAACATAACAAAAACTGCTCGGATGAAGCCCTTCCTGGGTTTTTTTTACTGATTTCTCGCGAGTACCCTTAAAATTACGTTCTGAACACATTGAGCGGCTCAGATCATCAAAATTTGATCGGAAAAGAGAGGTCCTTATTTTATTAAAATGAGGTGGTCCTTAGGAGAAGGGGACTCTATATATATATACACACACACACACACACACACAATCCGGTTCCCTTGAGGGATCCCGAAAATTGCAATGGTGCGGGATGAAGCTGAGAGCCGTTAGATTTAAATCCAACGGCCGGGATAAGAGATGGCAATAAAAACCCAAGTAATTTCACTTTCCCCCCTATATCCCTCACACTTCCCCCCTTCACAGCATTCACGCAGAACACAAGAGAGAGAGAGAGAGAGGCGACGCAAGGGAAAATTGAAGAACGAAGCAGCGGACGACGATTGAAGCCCGACGAACGAAGAGGAGAAGAAGATCGAAGACGAACGAAGATCCACCGAGGTATCTCTGTCTCTCCCTCGAAAAATAAACAAAAAATCCAAATCGGAAGAAATTTCTCAGAAATTAGGTTTTTTTTTTTTTAGGACGAACGACAAAGAACGAAGAGGAGAAGGAGAACGAAGAAGCTCGACTGGAGAACGTGATTGAACCAAATAAGGTATCTCTCTCTTCACCGTTTGACTGATTTGAACCCTTTTTTGTTAGGGTTTCGATTTCGATTCTGGAAAATGGTGTTAGGGTTTTTGGAACTCGAACCAAAAAGAGGGCTTTTTTTTGAATGGTCTGGAGGTTCGGCTGGGTTTGGGCTTCAACTGGGTTGGATAATTTCTAGTGTGTAGTGATAAGTGCCAAAATATGTATATTTTGGCCATCCAATCTACATTTATTAGTCATTTATTTTTGTTAACTGATTTTTATTATATGTTTTTATGTTTATTGGTTGCTCGAATCCGTTGTTCGAGACTTTGGATAAAAAGAAGATTTTAAAGAAGTTTGGGATTAAAAGTGCAAAGTGCTTTAAAGTTGATTTTGTGAGTTGTTATTATACATAGCCTGAGGGAGGTTTGTGTAATTAAAGCCTATTACCCTATATAAGGAATAGGATCAGCGTCAGCAGCTAAAGGGCCGTGGAAAAAAAAGAAAAAGGTTACGGACGGGTAACAGAAATAAAGAACGGAGGCGGAGATCAAAAGGGACGAAACTGTCGTTGTTTAGGTTTGATTATTATTGTTTTTCTTTCAGCTTTCTTCTCTTCATGTTATTTGAAGTTTGTTCAATTGTTCGCACTCCGGTAATTTGTATTAGTTTTTGGTTTTTATCAAAGTTGTTCGTTGGTTCTTGTTTAACATAGATCTTGTGTTTATTTTATATTCCGAGCAATAGAAGCATGTTTCAATTTAGGGTTTCTTTTATTTATTGCTTAATGATGAGTGAGTCGTCATATGAGTAGGGTCGCGGGGTGATTAGCACACCATGGTCAGTTCAGGGACTGCTCCTATTTTCAAATAATGAAAAAGATAATTTTAAATTGGTAAAATACTTCCCGTAGACGAATTCGGGCATTGTCGGAGTCCATGTGAACGGGAGAATGAGTGTCCAAAACTCATTCTCCGCTGCACATGGGTAAACGGCGACCATTAGGATTCGCATCTTTCGGGGTATCTTTTCCTCACTAAAATCGAACGTTTTAAGAATACTGAATGGAGCAGGTTAATCCGGACTGGTTGCGAGTGCTATGAATCCTACGACCGTACCTTCCTTTTAATTTTCTGAAAAGTACAATCAATTTCTAGGTTTTAGTTAATCTCTCAATCAAAACGACAAAGGGTGGCTACCTAAGAGCCCATTTAAATTATAACAATCCGAATTTTTAGTCAGCACACATCACCGTCTCTGTGGATTCGACTCCGGACTTACCGGATATTGTGCTACGTCGGTTTCCGCCCTACGCTTGGGGCAACCCATTAATTTAGGACTAGAAAATTCGTCAAGCATGTAGGAGTTTCAGGTGGGTTAATTATTTCCTTAAAAAGTCTTAATTTTTCCTTGTTGCAGCATCAGAATACAGTTTTGATTTACATTGCAAACGAAGGAGCCGAATCGTTTGGTCAAGCAGGAGGAATAGTTAATCCTCGAGTAGCAACAGGAAATTAAAAACCCACATATCCATATCCTTCCATGATTTGCCCCCACATTTTAATTAATAATATTAACTGTGGTTAATTTGCTTGAATTCTTGAGCTCCATTGGCGTCCCTACTTGGATGTACTTAATAAAAGACGAATGGAAACATTTGGCACTAGGTCTTGACTACCCTCCATCCATAGCCAATTCTGCTGCTGGATTCCCTTTCAGTGTAGTATTTTCATTTTAGCCTTTGGCTTAGATAAATGTAGCCACTTGGCTTAGGCTTGAATTGGCTTAGTTCAATTTTTCCATTACTGTTTTCGTTTTCACCCAAATCCTTGATCGGGATGTAAAAGGAAATGAGACATTTAGTATAATTAGCTTGTCTTTCTGAAGTATTAGTTTTTAACTGTTATCATTGGTATGCCGTTGTTCATTTTCCATTATCGTTTTTTTTGTTTGATCACTTTTGTTCTGTTATGAGAAATTAGTGTAAAAGAAATTTGAAGTGCGACGACAAGGCCTTTTATAGCTTTCTAGTGTAAGTATGATGCCATACTTGATCTTTTGATCAGGGTGACTTGGATTAGATTCTCGGTACTTGATTTTACTACTGCAAAGACATTTAGATATTGTTGCACACGCTGTGGCCTTAGAAGTAGATAACTCTTTGCCAATTTTTACATTTTAGGAGGAGAATCATAAGGAAAGCAACCCATTTAATGGAAGGAAGTAGTTCGGGTAATAATGGAAATGGTGATCCTAATTTTGGGATCTTTTGTTATTCCGGAGAACCAACAACATTGAGGAAATCTGGAACACAAAAGAACCCAGGTCGAAGGTTCTTTAGATGTGCAAATTACAAAGTGAGCTGCATGCATTGCCCCAATTTATTCTATTGTTGTTCGTTGGAGCTGAAACCCTAAGTTCTTATTGTGTTCTTTGGATTGTGTTCAAAAAACCCCAGGTCGAAGGTTCATTGGATTGTGGTTTTTTTGTTGGTACGAGCCTTGTATTTTGCAAGGAAGGACTGATTTAAGGCTAATGATGGTTCAGACAAAAAAAAAAGGCTGTAAGGACTGTTGAACAATGTGAGAGTTCAGCATCCATGAGCATTAGTGAAGAAATGCAGAGGACAACAATCACAATGCAGATGAAGATTGAAGCCATGCAGAAGGAGATTGATGCAATGCAAATGAGAATGAGAAATGGGGGGAAAATGAAATGGAATTACCTTTGGATTGTTGTTTTTTGTGTTGTGTCGTACATGTGTGGCAAAAGCAGCCAGTGATCTTACTTCTTCGATCTTCTTCTCCTCTTCGTTCTTCGTTCGTCCCTCTCTCTCTGTCTCCCTTTCTGGTCTGCATGGAATGAAAACAGAAGGGGGCAAGTGTGAGGGTTGAGGGGTAAAGTGTAATTTCTCGAGACTTTATTGGCTTCTCTTTTCCTGGCCGTTGGATTTAATCCAACGGCCCTCAGCTTCATCCCGCACCATTGCAATTTCATATCATTTCATTTTCACGCCTAACAATTTTATTAATATATTATCTCATCCAAAAATCATATCTTTCATTTATTCCTTTACAAATTATTACAAACTTATACTCAAACTTATTAATTTTTTTTTTATAACAATACAAATCCCCATTTCTTTTTTTATAAACCATCAATCGAGCATGTTTCCACTTGATCACAAATCAACTAATTCTTACATCATTAATCCACCATTAGCTCACAAGAATCATCAATTTAACGAATATAATCAATTCTAGGACTTACCACAAATTTCTGACGCATGCAGGGTTAACAATTTTTGTGAACAGGACTAAATATTAATGAAAACAGGACTAAACAGTAATTAAGAAATTAAAAACAGGTCACCGTCTTCAGCAGAATTTAAGTTTTAGTCCCAGCTCCATTAAAACGCAGATTGAGTTACAGGTTTCCGGAAAACTACCTCAAACGCGATTCTAAACTCGGGTAAGTGTTGTACGGTGTCCGTAGATCACCGTGGTGGTTCCGATAATTAAAGGCGACATCCGGCGTCACTCCGTCGGGACCGTGCGGCGGCTGTGCAACATACTATACACACGCTCAGTGGCAGACCCAGAAATTCGACATAGTGGGGGCACCAATTTTTTTTGTAACGCCGTAATATATGAGTTTCAGTTAAGCACATTCACACCCAAATAATTTTAATTAGCATTCATGATAATGTAATAATTTTAAAGTATATATGTATTTTTAACAAGCTATTTTGACAAATTTACGCACTTCAACTATATGTGTTAAAACAAAATTATCACATGTTAATTATCTTTTTTTTTTCTATTACTAACTCTACAAGTACAAGTTTTGAAAATCAAAAATGTACAATGTGCGAATTCATATTGAGTACTACACAAATGATTGAAGACGTTGGGAAGTGAAGCAAACTTTGGTTGTGAAAGAGTTGGATTTTGAAAAAAACCAAAAAAAGTAAGGGGAATGGCCCAGTGGGACTCAAACTCGCGTTATTCATGGCCTTTCTCTTACCACTAAACCAAACTTTAACATCTTACATAGTATAGCATATATAATATATATACATATTAAATCGGGAATTTTTTTTTAAAAGGCTTGGGGCACGTGACCCCACGTGCCCCAAGGTTTGTCCGCCCAGTAATGATTCCCGCACAAATTTTTGTGCACATATCATGCTCATATATTTTTGTAGGGTCCATATTGGGATTCCACAAAATGATCCAAACCGTTCATCTTTTGTAAAATATGTTTTGGAGGGTTTCCGTAAAAAATCAACTCCAACGGATATCGGTAAGGGCTTTCTCAGAAATCGGAGGGTGAATCATTCTGTTTTTCCCTATGATTTCCGAGAAAGCTTTTACCGATATCCGTTGGAGCTGATTTTTTACAGAAACCCTCCAAAAAATATATTAAAAAAGATGAGCGGTTTGGATCATTTTATGGGACCCCGATATGGACCCACGTGCATGATATGTGCACAAAAATATGTGCAAGTAGCACTGTTGTTGTCCGCCCCTGCACACGCTATTTTTTTTTTTTAAACTACGGGGATGGAATTTGGAGGAGTGAGGGAGATGTTTCAGGTGGTGGGTACAGCTGGAGGAGGTGTGGGGTGTTCTCGGCAGGAGGTGGTGATGGCAACCGAGGGAGGTGGTGCGGCCGTTATGGTGGTGGAGGCCGAGAGGTGGGCTCTCTCTCTCTCTCTGTGGAAAGAAACACAGTGCACAGTGGTGTGTGTGAGAGTGGTGGTGATATGGGTGCATATATGTGTATAGGAGAAGGAATAAATGTGGGGGAGTGAGGTGGACGTGGGATGGCAGGGGAGGGAGTAATTGGCGTAGGGAGCAGTGGGAGGTGGGGGTGGAATTAATGGTGTATAGGGGAAGGTGACATTATTCGGGTGTGTACAAAATTGTGTGGAGGTTTGTTTTCTTTCCATTTTCTTTTTGAACTGTCGGTGGGGGGTGAGGATGATGGAAATGTGCTGGTGCAGGTAGGAACTAAGAGAGAATTATTTCTCGCGGCCACGAAAATGTGCCTCGCGGTGTACGTCCAGTTTTGGTTTTAAAAAAAATTTGAAAATATTATCGTAAACTAAACAAAATATTTTGAGACTAACTGCGGTCTCGGTTTACGAAAGAAAAATCTCTTTGATCGAAAGAAATATTTACGCGAGAAATAATACACCCAAATCGAATTTAAAAGTATATCAACTATTTAGTCAAATTAATTATTCAAAAATCGAATAATAATGGAAATAATTTTTCTGAAATAATATCACGAAATTTTTTATTTATTAAAAATTTTGGGATATTACACCATTTGCATACCATTTGGTGGGGACAAATAATGTCTTTAGAAAAGCAACATAGTCGTGACTCGAAGTGTATTTCAAAATTTGCAGCAATCGTTTTTCAACATTTTATAAATTTACTTTTGGTACAAAAATGATAGACCAACCTCCTAATTCTTATAAAAAATTATCTCCATTCTATATAGGATCACATTCATTGTAAAAAAAAATTGAACGGATCGAAACGTGGTTCATGCAGATGGCTACTATAGTATTTAAAAATGATACACAGATAGGATTAAACCCGTCGGTCCATCGAGAGGGCCTTAATTGCTTTCCTTCCTAATTTTGTCCTACTATTATGCAACTATGAACAAACAAATTTATTTATAAGTGGGACAAAAAAAAACTTCTACTGTCAAAATTCAAGTGGCTTATTGTGCCGTTAATATAGGCATTAATGATAATCCAAAGTTGGGTGATACACCACTGTCATTGATACGTGTTTAGATACTAATTAATGTTATTTGAAACACTCATCTTATTTATCGGTAAACAAAAGAAATGAAACTGAATACATAGTTAAATGGACTCAAATACAACATCGAGTCGCTTCCCGACCCAAACTTAAAAACAGAGCTGGAAATGGTGGCTATTACTAGCACCATAACGACCACTACTGAGAGTTTTCCAGCAGCAGCAACCATGGCTGGAAGGTGTATGAGAAAAGCGTTGTGTGTTTCTAAAAGGTGAAGCAAATCAGAGCTTGGAAAAAGCTAGAGGAGCAATAACAAGAGAGAAAACTCAGTGTAAGAATGTCAGTTCGATGTTGCTTTCGGTGGTAGTTCTGTTCATCTTTGCGTCTGCATGCATGGGCATAAAGAGAGCCTGTAATTACTCATACAGCACCAGAAAAAGTAGAAAAGTTCTTTTTGGATTTCAATTTGTTTAGCGAGGAAAAAATTTCCTCGCCTATTATTGTTGGTAGTAGTGAATTCGTAGCCTTTTGTGACAAAATGACAGAATTGACAATGAATGGTATTTGCAAGGAAAAAATTCCTCGCAATTGTGTTAGAATAGGCAAGGAAATATAATACCTTCTGCGACAATATTTAGACTAGAAAAACTGGCGAGCTTGCAAGGAAATTAGATGCTTTGTCGAGGGAACTAAAACCTCGCTATAGCACTTTCGTGTTGTAGTGGATGTCATTAAGTATTATATCATATCACATTCATATTAAAAAAATGAACGGATCGGAACGTGTGGGTCATATTTTTTATTTTTTTTATCCGCAAACGTGGTTCATGCAGATGGCTACTAATGTGTCTGATTGAATATACTAAGTACTATTTAAAAATGATCCACAGATACTTCTAATGATAAAATTCAAGTGGCTTATTGTGCCGATATTATAGGCATTATAATCTAAAGTTGGGTGATACACCACTGTCATTGATGTGTTTAGATACTATTGTTATTTAAAACACTCATCTTATTTATCGGTAAACAGAAGAAATGAAACCAAATACATACGTAAATGGACTAAAAATACAACATCGATTCACTTTCCGACCCACTATTTATTTTCATGAAACCATGAATTCTTATCTCAATATCAACAACAACAACAAAAACAAGAAAACCAACAACATACCCACCCCAGATCACAAAGCACCCTTTAGGGGTTTCAAGCAAGCCTTGACCTGATTGCATCAACCTCTTGATATGATATTTGGAAAGCCTTACTCAACACACTATTCGGCACCGGGGGCATGGCGGTAAACAACGTGGGGGGAATGTCCTGGACACCAGGATTCTGGCTGTCGAATACTGCAATAGCAGAGGCCGGTGTTTTTCCATTATTAATTTGGAAGTGAGCCAAACCCTTAGGGAAAATAAATACATCACCCTGTTTGAGGGTCATGGGAACAAGCACTTCAGCTGTGGTAATGAACCCCACATCCAATTCTCCGTAGAGAACGAAAAATATCTCGGTGGCGCGTGGGTGGGTGTGAGGCGTCCTAATGCCGCCGGGGGCATAGTCGATGCGGGCTATGGAGAGACCTAAGGTATTGAGCCCAGGAATTAGCATCACATCGGCTAGAGTCACGTGTGAACCCATCAAATTGTTGGTGGGCTGTGGCTTTGCTAGACCAGCAAAGAAAAAATCTGATGCGCTGAAGTTTGATTTGCATGCAAAACCATTCATCTTCACAGCTGTGAATCAACAATAAGGTATACTATTAGGTACTGTTATGTCAAAATGAGAAATGAGAGCACAATAATTACACCAAAATGAAGCATATTTGCGAGGTTTGGACAGCCCAGGCCTGCATTTGTGAGCAAAGAGAACACCGTAAACCAATAATATTAATGGAAAGTGATGGAACTATAGTGGAGTTAACAGAGGTTTTGAGCACACTCATAATTTATACTTATTCGATACTAGTACTTAGTTATAATTTTAACTATTTTCAATATAATTAGTATGTTAGTCTCTTGTAATTTTAAATATTAGAATGTTAGTCTCTTATATAATTTTAAATATCATTGTTTGATTTACACAAAATCCAACTGATTTTAAATTGCCAATGTTTTTCAATTTAATAGATAGCAAATAAGTACACCGGCCAACATTTTTTAGTCAAAGAAAGAACGAAATAACATCAAACTTATTGTTCCATTTGACCAAAATCATCCCAACATAAAGTGTATTATGCTACAGTACAAAAACATATACTACAATAAATACTTTTTCCCGAAGAGAAATGTTACGATCCCATAATCTGGAACCCATAAACGCCCCATAAATATGATTTATGTGGATATCCAAATCAATTGTGGGTCCCACACTCTCCAACAAAAGTTTATTGCCTTGTGCCACATTGGATTATGGGTAGTTTAAGGGAAGAAAATCATGGATGCATAGTATTTCAAACATTTGGGTCGAATTCGAAACCCTATTCACAAACAAATACAAATTCGATTATGCTGCTGAACCATTAGTACGAGCAAAAAATGGAAACGGGTTTTTGATAACAAAAAGTCTAGGAATATACATTTAGAACATAATTTTGGATACAACTGTGCCCAAAACCATTAGATATGTTTAAATTCATGTGCATCTAATGTTTTCGGACACCGTTATGTCAAGAGTTGTGTTTTAAATTAAGGTGTGTTTGTAGTATTGCTCTATGAACAAAATAAATACCATTATTGAGATCAGCAACACAAACGTCTTGGAGCATATCCGGATCTGCAAAAACAGAGTTGGAAATGGTGGCTATTACTAGCACCATAAAGACCACAACTGAGAGTTTTCCAGCAGCAGCATCCATGGCTGGAAGGTGTATGAGAAATGTGTTGTGTTTCTAAAAGGAAAGGTGAAGCAAATCAGAGCTTGGAAAAAGCTAGAGGAGTAATAACAAGAGAGAAAAGTTGGGATTTGGATACTAGTTACAAGAAAGGTGGGGTGCCTTACTTATAGGCAGAGGTCTTTAGAATAAGAAAGTCTTCTAGTTAGAGAGAGGGGCCCCATAAGCCCCCACCCCACAAAGAACTGAAAAAACTTTAGAAAAATTCGATAGCGTACATCGGGGAGGAGAGAACAAGCACACCAATGAGAGGGAGAACCCAATCTAATCTTGTGCTGGGAGAACTCATATCTTAGAATTGTGACTCATATGTTAAGTATGAAGAGATACGAAAGACTTCTGGAAAGAAGGCCATCGGCGATGATCTAGTGAAAGTAGACTGGGATGAAGGCCCAGGAGTTCCGTAATTGGGAGGTGCGGGGGCATAGCCCCCGCGGAATGGTACGGTATCGTACGAAGGGTATTTTTGGAATACAGGCCAAATCCGGTTAGGGTTAGAATAGAGTAGGTATAAATACTCTATGTTGTAAACCCTATTTCATACTGTGATAATAAAACAACAGCAGCAACTCTCGCTCCTGTGGATGTATCCGGTTTTGGAGAACTACGTATATCTCTGTATTGATTTCTTTACTGTTTATACTCGTTTATCGTGCGTGAGTGTGTGACGATCCTAACACTCCCCAAAAGAAGTCATCCAACAAAGAGTTGAATGACACGAAAACAAAAGTTATAAGAAAAAAGATAAACAACAGATAAAACCGTTAACATGTCAAGACATCATAAAATAAGTCTCCTAATCCAATTGAGGTTGCTTCTGAAATCTTTATTAATGGAGTAGATAGGTAAGTTGCATGTTCCTTTCACCCAAATAGCCACACGAAACTTGATAATATCCACCACATCATCCAAATTCGGCGTAGAATTCCCGAAAATGATATCATACCTTGCCTTCCACAGAGACCACAAAATTGCATAGATGGTGGTTTGACCGGTTTCCCGGCAAATCTTTTCGCAATTAGAATATGTGTTTGAGAGCGAGAGTTGCATCAAACCATTGAGCGAGGGAGGGAGGGCATACGCAATCCAAATGCCACCAATGAAAAATCGCATACCAAATATTCCAAGCAAAAGAGCAATGCAAAAGGAGATGAGTTGGAGTTTCTGTAGCTAAGGAACTGAAAGGACACAATTCCTGACCTGGAGGGATAATGTTGCGTCTAAGTAGGATAGATTTGGTTGCAATTCTTTCTTGTAAGGCTTGCCAAACAAAGCAGTCAATCCTAGCAGGGCAAAGATTGACATCTATTTCTCTCCGTTGTGGTGTTGTTTTGGAATAGAAATCTAAATACCGAAAGAAAAACATCTATTTCACGCCATGATACTTTTTTATTGCTCGATAATCGGCACCCTTCTGGGCCTCTGTACCACAAGTATGGGAAGCAGGTGGTACATGGTTTGGGCAAGTCTCTGTTCACCAAAGTCGGCTCTATTTTTCAAGGGCACAGCTGAGCTTGGCCTAAACAAAAGAATCATATAATCATGGAAATCATGCAAGGTACTGATTTCTTTCCTGATCCTAATGTCCCAGATCAAGTGCATTGGAGCCTCACAGCTACAAAAGCATACTTTGTAAGGTCTGCTTGGCAAGCTATTGGGGACTCTAAACCTCCTTTTCCTTGGTACAAAGTTATTTGGTTTAAACACCACACACCATAGTGGACATTTATTCAATGGTTATTAGCTTGTATTGGAGAGGCTCTCAACTAAAGACAGACTTGCTTCTTGAGGGATATATGCAAGTGGATACTCAACCGGCCGGCACAGAAAAATTTCTCCTCTTCTAGAGAAGATGAATTCCATTCCCCTCTCTTCTTAAGTTACATGTGGTTTTCCACAGTAAGTTTGGAACTCAGTTCTATTATAGTATTATGTAATGGGCCGGGGTTCATAATGGTCCAGCTGTTCTTGCAAGGGTAATAATGGCTTGGACTAAACAATTCTGGGGTGGCAGCTCTATGATAGATTCTGTTTAATTTCAAGCTGTCATCGGCAGGTACCATCTACTGGTTGTGGAGGGAGAGGAACAGTAGAATTTTTCTGTCAGTGAAGAGATTTTTCTTCTTTACAAAGGCTTATTATCGATGACATTTGTGGATGTATTAGCTCCTGGACAAAAGGGTTAAACCTTCAGGTCAGAATTTAGGCATTGCTTCCTCTTGGAGAGTTCACAAGAGGATTTTTGACCCCTAATTGTTTTGGCTATTATTCTTTCTTCTATTTGAAGTTTGTGTGTAGGTTTGTACAAAGGGCTAGTCCCTTGAGATCTTTTGTTGCGTGGTGCTTTAAAAAGACTATAAGTTACCCCCCAAAAAAAAAAATTACCTATTTCGCGTCCATGGTGAAAGCAAAAAATTTATTTTCTCGACCTGATCTCACTCGAACACGCATCAAATCTTATGTTGATATGAATAGCAGATTAGATGATATATCAAACAGTATCATATAAATGACGGTCGTTCTTCGTCTCCAGATTTTACTAAGTTGCAATTAGATAAAAGAGATTGGTGTAATGCTGTCAAAAGTCAATGGAGATAAGCTCTTCTCCACCCCCAGTCTCATCATACCCCCTCAAACTCTGAACCAGGAGTCCTGTAGTGAGGTTCTATGTAGTGAGGCATCTGACTGTCCGTTTTCACAATCGATGGTTCAGATTCGCTGAAGCATTTTTACCGGTCAAAATTAACTCTTACCGGTATGAGTTAATAAGTATATCTGAACCATCGATTATAGAAACGAACAATCGAATGCCTCAACAAAGGATCACTACAGGACCCCGGTTTCCTCAAACTCCTGTTTTTTGGGCCCATTCTGATTCACACGCTCATAGCCATGACCTGCGCCTTTCATCTCGTAAATTCGGCAAAGAAGAACATGTCTAGAAATAACCAGTTTGATTGATTGAGAATCGCTAGGCACTTGACGAAGTATATTTTGCTCTCATAAAATAGACGCTAATAATATCTTAAACTTAAAAACTGTAGAAACTTTACGTCCATCTCAAAACTAATTGGCAATGAGTGGAGAGGTTCCAGATGTTATTAAGTGATTACCCATCCCACTCCCAAGCAATGTGGGATTCATTTCCTTAACATCCCCCCTCACGTGCAGCCGCGTTTTGAAGTCTGTCACGTGTGATCACTTTTTGGGTCCTATCATCGTGCAGCTTTTTCAGTACTGGTCTGTCATCGCGGGGTGTGGATTGTAAATTTTATAAAAATATGGGGTGGAACGGGCCCCGCTCTGATACCATGTAGAAACTTTATATCCATCTCAAAATCAATTGGCAATGAGTGAAGAGGTCCCAGATGTTATTAAGTGATCACTCATTTCATTCCCAAACAATGTGGAATTCATTTCCTTAACAAAAACTAACAAAATAAAGTACATCTCATTTATGTACTTATCGATCTTCGATCTAATTGAATTTTTTGCTCAAGTTTTCTTCTTTCCGGATTCTATAAGATGATGGTTTCAAACATGGTTGTGGGATATACATATAGATGAGCTCACAAAATAGGAGTTTTGAGGAGAATGGTGAGACTGGGTTTCGAGCTGTAGTCACATAATGTGTCTGCGGGAGTGTGAACGCAAGCGTTAAAGCGTGTCTTGAAATTAAACATCGTGGAGTACACTACAATTCAAGAGAGCAAGAATTGAAAGCTCGAGCGGGCGAGTCCTAGATTTTGTTGTTAAGGTAAGAAGAGGAGCTGAACACTAATCACCGCGGGTGCACTGTACCACAGGTTTTGTGTTGACATGAAATTCGTGGTCACCGACATAACTAGACAGAAAAATAATTGTAGATGGAGCCCCAAAGGTTCTGAAAGCCACACAATTTTTCAATCCTAAATAATAATATCTTTATGCCCAGCTGAATATTCTTAATTCTGATTTGGCATATTCAGGACAACAAACTGATTATTTTCATACTAATCGACTTGATATATTATTTCTCTGACTTTCAAATGGGAAGTTCAGGGTTTGAGTTTACAAGAGACGTCAAACCCCCTTTGTTTGTTAACCCACTGATTTTTCTCTAACTCTCCAGTGATATATACAATTAATATTGGAAAAAAATAAATAAATTATGGGTTGGATATTTGGTTTTCATGTCCTTTATATTTATATGCCAGTTGTCAAAGTTATATTGGTCTGGCTGAGAAGGGATTGTGATGTCTCCAGTCAACCCTTTTGCAAAGAGAATAAGAAATGAAAGATATATAAATATACACGAAACTTCTTATAAGGGCGTTCTTACCGTATTACGGTAAGGACATCCCTTTCCCAACCAATTTGCAATGATCCGAGCCGCTCAATGTGTTCAGAACGTGATTTTACGGGTACTCGTGAGAAATCAGCAAAAAAAAAGACTGGAAAGGACTTGATCCGAGCAATTTTTGTTTGGATTTTATCAAATGGTTCAAATAAAAACTACTCAAATCAAGACCTTCCGGGTCTTTTTTTTTGCTAATTTCTAATGGAGATCCTTAAAATCACGTTTTGAACATATTGAGCGGCTCGGATCATCGAAATTTGGTTGGAAAAGGGGAGAAAAGAGGAAGCCCTTACCGTATTATAAGAAGTGGTATAATATATATAAATAAATAAATAAATAAATATATATATATATATATATATATATATATATATATATATATATATATATATATATATATATATAGGCAAGATTTGGTGATATATACAGGCAAGATTTGGTGATAACACTATCATATCATATATATATATATATATATATATATATATATATATATATATATATAGGCAAGATTTGGTGATAACACTATCATAATGGGCAGGATTATGGGATCTTTTATTCTTTTGTTTATTTTTTTTCGTCATCAATATTTTGCATAATATATTGAGGGTTGAGCAAAACTGGAGAAATTGAGATAATGGTGGGAGATGTATACCCAAAATAATAGTACTTGCACAATGCAAGCTTGAATTTTTTTTATGTTTTTGTCCAAATTTTTTATTAAGCGTGATCTTGGATTCGATTAGATTAATTGTGGCTTCGCATATTTGACATTTAAATCATTCAAACCAATTATATCAAGCGAGATGACCTTAACCTTAGTTGGCCTGTGCCCTTCAGAAATTTCCAATTTGGACTTTGGTATACAAATTTCCAATTTCTATTTTGTATGCAATAGTTTTTTTATTGACTTCACACGTTGAGTATGTTTTATTTATTATTAATTTTCTTATTATAATAAATTTCTTGTCTTTCTCTCCAAACACACAAAAAGAGCAAGGCAGTGGATCTAGGTAATTGTCCTCTGCTGGGTGAGCTCCGGCAATTGCCATCTCTTCCACACCTGGCTTGGCTTCTCTCCTAAGTCCTAATATCTCTCTCCATATGCGTACGCAACTTTTTGGGGCCTAAAGCGAATATTATAGATGAGATCTTTTTTTATTGGAGTATTATAAGGAGTACCAAAGTACGAGGGATCCCTAACATTGTAAATCTTTGGCAACCGCACCTCGAGTTTTAGCTCAGGATTGGCTCTGTCTATGAGCAAACGTGCGGGGTAGAGTAACTGTGTGTAATCATAAAATAAGGTAAATATGACTTCAATTTTGTGCTAGGGAACCACCACCTCTCCAATTTTGGAGAAAATTGGACCGGTCTAGTTTTTGCATTTTTTGGACCTCATCCCGGGTCCATCGTGATTATCGGAATTGTTCATTTTATAGAACTGGTTGAGTACTTCAATTCTGTGAAAAATAATGTTGACCGGGAATAAAAGCAAAAAATAAAAATAATGATCAATAAGTACTTAATTATTATCTTAAACAAATGTTTCCGATTCAGTGTGTTTGTATGTTTATTTCAAGATAAATGTGTTCCACAATTATTTCTATTGGATGTGGAAGACGTGTTCATTTACAAGTTTAAAGTTTTTCACGAGTTATAAAAAAATGAATGAATCCAATGATCAAAGTGAATCCAAGATGAGGCCCAAAATGAAATTGAACAGTTATCAGATTCCTTGTGCTTGTAGGAAGAGACTAGAGAGTGGCGAGTAGAAATTGGGTTGGAGAATGAGTGGTTCAAATCTTTAGATCTGGGGTTAAAAAATCGGCAGTCGAAAATAACTAATCATTGATGTAAGCGACATCCCTTGGGTCAACTAAAAGTTGACTAACAGCTAAAGTTGACTAAAGTAGGGGTAATTTGTAATGTGGCTCCCTGAAGCTAATGGAGATTCGGGTAATTTCTAGTACTTCTTCTTTCGTTTCATTTTTATTGTCTATTTTTAAATTGCATGTTATTTTTTAATTACTTATATTTTTCGATCTATAATGTTTTCATAGTTTTGAAAATTTTGTGTTATAGAACTAATCGAAATCTATCAAACAAGATTCATATTGCATATTTTTCAAGATTCACACTACAAAATATAGGCAAAGAGATAAAAGAGACAAACAGAATAATAGACAATGAAAATGAGACGGCAAGAGTATTTTTAAGGAGTCGAGTGTAATGGTTTTGCTCTTAAGGGAGCTTGGTGTGTAATTAAATTAAGTATGGGGTAAAATAAGGATTTCATCCTTGTGGGCAATTCGATCAGCTAATTTTATTTTTTTTTGAAACCAGTCAATTCATTCAAGCCCAAAGGCGAAGATTACATTACAAAAGTCGAGAGTGCACCAAACTGACTAATCTGGGACCATAGGACATCTTGCAAAAGCAAATCAGCACTAGATACAGATATGAGAATCCCGTCCGGGACAAGACAGAGAGATATCAAATGAAATTCTAGCACAAATCATATATTACACAATAAGGTACAGATGTAATTGAAACAACAAACAGAATACATGCGTAAAGGAAGAAATATGTTCTCATGGACAAATCACAACGACCGCTGGCCGGACTGAAACAGAGACCCATTCCAAGCAGAGGAGAAACTCCGAAGAGACTCCATGGCAAGCCTCTGCTGTCACGCAAACTCTGTGTTCAGGGACTGAGGTAGCACTGGAAAACACTCCGACAGGCACAAGCTACCACGGTGGCCGAAGACCAGACCCTCCTTCACATCAGATTTGCCGTTGACCGCCCAGATCGAAGAGAAACGCGGGCGGAACAACCAAACCGAAGCTGCTACTAAAGACCCCTAACACAGGCGCCTGTTGTCGTTGCCGGAAAACTCCCTTAACACCACCGTACAGCCGCCGACCACAGCAATCCTCAATTCGTACCACCCACCGAAATCCTAACAAACTTATTCTGCCCACCACACAACCACCAGACCGGGAGAACCCAGACTAGCACAGACAGAAGACACCCGTACTAAGACAGCTGGTAAACAGAAAAAAAAAAAAAAAAAAACCTCATCGCAATTGCACACCTTATTATCACATCGTCGGCCCCGAGCAGAACAGATCTGGAACCGCTGTGCAGAACATTGGACTGTGGGACACCACTAGCCGCCTGACAAAAGCTGCCGCAAGGGAGAACCACGCCAGACCAAGCAACTAACCTACCCAAACTGGGAACACGGGAAGCTAGCCAAAACGGCAGGAGACTACGAGGCGAGGAGGGCGAGGGGGAACGAAACGGGGAAGGCAATTCAGCTAATTAAGGGTCAAAATTATGATAAAAAAGATTGATTGATTTGGGGTTTCCTGAGAAACATATATGTGCAATTGGAAGATCCTCAACCAAAGAATGAATAATTCCACGATTGGGATGTTTTTCTTTTCAATCTTTTAAACAAAGCAAGAGGCCAGGAAGCAACTAGAGGAGAATGATCATACACCAGAGATTTGTAGGCGCTCTAATCGACGGGCTTCATTCAGAATTTAACACTAGATCTTGAATCCTTGATGCCTATTCCAAAAATACTATCAGATCCATAAGCACGAGTCGACAACGGGAGGCTGTTGGACTGTACGTTTAACCAAATAGTTTCAACCGAGGGTACTGCACCAGATTGAGGTACTGGTGTTCTCTTTGTTTAGATACGGTATTCTATCAGCTAGCAAATCCTTCCTGACTTATCGAATCATGGGGCCTTGAAGGTTGATGCCAAACAAATAGTGTCAGGTATTCCAGGTGAATCAACCCCATCAAAAGGGCTGGTTGTGGATATCCACATGCATAAATGTCAGTACTATTTTGGTGAACCAGGCCCTCGACAGGTGCTTGTCGATCACCGGGCTAAACAAGGCATGATACGACAAGTGCATGTAAAAGGGGTAGCTAGGCAACACACGGCACATTTGTCACCGGGCTAAGCAAGGCTTGGCACGACGTGTTTATTCTCTAGCTTGTCCAGTTATATTTTAGTATCTTCTACACATGCAAATTGTTGATACAAGTTATGCAACTACCGACGTATGGTGGAGCTATTGATCATCTTAGTGGACCAGAGTGGGCTGTAACAGCCTAAAACTAGACAAAAACTGGATGATATGCAACTGGATGAGAACCTAGTTTGCCGTTCAAAAAGAAAAGAAAATATGAGAACCTGTTCAATATTTTTGGGCGATTAGTTCTCAGAGAATCTCCTACGGTCCTCCCAAAAAACCAAAGTAAGAATCCCCAAACATCGAACAACCACTGAACAACCCAAACATCTTGAGGAGATTCTCACTTTGGTTTTTTGGTTGGTTCATTGCCTTTGAGTTTAGCTATCAGTGGCGTTTTCGCCGGTGTGTCCATGATCCGTCAAATCTTTGTAATCTTCCTCAAAGATTTATAAGAAGAATTTGCTTATCAAAAACAGTATGTCAAATACAAAAAGATCGACAGCGAGAAAGATGCTTCAAAAGGAAGGACGAAATTATTGGGATTAAGTTTCGGAGAGGTACAATAAATTGGTGATGTAAACCACGTTATACATAGTCGTTTTATACATATACAACCACCGATGTAATCTGTACTTTCTTCCTTCAATGCATGATGATGAGATCGAATTAGTGCGTGCGTGAGCTGTGAATGTATCAAATTACTCAATCGAGGAATCCCATAAAATCTCTCTGTAACATACTTTTTTCTTGCTCGATTGTTCTTCGTGGGATTGTGCATGTTAGCGTGTGTCGAATCCACAACAAAACTTGTCTTTCCCCACTTTGTTTCTCAATCTGATGAACAGAATCTCTAAGGCAAAATTTCCACTTCTTAATTTTTCCATCCCCTTGTCACCTTTGCCATGTTCGACTCAATTTTTCCCCCTTTGATAATTGATATCAGCATGCATTTCTAACTTACCGATCATTTTGTTTTGTTCGGTTATGGGTTTGAAAAATTTTAGGGTTTGATTTTTGGATAATGAGTAAGAAGAGAAAATAGAATAATAATTGGAGATATGGATAATGAGTGGAAAGAGATAGAAAGAGAAATGAGATTACTGATTGGATATAAGAGTAATGAGTGGAGAAATAAATAAAAATACTAATTGAAAATATAGATAATGATTGAATTTAAATTTGGAATTTTTTTTTCAAACTCACAACTGAACAAGGGCTTTATCCTTCCCATTTTGCATCCATTTTGCTGCCATCTCATCACCCCTTTTCAGGGGTTGTTCGGCTAAATAAGCCAAGTCGCTTATATTTTTGTCTTTATTCAAAAAAAAATCGCATTTGTCAGGTTTTCATCAATTTTTTTGTAGACTATTATTTCGTCATGACGAGAGGAATCTAAAAAATAAAAAATTACGATCGAAATCCAATTTTTTTTTAATAAAGACGAAAAATTTGGCTTATTGGCTTATTTTTGTCTTTATTAAAAAAATTAAGTTTCGATCATAATTTTTTACTTTTTAGATCACTCTCGTTACGACAAAATAATAATCCCAAAAAAATTTGACAAAAAACTAACAAATATAAAAAACATTTGAATAAGAACAAAAAACAAAAAAGCCACTTAACTTTTTTAGCCAAACAACCTCTCAGTCTTCCCTATCAAAATTCAACCTTTTGTCGTCTTCTGCATTTAAGATCATTATAGGGTCTATACAAAGAGTACCCAATAATTTGGTTCACATGCATGCATTATTCATAGACGCCACAATATACTACTCCCTCCATCTATAAATGTTTGACACTTTTGGGAGTTCTTACTTTTAAGGAAGAAATATTATTGTATTGTGCAAAAATCAAGTGTCCAATCTTACCCTTCTAGTGTACTTTGAATAGTACTTAAAAATTTGAATTTGAAATTTTGTGCCCAAAAGAAAAGGATAACATGGAAAGTTTACTATATTTTACTTTTAACTTTTCAGAATGGACAAATTATATGGGACAATAAAAAACAAGAAAGTGCCAAACATTTAGGGACGGAGGGAGTACTAAGACCCCGTTCCAGAAAACTTTCATAAAAAATAAATATTTATTTCATATTTTCAAACTCAAAAATAATATAAATGAAAAATAATTTTTTTAATTTTTTTAACACCGTATAAAAGATCTCAATGAAATCTGTTAAACAAAATGCATATTGATAGGAAAATTATTTATGTAAGCACACAATTTTTGAGCTTAAAATTACATTTTTAAAAAATAAATATTTATTTTCCTTTCGAAAACGGGGCCTAAGTACTACTCTCTCTGTATATATATATGTATCTCTATATGTATTGAGTGGCCAGAGAAGAGGAGCTAGTACATGGGAGTATTTTATTGAAGGGTGAGTACAAAATTTTGTGGGTGTGCACGTGGGCAGCTCAGAGCTTCCAATGGCTATGTACCCCACCTCTCATATGGTTGAAACAGGCTTCTTGATAGTTCAGATCCTTTGGAGAATTGAGCTAAGGTTTGTTTGGAATTGAGGAAATGCGAAGTGGACAATGTGATCGCACGTTGGTACAAAGAACAATTTTCCTTATTTTCCATTAAAGGGGGAGGAGAATGGAGTCATTTGACGTTTGATTTCACTAGGAGAGGAAGAAGACATGTCTAAAAGAAGCTAAGTTGAACAGCTGTTCAATAGCCAAGTTGACAAAGATGCTTCCTTTTTCGATGCGTCAAGGTGAAGCGGACCACGCTCTTTTTTTGTTAGAACTTAGAGCGTCCGAGCTAACTTACACGCACCTCGATCGATCTCTGAGGATCAATTCCATCGTTTAGCAAAGGGGCTCAATTAAAGCTGGACCAAATCTTTGTGGAGACGGTTCCCATAAGGGTTGATGGCACCTAGAAGGTGACAAACTCCTACTGCCTGAGTTTTGCTCACCATGCTAACCCCATGGGTTCAGTGTCTAGGCCAGTTTAAGAATATCTCGACTAATTTATGAGAACCAATCTCATCGTCGACCAGTGGAGGCTCGCTTGAAGTCGGACTATCGGAGCAAAGTCCCTTATGAACTACTCCATCCGACCCAGTTTGTTTGTCCAATTTGACATACGTGTCTTTTAAAAAATTGTCTATATCTCACAATCTATAATATTTTACATAATGTCGAAAACATCATATTTTAGATCTAATTGAGATCTATCAAACAAGATCCATATTGTATATAAAAAATATTATAAATTAAAACATATAGACAATTTTATAAGAGGTCCCAAATAGTAAAAAGAGACAAACAAATCGAGACGGAGAGAGTAGTTCCATAAGAATTAATAGCATCTAGGCGATTTCGAACACCTTAATTCATGGGTCTCGAACACACAAGGCCAGCTCTTTGGAGTTGACGGCAATATGTTTCTTAATCACAAAGGTGACCCAATTAGCTTGCCTTATCCTTTACTTATTTTCCTAGAATTCACATTCTCCTGTCCGCCAAGAAAACATAGGATTTCAGCTTCACACTTTCCTTTAGGTATCAGCATCAAGACTGTGTCCTTCAGGGGGACCCATTTCCCCTGCCCCTCGCTTATTATGGGCAAAAAGTTGGGCCTCAGAAGCAAAACGTATGACTCAGTTTTCACATTAGGTATAAGGAAATTAATGGACTTTGTGGGAATTCGATAGCACCAAGCAATGAGATTTCCTGATCCTTCTGATTGGATTAGGAATTTTCTTGCTTAGCTAATATAAGTGAGTCAAGAACAAACTAGTCTCCTCTTTAGCAGATTTGAAAACCCTATTGCTTTCGTGTTCTTTTTTTTCTTCTGGTTTGACGGTCAGAGATGTTCTAGTTAGCTTACACGCACCTCAATTAATCTCCTATCCAATCTGATCAAAGGCAAGCTATCCACGTTGAATTCAATAGAACTTACTATCTTGCACTCTGACCCCAAGAATCGAACCATGATTAATTGTATAATTTGTAGGGGAGCATGAGTCGACCAACCAACCGAACTAACTCTTGGGGCTCATTAATTTGTTTGATTAACAGTCTAAATCTCACTTTGTTTGTCGTGCGGTTTAATCCATGCTTTTGAGGCCTTTAACACGGTGTAAGACTAAAGTGGGACAGATTTATCTTTGTTTACAAAATCAGCTAGTTTTTCCAAAAGGGAAGAAGTGGTATAAACGAATTACGACTGTCAAAAGTGAAAAACATTTGGAAGTGACAGGATACTCATTTCTTAACTTGACTTAACTTTTGTGGGCCCAATATCAGGGAACTTTTAAAACCCGTGGAGCGCAGTGATACTTATCTGACAATTTGAGATTCAAGAAGTCGTCGTTGTGGTCCGACCCTCATTCGATGCTATCTATTCCACTGTTGATAGAGCCTCGGCTTTAATTGAGTCCCGCTAGAGGATACTAAACTGACACTCGGATTAGTCCATTCATTGGAGCTGACTACCGAGTTTATAAAAAGACTTTTCAAGTCAACAAAAGGTGAATCCTAAGGCCATTATGCGGTAAACCCACAAACAAACCCCCCCCCCCCCCCCCCCCCCCAAACAAAAAATAAAAAAAACCTTTTGAATCTTTACCGATGAAATTTACGAAGCACAAAAGATGAGAAAACATAGAGAAACAAGACTTTTATTGTGTAACTCCATAAGCAAAAATAAAAAAAAGGAAGAGCAGAACATTGTTTCAAATCACGAAATAGATGGTATTAGAAAGCCAGGAACTCTGTATCAGGACCTATTTACAGAAACCAAAAAAAAAAAAAACAGGAAAATAAAAACAAGAAAGTTCACCTTCAAATGGAGCTTCCAAATGTAAACCAGAAGTTAAGAATACTGTCCATAGGTAGCAGCCAGTCTCTGGAAATGCTTAGTATAAACATCCGCGGTTTGGTTCTGGCTCGGGTTCCAATTAGTATTCGTGAATTGGGCTTCTGGTTTGGTCTCACTGTACATATCTTGGTTCTGAATTGCGGCAAGAAATGGTGCTTGAAGATACTCAGACCACTTGATTTCATTTGGGTCGCCTTCCATTTGTTGAATCTCAGCTTCTTTCTCTGCCTTGACACAATCCGGCTGCCCCCACGAAAAACCGTTGTCGAAGAACGAATTGTTGCTCTGCAAATCCATGCTGTTGCTGCTGCTTCCGTTGCTGCTGCTGCCATTGTTGCTGAATCGGAATCCGTTCATATCGAAAGGATTGCTGGACGGAACGCTAACCGTGGGTTTGATATGCGTCGAGGGGGGTAGAATTGTGGTTGAAATGGGAGGGAAAAGGGTGGAACTGAAATCAGGAACGAAGAGGCTTGTGTTTCCATTTCCAGAGAGGCCAATATCAGGCCTGCTGTAATTCAGCTGCTGGAAAGAGAAACTTGAGGTGGGGCTCTCATGGGAGGGAACAAATCTGTCTAGGAAGAATTCTTGGGTTGGTGGCTGTGGGGAGGGAATCACAATTCCCTTGTCTGAATTCTCTCTTTGTGTGATTTTCTTCAAGTCACTGGATTCTCCAGAGACTTTCTCATTGTTTCTTCTGGCTTCTGGTTCTTTCTCTTCATCTCCAGTCTCTGAAAGTGGTTTGTGAGTGTTTGGGTCAATGCCTCTCTGCCTCAGCTTCTTCTTGATGGAGGAATTCCACAGATTCTTTATTTCGTTGTCGGTTCGCCCCGGTAGCTGGGCTGCAATCTGAGACCATCTGGTGAAGCAACCAAAAGATTAAGCCCCATCAATACAACAAAAACCCCTGTTTGTCTAGTTACAGTCTTGCACGCCTTTAAAACACAACTTCCGACACAAATATCCCCATAATCGTTCGATACACATGGACCTATGGGCATCGAATGGTTTCGGACACAGCTGTGTCCGGAGTTGTGTTTTGAAGTTGCGTATATAGCAGAAACCAATGTTTTTTTACAAAATTCAGTAAAACTAAAACCACTGTTTCACAAAATTCAGTTTTTGGAAACAAAAAGTACCTGTTGCCAAGAACTGCATGGAGTTCAACTATCAGATTCTCCTCTTGTTGTGAGAATGTGCCCCTTTTCAAATCAGGCCTCAAGTAGTTTATCCACCTCAATCTGCAACTCTTCCCACACCTTTGCAAACCTGCCAATTTATGACATAAAATACTTAGCCTTTGGAATAATACCCTTTCGCTTGCATTTCACAAAACCCAAGAACAAAAATCTTAGTTTTAATACCCTCTTGCTTGCATTTCACAAGAACCAAAACCCCTGAACAAAAGTCTCAATTTTGAATACACTGTTGCTTGCATTTTACAATAACCAAAATGGTACTTTTGAAAAAACCCTTTTGCTTGAGTGTCAAAAATACCCAAATCAGCGAACAAAATTGTCATTTGGTTTTTGAAAACCCTTGAATTTCCATTCAAGAATACCATAACCAGTAGCCAAAAAATTTCTAGCATTTCCAAAGAATAGGAAAAAAAAAATGACCGAAAAATGAGAAAAGGGTACCTGCTAATTTAGGGACAGAGCTCCAACATCCATGCCCGTACTTGGTGATGTGCTTAACAAGTTTCTCATCTTCCTCTGGAGACCAAAGGCCTTTCCTCAGTTTCTGCTTGTAACAACAAGAGTGCCTCCCCATGTGGAATTGGAGATATTCTTCTGCACTGCAATGCTGGCAAAAGGTACACAAGGATAGCAAAGTTTTTGTATAGAATACTCTGTGATTGTCAGCGAAAGAAGAGGAGGCCTTAATGAAGTGGATATTAGAGA
Source organism: Rhododendron vialii (assembly GCF_030253575.1). Lineage (NCBI taxonomy): Eukaryota > Viridiplantae > Streptophyta > Magnoliopsida > Ericales > Ericaceae > Rhododendron > Rhododendron vialii. Next base: position 27,818,655 of record NC_080567.1, on the reverse strand, counting down.
GAGAGTGAGAGAGAAAATGAAATGGCAGACTGGTGGGGAATCAAATTAATATAGGAGGAACCTCAAAGGGATAGGTCACAATCAAGAAGGTGATTCAAGATTTTCGCTTTATTTATTTTTAAATTTAGACCCCATCCATTAACTAAAATAATAGTAAGTACTTATTTTCTGAATTAAAAGTAATTGATTATGAAAAAATAATTTATCTCGTAAAACAAAAAATAAGCAGTTAACATAAAAATCTTAGCGATACGGGGCCTTAAGAAATTTGATTAGTTTCCTCTCTTTTTCCTCTGTATGTGGATGGGAGTTGCAATAATCCGACCTTTATATGTCTCAATCAAAGGGCTTTGGAGAATTACTGAATATGACAGCAGTGGTGGGGCGATCTGACAGATTTTTATTTGGTGGGGAAACAGAAAATTGAGGAAAACTCCATGCTTTTGTACTACTCCCTAAAAGTCAGTTTTATTTAAATCATTTTGGAGTTTTTTTCTTATATGGGTTTGAAGTAAAATACCTATTTGGCCCAAGTTCATCCAAAGATTCCAATAACAAAATCAGGCACAAGATTTGGAAAAGGTAAAAATGTTTCTGCAGGGGAGAAGCACCCAGGATTAGTTAAAGCCCTCAAAATTGGTAAAACCCCATTAAATTATTGAAAACAAAAGGCTTGTACAGTTATACATTCTGCTGATCCTTTTGATGACAGTATATAAAATTCCAAAAATCCTTCATTGACTCTCAATTCTATTTCTTGGAGGACTTTTGTGCCAGATAACTTTCAACTAACAATAGAATTCTCTCTTATTCTGGCAGTTTGAGTAATCTTTAACTTCATTCCCATGAGATACATATAATTTGAAGAAAGGCAATGCAATATTGAAATCTTTGGAAAGTGGAGGGCATCTTCCATTTGGCTTAGAAAAAAAGGGACAATCAAATTCTACCAACTCTCCTAATCATTCATTCATATTCTAAGCAAGAATCAAATAAGATAAAGAAATCCCTTAAACAATCCACTAATTATTAACCGAACCGAACCGAGCTTTAAATCCCAATAAATTGAAGATCGGTTTTCGCCCCCGAGCTCTGTCTCATAATCGTGTGTTCATGTCATAAGGATCTAATAGAGTCATTTACGTGTTGGCTGTCAACTATTTAATACGCAACTCTTCTTTTTTATTCACGATTGGAGACGCGTTCTGTAGAAGACAAGACTCTAAGCACGAAACATTCCCCTAATTATTGATTTCAAATACTTTTTTTATTAGTCATTGGCATGTTTTGGTTTCATTAGAATTTGTATGCTGTTTGTATTCAAGTGTTACCCTATATCCACAATAACGGGAAATCAAAAATAAACTAGGGCACTCATTTAAAAACAGAAGGCAAGCAGTAATGCAGTTGTCCTCTTCTTGGGCTGAGTATGCATTGGTAGTTAAAAACAACAAGAAGTTTGGATAAATTAGTTGAAGTTACTCGTGTATACTGAACGGGACAGATGATGATTGTGTAGTTTCATTGAGTTGAGTTCCGGATGGAGGGGAAGTTTATTATGCACGAATTCTCTGTCACCATTCTCCAATAGTTAAGACGGAAAATAACATATGACAAAGACGTGTGTTAACGCTATTTGATGAGATGTGCATCATAGTCATTTAGGTAGTTATCAAGTAAATGAATCATATGCGATGATCAATTCCAAAGGAAAACTTGGTATTGTTCACGGGAGAAGGAACAAATTGCCCCTCTCATGTTTTTTGAAAATTTTGTTCCCAAAATCATTGCAAAAGAAATTTCAATTCTCCCTCCAAATTAATTTGCCATATGTTATGTCTTATAGGCCTTTTCCTCTTGTTCTTTTAATTAAGTTCCCGTATTTTGGACCCTTAAGTCCTTATTCGTCAAAATCCCTCTTTATTTACCGTCTCTCCTTCTCCATAAATTTGTTTCTCGATCATTTCTATACACCCCAATTCTCTCATTTCGCCTCTCCCGAGTTGAATTTCTAATCTCTGCCACTCTGCATGGTACGTTGTAGAGACATGCTGCCTAATTTGCTACTCAATTATTTATGGTAAATGATTTTCACACTCCTCCTTTTTATATCTACACTCTCTCTTTTTTGTCTTTTAACCAAAAAAAAATACATAAACTTTCTTAGGCAGACACTTCACATCACAGTGAGAACTTCAGAGGAATTTCAATTTTTTCCTTTTTTGTGCAATTTTCACTGAGAATTTTAACTTTATGGTAGCTGCAAAGTTTAATTGCTGTCAATAGGTGTAGTACATGGGACGTGTGCGAAAGTAAAGGGATTGCCGGTGAAACCCTTTGGGCATCTAGTCCCCACCAAAGTTGTGTCATATATTTGACTGAAATTACCGCAAGTACATCTTCATGGTCCAGCCTGTTGGGGAGGTTGAATTGATGCCCCGGTATCAGAGAGAGTAAAAAATGCTTCGAGACGTGCGCGTTTTACTCCGTTGTTTTGCCATTTTCTCGGATCGGCGCCGACGTTGTTCGTTCTCGCTAGTTGTGTGCACGGGATTGGAGAAAATTCGTCTCCAGGATCCACGGAACCTTAAGTTGCGCTATTTTTTTTACTCTGCTTCTACTTTTGACATTTATAGTTGTACACACACGTCACGTATATATTACATCACTCGAGACGTCAGAGAAGAGAGAGTGAGTTCTCCATGATTTTTTTACAAAAAAACAAGAGGGATTTTGCTGACTAAAACATCAGAAAGAGGAGGAAGCACTCAAGAAGTGCTAGTATTTTGCTCAAGAAGGGGAAAAAGACTAGCTACGTAATCAGAATATTTGTTCCAAATAATTCGATTTTGTTTAAAGTTTTCATGCTCTGGTGCAAGACAGGGGTGACGAGAGCGAGAACGAAGGAGAATAGTACATTAATATTTAAAATATATATAAAAAAAAAATTTACCCGGTGTTGAGTGAACAGTGCCTTGCCAAATCTAACGTAAAAATTTTGAAGCGATCGATTGGAGCTGTTGTAGGGTATGCTTAGAGTTATGACTAGTCAAAATAATTAAATAGTAACAGATTTGGCTAGGCTCTTGCACATACCCTAAGCAATTATTCCACTTTTTTTACGTCCAAAAGACAACAAGAGGAATGCCTGCTGTGGCTTGGTCATTGTAAAGCCTACTATGCCCATATGAGGGATCCACTTAGATTTGATTTTTGGATTGAAACTGTTCTGATCTTGTCAAGTTATCTGATCATGGGGAAAAAAAAAAAAAACCTTAATTGAACGTCGATAGTTGCATAATTGGAATTGTATTTATAGTTCAGATTTTTCTAACATAAATATTACGTACCAACGTCTGATGAGTATGATGTTTTCAACGAACGATTAAAGCAACAGACACAAAAAAACGATGAACTTTAATCGTATCAATCAACACGGGAAGAGCGCACCCTAGCTAGCCTCCCCTCGCAACAAGTCTAATTGTGTTCAATGCCCCTGGTCCCATCTGTTCAAATCACAAATCTTCTTATAGATCCTTCCATTATGCTTGCGCTCCTCCCAAACAATGCCTAAATGAGAATAATATACAGTATATACTTAGTGCGAAACATATTTTTTTGTTATATATTTAATAATACTTATCACTTGTCGATTTGCAATTTAACATTAAATGCGTAAATTTTATTTAGAACATCAATAAAGGTTCAAAAGCGTTTTTTCCCTATTAAGTGGAAAAACTAATGGGGAGGCAAGATGATTTCGACCTTGTTCGTTTTGGGGCTCAAGTCTTTACCTTTTCTCTCATTTATTTATCTATCTCTCCTCATTTAATACTCAAAATCCAAAATCCCAAAAAGAACATGGTAATGACTGAAGTGCGATTTGATGTGATTTTCTAGTTTTCCCGGGGGAGAAAAAAAAGAGAGAAATCGTCAAGTGTTATACACGTAGGTTGTATATAGTATGGATCGATGAATGGACCTAATAAAGGCTCCAACTTGATTCCCAAAAAAGATAGTAAAAAGAAAGTCTTCAACTCACATAGGCACTAGCTAGGAGGAATAAAAAGACAAAACAATAGTTTTATATCCTGTGAAATATTTTAACCCAAGTTTACTAAACCGGAAGAGAAAGTCCTGATCGGTACCGTTCATTTGCTGTAATCAATGGCTCGGATATATTTTTTTAAAATGTCGATGAAAAAATCTGTATCGTTAATTATACCAATGAACGGTCCCAATCTAAATTGTCTCGGAAAGGATCCGGACCTTTTACTAAAACCATGTGGGAACAATGTCAACACAGTGGAAAGCTAATGCATTGCTGACGTCAGAATGGATCATTCTGCCGACGAATTGTCGGTCCAAAACAAAAGAATAAAAGACTCCTTGTATATTGGGTATTTTTTTGTTTTGGAACCAACTCCAGACCATCTGTTTATTTTGATGATCGAAACTTTTTATTTTGTTGTACTTATTGAGAATATCATTTATGCCGAAAATCATGTTCACCGAATATCGAATAATATATTATCGAAACACATTTATGTTCAAAAATCAAGATATATAGAAACACTGAATTGGATCGTTCTGCCGAGCAGATATGTTTCGTTATAGTATTAATCGATTTCTAATGACAATCATTTATGCCTTGGTTAATATTCTCAATGAGTTTTAAGAGGCGAACGATTTCGATGATTGAAGTGAACTCGAAAAAATTACAAATGGTTGAACGGAACCCTCCAATCATAGGAGAGGATCCTGTTTCCTTCTTCTTCTTCTTTTTTTATTATATCAATTGAGATTATAGCTATCAATTGAGATTCCTTTTTCTTTCTGGCACTGAGTGACAAAATATTCCATCAAAAGTTTATAAGGCTTTTCATATATTTTTTTTCTTTACTTTATTTAATTATTTTCCCTGGTACACGTTTCAAACATCAAATACAACCCCTCCCACAATCATAGTATCAATGATAATAATCACCAAAACCCAATAATACTACTATAACATATGTATTTTACTTTCTGTGTTAAACTTGTCCCCTTGTTCTAATTACGTTAACATTATGAAGGTTTTTTTTTAATATTCAGGTGTTCGGGTCAGCTAACGTGCGTCCATCCTGAGGAGTTAATTCCACCGTCCACTAGAGGGGGCCCATTTAAAGTAAGCTTTGTTTGAACTGACTTCAATGGAGTCGATAGCATCCGAAAGATTTCAAACATGAAATCTTAGAATGAAACAAACCCGTAAGTCCGGCGTCTTGATCACCCCGTCCATCCCCATGGATTTGCATTATGAAGGTTCCTTACCTTAGCATCCCATTGATTTTCTGGAATGTGTACACAAAATGAGGGGCCCATAAGGGAGATTCATGTAACATTTCCCACACTGCCCTCACCAATGCTAAATAATCACCAAAACTCAATAACACTGCATTATATACGCATTGTATTTGTGTATTAATTAAACTTGTCCCCTAGTTTCTTACATTATGAAGGTTCCTTTGACCTTAGCAATGCCCTAATTGGAGCAGTCCATTGAATTTGGAATATAAAAAAATAGTAAATAAAAATAATTGGCGGGCCCACAAGAGAAATTCATGTAATTAAATATTTTCCCCACAAATACAAATGAGTATACAATGGCTCATCATTTGCTCTCGTGAGCTTATCTTATGGAGGCTTATGAGCTGTTTAATTTTTTAAGTCAACCATCGTGCGTTTATTCCTCTTGTTGTTTACTAATTGCTTGTTAATTAAATCTTTAATTATCTGTCTGCTTTGCTGTTTTAATCTGTTATTTTTCATCCTTAATTACCAACTTTATGTCCGGATTTCCATCGAAATCGAGAACATTCCGACACTAATATTTCGAAACTCGCCCTAAGAAGTGACAAATTAATATAATAGAAGATGGAGCTATAAATTTGCATTAATTGAGAGTTTGGCTGTTAACCGAAGCGTCACTCCTTCCAACTAAAGAGGTCGCGCGAGAGACAGACCGCAACTCTTGGAAAGCCCAATAAGTAAAGAGATCGTATCTTTTACCACGACTCCAGGAAGAGCCCAATTAAAGAGGTCGCGCGCGAGATAGACCGCAACTCTTGAAAAGCCCAACTAAAGAGCTCGTCGTATCTTTTACCGCAATTCTAGGAAAACCCAATTAAAGAGGTCGCGCGCGAGACTTACCACTGCGTGGATACGCTTCTATACTAGTTTTCTGTCCTCGTCTCAGCAGCTTTGGGCTCAGGAGCTAGGAACCGCCCTTTTTATGTTGACATGCATATTAAACAAAAACCAGTCCTAAAGAATGTTACTTAGTATGATTTTTAATGTTGTCATCACACAGCTAGACAAAGGATGTAATTATTTGGACATTCAAAGTTGAACCCAAGGACAGCATACACTGATTTAAACCTAAAACTCGATGTTTGGGTATGTAAATGAGTTAAGTCAAGCTACGTGAGAAGTTGTTCAATTTGGTTTAAAACTCAACGAGACACAAAAGAGATTACAGGAGAAGTGTACGGTATAAACTCCGTAAATCAGAATGTTATGACATGTTACGGTAAAAGATACATAACATTTTGAGGTCACCAAAAAATTACTAAGTTTGTGGTAATATTTTGAGGTCTTCCATAAGAAAAAATTATACTTACACCCTTTCGTGGGTTATGCTCCAACGTGGGAATTTTCGTTTGTGACATTTTGAGGTCACCAAAAATTACTAAGTTTGTGGTAATATTTTCTCATGCTCTACCTTGAGTTGAGTCACAATCATTGTGACGTTTATATGACCCATTAAGGTGGTGGCATACGGTTTCTAGGTTTGGGTTCATTGCTATTTTTCGTTAATCCGTTTAATTCGTTATACTTACTGTTATTCAAGTTATAATAAACTTTTTTCTAGGCCGATAAAAAAAAAAGGCGGTGGCAGACGGTATGTACGCAACTCTTTTGGAGTGTGTATATATACTAGCTGGACCCAAATTTCACTCAAACTCAGCTATTCATCTTTTAAGAAATTAATGCCAAACTAGTTTAAATGCAGTTTATTACAAATTGAGCTGAGATAAAATTAGTTTGTTCATAATGACCAATTTCAAATGAAATTCGTATTATGAGAAAGTGGGCATGCTCGAGAGAGGCCGGGTTTTGGAGACTGGTGGTTGGCTTCCCAAAAGGTATGAATTCTGCATATTTGGTTGCATAATTCTTTAAAATGTCACGCACTCTTCTTCTTCTTTTTTGCGCACCTACTCGCGCTCTTAATTTTCGGTCTTGCAAATTTTAGAAGGTTGGGATATGTTTCGAAACGTGCTCGATCGCACTCCCGCTCAGACACGCGAATTATGTGACTTATAGCAGATGAGCTTATAAAATAATTAAGGGTTTCATATCATATATATACCAACAAAAAAGGAGTGAGAGGCTTCCTGAAGATGGATATGTGATGACGCTCTGTCGATTCATGAATGTCTATTTCACTTGTTGAAAAGGTTCAAGAAACCACCTGTAAAAAATGAAAGATAGTAACTCATTTCTGTAACCTTGTTGGGCTAAAAAAGCTATTGCAGATTATTTCTTGTCCTTAATTGAAATTTTATTGCATTTGTTAGTTTTTCGTCAATTTTTTGAAGATTATTGTTTTGTCATGATGAAAGGAATCTATAAAAGTAAAAAATTACGATCAAACCCAAATTTTTTTAATAAAGACGAAAAAATTGGCTTATTTTTGTCTTTATTAAAAAAAATTGAGTTTCGGTCATAATTTTTGCTTGTTAGATTCATTTCGTCATGACAAAGAAATAATTCTCAAAAAAATTGACGAAAAATTAACAAACGAGAATTTTTTTTGAATAAAAACAAAAAATTATCCAGAGTAGCTTTTTTAGCCGCACAAGGCTCACTCGTTGCCTGCCCCTTTTAAGCCGAACTTGTCATTACAAGTTACAGACCATATTAATTAAGGTTATTTATACAAAAACAAAATTGATCAACCCCACACATTTTTCTTTACCCTTGATTTGTTCTCTTACACCCTTTATTATTTTGATGATTTTTTTACCCTCCGGACGCGGCTAAAATCCAAGTGCTCTCCTTTTGAGATAATTTCGAGATAACATAACGTACAAATTGGCATGGGATCTGCGCAATTTGAGCGGTGGGATTGGTCTCCTGATACCCCGGAGTCATAACAAAGAAAAGTAAAGAAAAGAAAAGAATAAAGAGGTGTTGTACTGAAGAGAGCTAATTGGAAAACATCTAACATGGCTATTAATCTTAATTCCAAAGGCTTAAATTTCTTTTTGAAACACTAAACGTTTCATCACAATCCCATCACCTGAACAAAGCATTGATGATGACATTATGGCAAATGAAAACCATGGGCCTGTTTACATGTGCTAATGGTGATGTGATACTAGTGAAGGGGAGATTTATTATGAAGATAAAAAGGTTTGAATAACAGAAGATTATAATCGAATGGTCATTTGAAATCAAGGGAGACATAATCTCTCTGTCCTTGAACAAGTGGGTATTGCACCTATTATCTTTTTCCTAATTAAGCGTTCTTCAAATGTTAAAGTAAGAGACAGCAACTAATTGACAAGAAAGAGCATCCCCTCCAAATATAAAGGGATTTACACTTTATGCTTAGTCCTCATTATTAGTAAATACATCTTGAATCGGGCTTCTCGGCTGTCTGTAGCTGGACTGCGCAGAGCAGTCTGGGCAATATCGGCCTTTCAAAAGTGTTTTTAATGGCTAGACTCATCGAAAATAGTTTCTTCTGAGAAGATTTATTTTTAGAATTTGGACCATCGATTACCGATATGGACGACCTAGATGAAACTGTAGAGGCTTCTCTGCAGTCTAGTTGCTGAGAAACTAGGTCCATATATACCATCTTCTTCAAGGAAAAATCTTGAAAGCTCTGTGATGAATAAACTAACTGTAAAGCAACAAGCAGGGGAAACTGTTTCAGCCACCAAGTACATCGAATCACAGTTTTGTAATATTAATCTTCAAAAAGTAGTTCCTCATTGCTCTTTTTCTTGGCGAAAAGCAAGAAATTCAATATATAAACAAATAAACGGTTTACGCGCGGGAGATATACAAAAAAATACAAGACATAATTATGTCAGTCTAGCATTAGAAGATCATATATGCATGTGTGATGTGTGTTGTGACCAAATGCGTCGGCATCCTGTTTCTTCTGATAATGGAACCATCCAAATGGCTGGTCATGCAAAAAACCCGCGCCACCTCAAAGAATTTTCTTTTTCACGGTTCTATCTACATCCGGAACGATGGTGGTTTTTTCAACATGCGATGTGACCGTATTGAGGCGGATGATCGAGGGTTTCAGGGCTGCGCAGTGGAGGATGGCTAGTTTTTGAAATTTGGAGTGCTAATATTCCGGAGTTGGGTTCTTGTTCCACTGGTAGGCCTTTAAAAACCATCAAGTACTATCACTTGCCATAGCGATCGATAACAGAATTAATGAGTCCTGAAAGTCAAAGAAGACATGCTTGTTTCTCCATATGATTCCAAGGGCGAACCCCAAAGGGGTTGGCCTGGTGGTCAAAATTCGAGATTTAGAAAATCTGTTCCATCTCAAAGTCTCAAGTTCAAAACTTTCAAGGTGCTCTTTTGGAGCCAGTTCATAAGAAAGTTTCGCTTCGCTTTTAATTGGACTCCCTGCAAGTACCCGATTTCTAAAAAAGAAATATTGTCCAAAGGGTTGCAAAGGGAGAATAATTAAATCCATCCTTGTATATATCGCTATGCCTTAAGTCAAGGGTTTTTCTGCTGAACTTTTGGCTTTGAGATTTTTCACTTTTGCCATTAATTTCCTCTTTCTTTTCTCGACTATGGTTTTCAGGTAGGTAACACAATGGCAGGTGAACATCACAATTAATTAAGTAAAACAAGCTAGGGTGGTTAAGTTCTGTTTGGAGGTTAATTAAACTCTAGCTCCTCCTATAGTACTATATATCTCTTTACATAATTCTCTTAGAATTTAAAAAACTAGTAATTAAGTGTGAGTGAAAGAGAATAGAGAAAGAATAAAACTGGAGGTGTTAGTACATGCCGCGTTTCAATTAATTATGTGGGGAACACTGGAATCGATAATTAGGGTTCATTAGGGATGGGGTCCATTTGAATGACCCCTAATACAGCTTAAGTAGGAGTATTCGGTTGGAATCATTAGCTCTAGCAGGAAACATAACCACATGGATGATCCAATGAGATTTAATCAGTTAAATCATACCTAATTAAACCTCTCATTTACTACTATCTTTTGTCTTGTCGACCGATGAGCGATGATGACACAACCATGGGCCTACCTCCGCACAAGGGGTCTGATGATCAAGTTCAAATCTTAATTTGAGGCTGATCGAATTACCAGGGTTTTAATTACCTTTGCCAATATAATAGTACTATTGTATTCAATCGGCAATCTAATAGTCCAGATTTCATCTCGGCAACAAACGGCTCGGATGCTCGGATGGTGGAGATGAGATTTGGACCGTTGGATTGCCGAACGGACGGCTTGGATGCCGCACAGTACGGTGCTGTGCGACTGGTGCACAGCATCATCCCCAGTTCTAGCCGTTTTGAGGTTTGTCCAACGTAACTAATTTTTAAATTTATGATTATTCGATTTAATTTGATTTGTACCCAAACAACTATATAACTAATAATCTTCAGGACTTAATAAGAAACCGGTATGATATGGACTGGTGTGGGACGTTTAACTATATATATGTGCAAGTTTATCCATATCCATTCAGGGTGTTTAAGCCATAATTTGACTAAAAAAATTTGGAAAAATTCAAGTCTATCTATTGTCATTAATTTGTTGATGCAATAAAACGTAGCAATGTCGTCTTCGGCAAAAAATGGCCATCGCCATTTCTTCACATCATCCAAGGCCCGTAACAATAAGAAAACCAGTACCCTGTCCGAAACGATAGTCAGAACCTTGATCCAAGCTATTTAATTACTATTGAAATATGAAATTAGTTTAATTCAACGGTCTTGATTTGAAGTTATGCCAAATCAGTGCAGCAAACGTAGCGATTTTTCAGCATATTCATACTATAGGAACCCAAAAACCAACTTTGGCAAAGTAATTTTCACACTAACGGATGAACTAAATCTAGGTTGATGCGAACTCCTTAACACTCTTGTAATTTGAAAAAAGGGTAACAACAACTCTACAATCACACACAACGCACAAAAACTCTTGAGTTTGTATCAGTGTTGGTAAATTTATGTGTAGCTGTCGCATAATTGAAAGGTAAAAGAATCAACATAGACCCCATCAATACTATTGACCTCGCTTCCCTATATGGAAACTTGACATCTCAAAAAGCAATCATTATTTTTAGAAGTACTAAACACAGCTCATTCCCCATTAATCTTCTTTTACTAATTATAGTACTTGGAAAATGCTAGTATTTCCACACACAAAAAAAACCACCTGGAATCCTGTAGTTTATATATGGTAGTGATAGGTCCTTAAACTCAGACACATCATTTTGCAGTAGCTTCAAAATAAGGCATAAAATTTCTCATATTAGCGAAGATTTTGAACTTAATTTTGGCCAGAAAGAGTTGGTTAGGGACCTTATGTAATGTACTAAACAGCTTAATAGTAATTCTATACAATAGTACCGGTTTTTTTTTTTTTTTCATAGACTTAATGACCATAACTATTGTGTGAAGAATCAAATATGTGGGATTTAGCTTTAGTTGATTCATGTAAAAGTTGATAAGAAAGTGAACTCAAAGTGGAAATTGACTTTAAGAAGAAGGGAAAACATTATAATAAAGGTCTATTAAAATCTCTTTAATCATCCCCATTATCTTAAAGCTTAAAAGGCATTTAGCTTCATCAATTACCACAAGCTTTGTCTGGTTGAAATCCTACCTTTTGTCTCCCTAGCTTTGAATAATTACATTTTGTGCTTTTTGCTATGTAGTGGGGAGATATGATGGAGCCAGGGGTTTTCTTCTCACATTTACATGATGATAACCCTTAAATTAAGAGGAGGGGTTATGACCCTTAAATGAAACAGTAGTTTAAGGCTCTGTTTGGGGGGGCTACTTCCTTGTTTTTGAGTCTTGTCAATCAATTTAATAAGGCTAATTTGGGTGTTGAGTTCTCATTGGCAGAAGACTTAAAAAAAAGTTTTCCTGTCTAGTGGAGGAAAGAGCTGTGTGTTCAATATATATAAAACCAATACAGACATAACATCTAATCCATCTCAAATTGAGTTGAGTTGAGTTGAGTTGATTAGAAGGTTACTCCATAATTCATTTTTAGACGTATCTCTCAACCACCCTGGCTAGATAGATTTTTTCTTCTCTTTTTTGAAAGGGGAAATTTTCACCTTCCCAAGATTTTCTCTTTGCCATTAGGTTGTAAGGCATGTTTGATGCAAGAGTATGGCTTATTCACGGAGCCGCTGTAAGAAGGTAATTTAAGCAGCCGCTTGATTTCAAACGTCCAATTTGGCATTGGACTGTCCGAATTTTAATGAAACTTTTTCGAGAAAAAATTTAAATCCTCCTCGGAAAAATTTTATTAAAATCCGGACGGTCCAATACACTTCAGACGGAAAGCTCCGTGAAATAGTTCTTCACTTGAAGCAAAACACTTAACACTCCAAAGTCAACATAACTGAAAAAAATCAAGCTAACCGAGCATCTATATCCATCTAAACGAATTTGTCGAATCCAATTCTATCGGTTCCTTTATCCATATTCAAAAAAACTAACTAGGTTTCTGCATTAGTGATGCACACATTGAGTCCTACAAAATAAATACGAAGTACTTCATATCATTGAATGAGACTGTGATGGGCTCCGTTTCGTGTCATGCGTGTAATAACACGAGGGATCTGCCGAGCAAAAAAAACACGAGGGATCTCAAAGTGAGAGGATCTTGATTAATTTCGTTTTCACATTGTTACCCAGATCTTAATAATGCCTGGTATTGATTGTTGAGTTAGAAGCAAAAGACAAGGGGAAGAAACTGAAGTGGTAATAATAAACCGTTGTTGTGATGACAAAGAGAGGATTGATTGTGATACCTCGGGCCTTGGGGATTAGAAGACTTTAGAAGAAACGATTCTTGCCGGTTGGAAAAGGAGTTTGATCTCCTTTGTTTTAAAATTCTTGTATTTCTCTGCCGAGGAATTTTTCGGCTGTTGAATGGTGAGATGTTTTTTTTTATGTTTTAAATCTAACGGCCAGAAAATTCCTAGGCACAGGATCATAGGAATTTTCGGCACAAAGGATCCTGTCTCGTGTTGGAAAATTGCCTTGATTGTGAAGCAATAATTTGCAATTAAACCTTAAAGCATATTGTATGAGCATCTCCAATAGTATAAAGCATTTTACCATCAAAAGTACACAAAAATATGGTCTTTTTGCCTAGCCATTGCTTCATGCAGGTAGGGGCAGAACAGGAATTTGATTTTACAGAATACAGAGGGTCCAATTTAGAAATTAGTTCAACCATGAGAAAAATAAATTCAAACGCAAGACAATAGTTATTGAGTTAGAATCTAATCTCACCATTTTAGAATTAGTTATTAGAAATTTGAATCAAGTTTGAGCGTCGTATAAGGGAGCCGATACCATAAAAATTTATTGCATACTATAAGTTTGGTTAAAATAATTGGCTCGTTATTTTGAAAAGTAACGAGTTAAAATTTAAAAAATAAAATAGAAAAGAAGAATCTCAATTTGAGTAACTACTTATCTTATCATTGTTGTATATGCTCTTAGCAGGGACGGCTTCCACCATATTCTCAGGAAGTTCAACCCAACCCCCTGAGTTCAAAACCTGATCAACTAAAAGTTTGTGTTTTTCTCACATGGAATTTGATTTTTATTCTATATTGTTGACACTAAATTATTCTTATGTAACTAAAATAAATGAAAGTTTAATCAATTTATGAGTAAGTTGATAGTAATATATATATATATAGCTCAACAAAATAAAAAATAAATTAGGCCCGATATATTCTCATTTCTCAACCAAAATAAATATGTTTATTTTGCATAAATTTTTATATACGAAAACTTTCTTTGTACTTTTGTCTCTGATAAATAAAAATCTTGAAGTTGCCCGTCTGAAAAGCGTCCACCCCTTGCATATATAACCAAATCTTACATTGTTTATGTCGAGAAATGTTTTCGTCAATTGACAGTTTTAAAATAATAACGGTGTACTGGCCAGTGAGATAACTTGGGGAGCTAATGTGGAGAGGAAGTAGGCGGTGGGAAACAAGTCGAACCGAGATTTGTAGTGTTCGAATTCAGTTGTTTATTAAACAAGCCTAGAACTTGAACTTGAGCTTGGCTCGTTTGCAAGTAAGCTGAGCCCTTAACGAGCCGAAGCCAGTTCATTTGCTAAATGAGCTTCTATAAACAACCGAGCCTACACCAATGAGCCGAGCTTTTTCGAGCCAGTTCAAGCTTTAGAGTGTTGACCTCGGCTCGTTTACTAAACAAACCAAAAACATAAGCTCGAGATCAATTCGATTACTAAACGAACCGAGCCTTGCCTTAACGAGAGTTGCTCGCGAACAGCTGGTTTCGCTGGGGCTGCGTACTGTCCTGATCGGATCGGATTCCTATGAATCCAATCCTAATTTGTGAGTCACGGTTTTTGAAAAATGAAATCCATGTCTAGACCAAAAGTCTTACGGTTCGGTTCCAATCCGAACCGCGACTCACGGTTTGGTCCCAATTTTATCCACAGATTGCATCAACCAAGTACTTCATCACTTGTAAATACATAATTCTATGCTAAAAAATATATGTAAAAACGTATATACGCATGCATATATAACTTATTGTATGATAGTATGTGTAATTTAATTGATTATAGGTTATTGTCAATAACTTGTATTTACAGTATGTATAACCTATTTGACAATACATCCATAATTAACTTATTATAACCTATATATAAGTTATTGTTTCCCACTTTATAAATCAAACATGAAAAATAGTTTATATTGATATATACCATATTGTCATATAGTTACAAATAATTTATAAACATGGGTGCAAATTTATAGTAATTGTTTACTATATGTTACATATATATTATATTTTTTTATTTTTAAAATATCTCACGATCCGGTTTAGATAATCCATGGTTTTCAAATAAAAATCCAATCCTAATCCATATCTCACGGTTTTTTAATTTTCAAATCCATGTCCGGAACATTAATCCACGGACAAAATCCAAAAGGTGCGGATCAATTCGGTCTGGATCAGCTTCACAGTTCATCAGATTTTTTGTGCAGCCCTAGTTCGAAACCTATCTATGTCAGCGAGAAAATGGTTTTCCCCTAATGCAGGAGAAAAGGGGAAGAGAATTGATGCAAAATCAAAATGTTTTTAAACTAGGCTTTCTAATAAAAGCCCATGTAATAGCACATACCGCCTAGAGGAGCGAAAGCGAATTAATATTTTAAATTAACACCCTCTCCATGGCCCAATACTGAATTGTGCCTTGAGAAAAGAAAGCCCAAACTCAATGCCCCATTAGACACCAATGATTACTTTCTGATTACAGCCCAATACTAATGATTACTTTCTGATTACAGCCCAATACCAGCTTTTGTTCGATAACTAAATGAACCGAGCCTTGAGTTGCTCACGAGCAGCTTGTTTCGCTTGCAACCCTAAGCGTACGTCAAGGTTCGAAACCTATCAATGTCAAAAGAGAAAATGGTTTTCCCCTAATGTTCCTAGAGAAGGGGAAGAGAGTTGATGCAAAATGAAAGTAAAATGTTTTGAAACTAGGCTTTCTAATAAAAGCCCAAGTAATAGCACATACAGCCCAGGGGAATGAAGCCCGAATTAATTTCTCCGTATTTTTATTTATTTATCCCCTGTCCGTGGCCCAATACTGATTGTAGCCTTCGGAAAAGAAGCCCAAACTCAAAAGCCTTTTTGGTTCTGCCATTGGACAGTAATGATTACTTTCTGATTACAGCCCAGTGCTGATTTCTGTTGCTTCTCCTTGCAACGCCCTCACCAAGAAATGGTTCTTCCAATTAAGAATCAAATCCTAATTAGAATAATTCGAGCAAATAAACCTAAATGATTCGAATTAGTGAAGAAATTAGTTTAGTACATAGTCACATTCTATTAATTTGGGCCAATCAAGAATGAAAAATAGAGCCTTTGGCATGAAAATAAAAAGGCCTCTGACTAACCTTATCGCCCGTTAATTTCTGTATGGCATATTCTATGGCACACTTCTTTTTCCTTCTCATGGTTCAGTCCCCATGACCCAGTTTCATAAACCTCATCATCCACTCTTTTTTTTATACCCCTTTTGACATTGACCAATGATCATTTGGATTTCATCATTGTGAATTTATTTGTGCTACTTCACTAGAAAATTGATCGACTCTAGAGTTGTTAAGGAAATAGAGTTCCACATTGCTTGGGAGTGAAATACGTGATCATTAATACTGTAACATTTGAGACTTCTCCACTCATTGCCAATTGATTTTGAGATGGATATAAAATTTCTACATAGTATCAAAGCCAGATTATAAAGTTTATGAAGTTTCAAAAGGAAATGTACAATTCCATTACCTCTACCGCCTAGACCTCCTCTCGATAAAATGTTTCTTGTTTGAATTTGCGGTACCTCACTAGGATATTGAGATTTGTAGGGAAAAAAGAAGAGGAAGAAAATTGAGAATATTAGGAATGATTCAAGTCCATAAATACAGGCAAATAAATTGAGGTGCCGGTTCAAATTTCGCTTGTGATGTAGGTTATGTTTCTCTAACAAAGGAAGGCGATCGTGTTAGCAGTCCGTCCAACGACGAATCAAGTAGATTGGCTTGGCAGCCTCGTTGCTTCAGGAGTGAGGTTTTTACATCAGTACGTGTTTTTTTATTATGCGTAGAACTGCGATTGGGGTGATTCATTTTTTGGCTAGGAGAGATAGTAGTGGTCTGGGTATCTGTACCCGGGAAGACTACCCTCCTTTTGTAGCTTTCTCGTTCTTCAATTTAGGATGGATGCTACCTCTTGATTATTATCATGTGTATTTGTGTTTTTCTTATAATGAAGCTCTTATCATTTTGACCCAAAAAAAAAAAAAATGGAGGTCTTCCATGGTCCTGTAAACTTTTAAAGAAAACCACACTGTCATACTTTGGTCCCAAATATTCGAATTTTGAAATTTGGCGTGAGAGTTGAAGGCTGAAAATTTGACAAGCCAGTTGATGCCACAAGTCATAACTTGAAATTTTTAGTCCAATTTCGAACTTGAAATTAAAATCAATTGTTACCTTTGAACTGTCATGGAGGATTTGACTTCGCCCTTGGAAGGGTTTGGGTCTCGGATGGGCACTTGTTATCTTTTTCCTTTTAGTCTTTGTAATCACTTTCAAAAATTAATAAAAAAAAATATCATTGTTCAAAAAAAGACTTCGCCCTTGGGGCTGCTTCTTTATTTTGTTGTTGCTCGTAAGTGGAAGAATAGTAAATGGGCATAACCTCTTCTTCTTTTTTGTTAACGGGAACTTGCATTAAAACCAAATTAAAGATAGTACATCTCTTGGGTAATCCACCCGATAGAGTCTACATAAAGCAAATTAACAACACAATGCAGAACGTAAAGATAGTAGAAAATATTCCCCATTGTGACTGATAGGTGCTGAAAAGCACCCGTTTATTCCCATTAACTTAGGTTTTGTCGGTCCTATCTAATGTTATTTAACGAGCTTTAATTGGTTTATGTTGTTTCAGGACTTACGGAGCGTTCGGGAAGGATTTGGAGTAATAATCATGAGTTAAGGATGTTCCGGAAAGATCCACGGAGAGAAGAGGAGCGAAAAGATGAAAGCTGAAAAATCTGGTCCAGACCAAGGATATGTTGATCCGGACAACCAAAGCTGGAGCAACAATTTGAACAATCTGTTTTTCTGGTCCGGCCAATGAAATTGCTGGTCCGGACCAGCGGGCAACAGATGGAAATTTACTTTGCGTTTTTTTTTAAAGTCTTATTTTTACGGGCCTAGACTATAAAAGGAGACTTTAGTTTGTTAGGTTATACTTTACTTTTACTTTTCAGAGGTGATAGAAAGAGGCGTGACAGGTTGCGATTTGCCCAGGACTTCCATGCTTTCCATGTCTTCTTCAATCTCGATCACATCTTTCTTCTCCATGGCCGGCTAAACCCCTTTTCTAGGGTGAAGATGAAACTTCGCACCAAGTAACTCTAATTTATGTATGGATTTTAGGTTTATTATTCGGATCGATTGTATAACTAAGAACCCTTTCCGTTTCAATTGAATGGAATGATTTTGATGGTTTTAATCTATTGAGTATTTGTATGCATGCTTTCAAATACGAGTTATACAATGGTTTTCATCGATTGTAGTTGGAGTTCTGAGATAGATTATACTCGTAAGACGGGTCGTGCCGTTAGGCGGCCAGACCGTACTTTTGAGACGGTCCGTGCTATAGGATAATCTATACCTTTTAACAACTCAATTATTTTCTAGATGATTATTGCTAGGATTTGCAAGCCCTAGTAATAATCCCTTCTGATTCGAATAATTAATCTTGACCAAGGTATCACTTGCATGCCTAGGCGTCGGCACATTTATTTTCTTTGCGGAAGATGTGGTTGATGGTGATGCTGTCAAAGCGTTGCATTAAAGACCTACATTCGAAAATCACATTACTCAACGGGTGATTATCAATGCTCTTAGCCGAAAGGAGCTGAGAGGCAGCCAGAACATCTGTTTCGACTTCCAATCAATTAATGTTTTCCATAAGAGCCGAATTAAGGCCATCCCCCCGGATGACCCAAAGTTCTGCCATGGTACTCGAATCTGCCATCAGATTGCGGTGAAAACCGCCTTTACGATTACCATTGTGATCGCGGATTAAGCCGCGCCTGTTGAGGCTCGCATGGTTGCGAGATTACTAATCCGTCCTTGTTAAGCTTGAAGACCTGTTCGGGTGGAGGTACCCATCGTACAAGGATATGCTATTTCGGCGCTTAAAAGAAACTGGGTTGATAGCGAACACCCATTCCGTTAATCACTCGATCCCTTTCCTATGCTCAACTCCTATGGTTCTATCAATGCCCATGGCCATGGATTACAGTGGTTTTCGACTGCATTGACTTCAACTTGACTGGTCTCTGACCTAATTTAAAAATGTATAGGAAATTTTTTTTTATTTTTTTAAATTTTTTTAAATTTTATTTTTTATGTGAGACCACTGTTATTTTTATCAATCTTTTTCCAGGTCCATCGGAAATGAATACTTTAATGTATCACTGCAGAGTGGAAGAAAATAAAACGAATGACATTAGATGTTGACCTGAAAAAATGAGAAGCTGCTAAGTTGCAGTTCTTTGATACTCAAGGGGCTCGAGTCAATTTACACGCATTTCAATTAATTTTTGAAGACTCACCTCACACTTTAACTCCCTAAAGTATCCAACAATACCATAATACTTCATCTCAGTTTTCAAAAATGAATCCGTAATGCTTTGTTTGTCAGTGTCAAATTCCCAATGCAATTAGCGGTATCGGATATCTCCTTCTGTTTGTTGCAATATTGGAAGAGAATAAATTATATCCACTGCCGGTGTAAAACTCCAATTTTCCACCACGGTCCATTATGGGCCCCACCAAGCGTCTATTGTTGTAATTTGAACCGTTCATATTATAAGATCCGCAGTATAGTATTGTCATGCAAAAAATCATCAAATCATCTTCATGGAAAGTCAATAGATATATGACAATTTAAATTTTAGTTTATAAAATAAAATGGATGATCTATTTTTGTCAATAATAAAAAAGATAAACTTTCCATTTTATAAAGCAAAATTCAATTTTTGATACTTCTATCAATGTCCGATCAAGTTTGTTTTTTTGCATGGATATACTATTATTTGTGGTCTACAATATGAACGGTTCATATCAACAATATAACACACCATATGACCGAAAAAGACGGTGGTAAAAAAATTGAATTTTCCACCGCTGATGAAAAGAATTTAATCTCATATTGGAATGGAAGGCTATTGAAGAGACAATAGAAAATGTCTTGTCATTGTTGGAAAACCTTGAGAAGGATGATAGTAGTGTAACCAATTCTCATTTGGAGCGACTATTGATTATTAGGTCGGAGGCACCATCTTCTATCCAACTGCTAGAAAATCCCTCAGCGTAGAGATATAGAGATTTTTTATTTTTGACACAGAAGAGATCGGATCCCATTAGGTTGGTCCATAATGTAACTAATAAAGCTCAATAAGCACCAGAGAGGACATATTTATTTGCAAATGATATTTTCCCATCTTCTAAATACACACAGCTTTCTAATAAGAAGTAGTATGATCCACTCGTGCTGAAAACCTCACCTATTGTTTGAGGGTTATGTCAATGTCCCAATTTGTGTTCGAAAAGCGCATACCTAGAAACGTTGTATTTTTGGATGGAAAAAAGTCTTAAATCACACATGAATTATACGAAACAAAAGTGTTAGGGCCCAAATACAGGATATGTGGTTCCATACATGTTTCATATGAGTATGCGTGTGTGCATTTTAAGTGTGGTCCTAGATTTGTTGTCTATGGAATTAAATGAGATGTTAGAGTTGGTGAGCTCGATTACTTTGTGCCATTTTGATAATATGATCCATTCCTAAAAATGGACAATAACGATAAGAACCCGTACCAAGTTCCGTAACATAGATATGATCCTAGGTAAATCAACACGAATAAAAAATACTGTAAAATAATCAAATATAATTACAATCAAATGACACCATTGACCATTCATTTTTATGTGACAAAATAAAAAATTTTATTTCCATTTCTAAAACTATGATAAAATTATGCAGCCAAAACCATTTTGGATTCTTAATTTTGAACAGAGCATCTCCATGGCTCCATTCCAACAATGGACTGTCTTTTTTCTCACTCACAATGGACAGTCCAATGCTGTACAACGAAATTAGGCCGTTAAAACCATGGGCCCCATGCCGGCGTTTGTCGCTTTTGTCCTTTTTTTGGAATAAATTTTATTTATTTAATTTGTTCAGTTAAAGCAATCCCACTCATTGTTGACAGATCATATTATCATGTGAGCACCAGCCTCTCTGTTTTTCTGCTTTTTTTTCCCTTGTGGGTGGGTGTGGTTCTGCTTTTCTTCACTTTCCTTTTGAGCTTGTTTTTCTTGGGTACTTCTTTCCAGCCATATCATCATCATCATTCACTCCTTATTCCAAAAAAAATTCTTCTTTTCTGATTAAATTTTCATATCTGTAAACCACTTATCACCAGGGTTTCTTCCTCCTCTCTTGAATCCAGCCATGGCTAGTGAGAGTACTGTGATTCCAGAGGTAAGCTTCTTCTTGTTTCTGTTTTCTTTTCTCCTTGTTTCACATGGTTATACATGCATATAATTTCACTTGTCAAATTTGTAAGTGCAAGTTAAGGAAGACCCACTTGTGAATTTACTCACCTTTTTTTTTTTTTTTTTTTGTGATGATTAGAGATCTACTTGTTGGCAAGACCAACTTTGATATGCTATCAATCAATTTTAGTAGATGGGTACTTCTTCTTCTTCTTTCTTTTCTTTTTTTTTTTGGATCAAGTAGATGGTGGGTACTTTGGTGATGATTATGGAAGTTTTTGAGCAAGACCCACATGAAAAATCCTCCCCTGATTTTGATTTGCTTATCATTGACAAAGCAGTTTAAACATCTCTAGCTATGAAGATATCTTGTTATTTCCTGTCATAAATCAGCTAGTTTTTAGAAGAATCGACTAGTCTTCTCGTATGAAGTTGAGAAAGCTTTGAACTTTCCGAGGCGATTCTCAGGAAAATAGTTTTCTACCTCTCATGGAAACATCAGGCATGGTTTATTGAATGGAAGAGGAGAGATGCCCCTATATTCTTTTGTCCATAGTTTCTAACAGAATCTCGTATTTTTTGATCTTCCGTATGAATCTCTTACTGAAATTTGAAGTATGATATTACTGTTTTTTGACAAGTTATAGTAAAAGGTGTTAGTTGATTAGTTCAACTTGCAAGTAGGATATGATTTTGCTAGAGTACATAGTAGCATCTGTATAGTTGAGTGCTTTTACAAACTGGAATATTTATATATTCTAGTCCTCTCACAAGATGGAATTGTTCTTGGAATGCTTTTTCATCAATTTTGTGAAAGCCACCTTGGTGTGTGGTAAATCAGTAATACTGCCTAGTTTCTTTGAGTACTTTTAGCCTATTCTACAATGTCTCAATTGGGATATATCATCTTAGCTCTTGGTATGGGGTTCCATTTGTTTTTTCCATGAGAATCTCTCTTCTTTCGGGCTTTAACTTTTACACAGATGTCACTTTTGTAAAATATGGATGCTTGCCTTCTTTGTTACTCTTTAGTTTGATGCTGATGAATTTTGCAATCGCTGCAGCAAGTCGAGGAGGCAATTGAAGAAGTAAAAAAAGTAGAACAAGTGGATTTACCAAAGGGCAGAGTAGAGGAAGAAAAGCTGAAAGAAGAGGAATTGCCGACTCAACCGGCATCTTCATCTATATTGGAAGAAAAGATTGAGGATAAGCTAATTAATCCTCCTCTAGTTGACGAGGTAAAGAAAACAGACGATGCTCCTGTTTCGGAGGCTTCGGTTGAATATAAAAGCCCACCAGAGGATCAACCAACTGCGGAGTCTGTTGAAAAAGAGCCAAAAGAGCTAACTGCAGTTGAATCTGTTGAAAAGCAGATGGTAGAGCAACCACCATTGGAGGCGGTTGAGAAACAACCGGAGGAGGAGATAAAAACAAGTGATACCCCTGAACCACCAGTTGAAGCTGTTGAGAAAACCGAGAAAGCAGTGGAGGTTTTACATGTTGAGGAACCAGGACCAATAGTTGTTGTGAAAGAGGTTGAAATTTCAGAACCGGAGCCTAAAAAGGAAGAAATTCCAGAACCAGTTCCTGAAGTGGAGGATAAACTCTTGGAAAAATCTGAGGTTGCTGAAAAAGTTGAGAAAGAATTTGCAGCAGTTGCTGAATCTGTTGAAAAGCAGCCGCTAGAGCAATCACCATTGGAGGCGGTTGAGAAGCAACCGGAGGAGGAGGTAAAAACGAGTTATACCCCTGAACCACCAGTTGAAGCTGTTGAGAAAACCGAGAAAGCAGTGGAGGTTTTACCTGTTGAGGAACCAGAACCAATAGTTGTTGTGAAAGAGGTTGAAATTTCAGAACCGGAGCTTAAAAAGGAAGAAATTCCAGAAGTGGAGGATAAACTCTTGGAAAAATCTGAGGTTGCTGAAAAAGTTGAGAATGAATTTGCAGAAGTTGCTGCATCTGTTGAAAAGCAGCCGCTAGAGCAATCAACATTGGAGGCGGTTGAGAAGCAACCGGAGGAGGAGGTAAAAACGAGTGATACCCCTGAACCACCAGTTGAAGCTGTTGAGAAAACCGAGAAAGCAGTGGAGGTTTTACCTGTTGAGGAACCAGAACCAATAGTTGTTGTGAAAGAGGTTGAAATTTCAGAACCGGAGCTTAGAAAGGAAGAAATTCCAGAACCAGTTTCTGAAGTGGAGGATAAACTCTTGGAACAATCTGAGGTTGCTGAAAAAGTTGAGAAAGAATGTTCAGAAGTTGAGACAGAAAAACCCAAAGAGAATTTGGCTGATAAGATTGAGGATCTCCCAACCAATAAAGAGGAGGCTGTTATAACTGATACACCACAAGAAAAACCTGAAACTGCAGAAAACATTGAGAAAGAATGTGCTGAAGTTGGGCCTAAGGAGAGAGTGAAAGTCGAAATTGCAAAAGATGAAGAGACTTTAGCTGAGAAGATTGAGGATCCTTCATTGAAAGAGGAGGAAACAGTTAAAGAGGAATCTGTGGTAACTGAAAACCCACGAGAGCTATCTGAAGTTGCTGAAAAAGTTGAGAAAGAATGTGAAGGAGTTGAGCCTAAGGAGAATGTAAAGGTTGATGAAATAGAGAAAGAAGTGGTTTTGGCTGATAAGATTGAGGATCCAGTGGTGAAAGAGGAGGAAACCGTCAAAGAGGAACCTGTTGTAACAGAAAGTTCGGATCAAGTTACACCAACCATTGTGGAAGCTCAAATTGATAACACAGAAGATGGAGGGGAAAAATCTCCTACTGTTGTAGCAGAAAGTACCAGTATTGCTGACAAAGGGAAAGAATTGGGTGGAACTGAAGTGTTACCAAAAGAGGAAGTTCAAGTGTTACCAAAAGAGGAAGTTGTGGAATCAGGAAAAGTTGAATTGGAGACTGAAGGAAAGAGTGCAAAAACTGAAGAAGAGAAAGAAGTGGGAAAATCCGTAACTGAGGAATCGGATGAGCCTGTGGTTTCTGCCACTGAGGTCACTGAAAAAGCTTTGGAAATGGTAAATACTTCCAGAGCCATTGAACTGCCTGCTGAAAATGGGAAAGCAAGTGTAAAAGATGAGACTGTCACTCCAGTTGAGACTGAGAAAAATGGAGTGGAGGAGAAAAAGGTAGAGGAAGTCGCAACTACAACTGTTGGAGAGCAGGTTGAAGAGCCAAAGGAATCTGAGACAGAAGTGAAAGGAGAGGAAGCTGTTCAAACTGGTGAAACGACCTTGGAGCAGGAAAAAGAAGGAAAACCCGATGTTCCAATTGTGGAGCCCGCCAAGGACGGGGATGACACCATAATGTCGGGGGAGCCTCCTAAAGAAGAGGTTCCCACAAAGCCTAGTTCCAAACAATCACACAACATCATGTCAAAGGTGAAGCAATCACTTGTGAAGGCAAAGAAAGCTATCCTAGGAAAATCACCCAATCCAAAAACAGTCTCATCTGAAGCCAAGGGGGATGTTCAAGACAAATGATTCGACACACAATGCATGGACTTTCAAATACATGGTATTTTTATTGTTGTTTCGTGTACAGTAAATTCGATTGGTTTGAGCAGTGTTTTCTGTTTGATTGTTTGTGTGTAGTGTGTTTGTAGACAATATACTTAGTGGTTTGTTCAATAGTGTGCTATTTAGAGAGTTTTCTTTCTTTCTTTCTTCAGTCCTATCATTTTTTAAGGCCTATTTGGGTAGTCTGTGTGGTGATGCTGCCAATAATGGTCTGTAAGATAGAACTTCTTGAATGTTTGTGAATTGAGATTATATGCAGAATTCTGCTACAGCTTGTGATTGTTGTTATGACTATTGATACTGGTGCAATTAGCCTGCGTGCGTTAATCACTTTGTGCTCATCTTAATTTTTCAGTTTTGTTAATTTTTTGGGTATTTCTCTTTAAACATTTCACGCATGCCTAAGCCTCCATCTTTCTATCTTTCGGTGTTATTTATCGCTCTTGGTGTTATTTATCTTGCTGTCCCAGTTTGGGTAAACTAGTTGTTGCGGGGTGTATTGTAGTTCACTTTGCTCTCAGACCACTTTAGGGACCTTTTACGGGAGGGTCAAGACCAACAGATTTTGAAGGTACTTGTTGTGTTTTCGAATTAGGTTGTAAGTAACAGAGAGAGTGCTGGTAACAAGCTGTGTGCAGAGAGGGTTGAGGGTTGTAATCCTTGTTATGGTGGTACATTTTTCTCCGTCCTCTCCATTCTGGTCCTGGACCTAGGTGCTCGATCGGCTGATTTCTGAACCATGAGTTCTCTTGCTTTTGGGTTCGATGGATTGTTTCTGCGGTTGAAACATCTTTTTAGTTGCGTAGTTCTAACTCCGTGGGTGTATGGACAACAGGAGCAAATGTGTACTGATGAATCCGACAAGAGTCCTCTTAGAAGATTAAAAACATCAAGTCGCGTGGTTGAATTTAGTGGGTAATTTTTTCGCAATAAGCTCGTAAGCACTAATTGAGAAAATTCTCCATAATCTTTTTGAGTCTTACATCTCCTTTGAATCTAAATATGACAAATAAGTTGGAGTATACTTGTGGAAAAGCTTTGGACACCTAAACCTGGAGTCAAAGCCAACAATTCAAATGTAGAAAAATGAGATTATGATGTTTTAACACATTCATGGCAACATTAGGATCATTGGACTGAGACAGTGTCGCTAATCTTTGCTGTCATTATAGCATAACGAGGGTTCTTTGCAATCCTTTATATCAATTTTCATTTTCTTTTTTTTTTAGTTTTCATTTTTTTTTTGGAATACAACTCCTCTACAGTCCCTTTCAGAGACTTGGACCGTGTTGTTTTTGTAGTATTTTGTGTTCCTTCCCGAACCCACTTCAATGATCGGAGCATTAAGGTTACCAGAAATTATGTTCATTGGATATCAGTAAACACATAATCGCGAGGTAATGAGTTTGTTGAAATCCGATCAACATACATGGTTGATGTTCAGGACGAAACACAAATGATCGATTTCGATGATCGAAGTAAGTCCCAAGCCGGCCCACAAATGGCTCTCAACAGGATGGTCGAGGATCATCTGCGTATCAAATTTATCAGGAATGGATGAAGGCTCCTCCTGCCAGGGGTGCAATTCAATTCAAGGAAGCCTCATACAATGGGTGAGTGCGAAATGTCAACAGATCACATGATTCGTGTTTGAATATGGAGAAAGAAATTTTATGGCTCTAAATGCATTCACGAAATCAAGGAGGTGTGGAATTAGGCCTGTCAATGGGCCGGATCCGATCCGGATCCGACAGATCCGGATCCGGATCCGAATCCGATAAGACACAATCCGATCCGGATCCGATAAGACTCAAATCCGATAGTGAGAATCCGGATCCGAATCCGAAAAATCCGGATCCGATCCGAAAATCCGAATCCGATCCGGAAACTTTTTTTACTTCAAAAATTTTAGCCAAAAAAAAATATTTTTTTCAAAAAAATACAATTTTTTTTTCAAAAAAAAATTATTTTCAGAAAAAAAATTTAAAAAATTTAAAATAAAAAATAAAAATAAAAATACAACTTCTTAAACATTTTTTTTTTCAAAATAAAAATTTTACTATTTTTTTAAAAAAAATTAAAATTTTTAAAAAAAATAAAATTCGGATTCGGATTGATAACGGATTTAATCCGATCCGATCCGGATCCGATCCGAATCCGTATTGAATTACCGGATCCGGATTATCGGATTATCGGATCGATGTTATCGGATTCGGATCCGGATCCGGATCGAATTTTTCGGATCGGATCCGGATCGGATCCGGTCCATTGACAGGCCTACGTGGAATTAAGGAGTGGACAACGCATCCACGCATTGATTTTGGATCAATCCAGAATTTCCAACTGGACAAAAGGCTGTGCTTGGATCAACCCTATATTCGTTTGAATATGGAGAAAGAAATATATGCGGTCCTTTTTGATGATCTGGACCATATATATTTTAGATCTCGTCAAGAACATTAGGCACGTAAAAATTCATATTAAACAGACATTAATTGGTATAGTTTCGAAACACATTTATCTCAAGAAAAATAGGTTTAGAAAATATCACAACACTGGATAAAAATCCGTTCCCAGCGAGATAAATGCGTTTCGAGAATATTAAACGATATCCGATTATTATGAATTTTGACGTGCCTAATATTCTCGACGAGGTAATGGTCCCAAACATCAAAATGTGAATATATATTTTGTATCTTGAATATATATTCTGTATCTTCTTGTAATTTGCTATTTTAAGACATGTATCGTAATCAAATCATAGCATAATCATAGGGTAATCATATCATAGCATAATCATAAGGTAATCATATCTTAATCAAATCTTGTAATCATTCTTTCTTAAGCATAGCTTTACTTTATTTAAATGTGTATTCACCTCATTGTAATTTATTCAGAAATAACATTAGTATTTTTTGTCTCTGTTTCTCTGTTTTCTATCATGGTATCAGAGCGGGTTCCGAAACCCTAACCTGCTTTCCAATTAGTCTTCTATCCTCAGATCTCTCTCTCTCTGTCAGCTACTATCGTTCCCTCTCTCTCTCTCTGTTTTTTAACAACCCAAATCACAAGAAATACCCACAGCAGTCGACACACATCCCTCTCCAACCACCGGTGACCTACCCACACTCTGACAACCTCCAGCAGCACTTGCAGCACTGTAGTAGCTCCAGCAACCTCTGTTATAGCTCCGACGAACCAGTCTAAGGCAGATTGGTACTCTAGTATTCTGTTTTCTTTTTTGACTGCATTTCTCTGTTAGCATCATGTCTGGCAATAAAAATCAGGCTATTAGGGTTCGTTTGACCAGTAACAACTACTCCTATTGGGCTTATGTGATGAAAATTTTTGTTGTTGGTAAAGAAATGTGGGGATACGTAGACAGTTCTACGCTACCTTCTTCTGATCCAAAAGACCCAGGGTATGCCACTGCCTTGAGAAAATGGAACACATGGAATTCACAGATTTTGACTTGGTTTCACAACTCCGTAGAACCAAGTATTGGTATGAATTTTTCGAAATATAACACAGCAAGTAAAGTTTGGAATTATCTACAAACTCTGTATCTTGAATCAAATTTTGCTAAACGATATGAGCTTGAAATGTTCATCCGAAATACCACCTAAAATAATAAATCGATTCAAGAATTTTATAACGAAATGACTACTTATTGGGATCAGTTAACTCTCATGGAACCTTCAGATTTGCAGCTACTTGATAGTTATATCAGATTTCATGAGGAGCTACGACTTGTTCAGTTTCTCATCGCCCTTCAGAATTAGTTTGAGCCTCTTCGTGAGGCTATCTTGCATCGGTCTCTGTTGCCCTCAGTAGATGGTGTTGTTCATGAGCTTATCGCTGAGGAAACACGGTTCAAAGTGGCTAATCTTGCACCTCCCTCACAGTCTGTCTTTGCTGCTCCATTTGCTCCATCTAGCCAATATCCGACACATTACTCGCCCACTCCAGCATCTCATCCTGTCCAATTTGAGGCCAAACCAATGCCTCAAATTCCTGAAAATTAGTGTAACTATTGCCATCTGAAGGGTCATTGGAAGTATCAATGCCCTAACCGTCCCAAGCCAAATGGACGAAATGTTACTCAGTCGATTGGTTCTCACGCCCCGCATCAATCTCGGGCACCACAACAGTATTCTCGCCCTCCTACAGCCTTGGCAGCACCGGCCTCTAGTAGTGCACCTCCAGAGTTTGATTATGAGCAATTTCAGGAGTTTCAAGCTTACATGGAAGCCATTCGAGGGGGTTCCCCCAAGCTTCTACCATGACTACCACTCACTTAGGTTTGCGTGGTTCTCCCACCTCAGATATCCAACTCACCACTTGGATCTTTGCTTCTGGCTCTTCTCATCATATGACTCCTGATATGTCTCTTCTTAATAATTGTATGACACCTGCTTTTCCTATTAGTATTGCCACAGCCAATGGTTCTCCCATGCATGTTGCTTCTATTGGTTCCATTTTATCTTCTACTGCACATTCACTGTCTATTCCTAATGTTTTTTATGTTCCTCAGTTGTCTTTGAGCTTACTTTCAATCAGCCAATTATCCGACTCTAGTTTTGATGTTGTTTTCTCTTCTTCTGGTTGTGTTGTGTAGGATCGAGATTCCAAAAAGCAGATTGGGGCAAGCCGTAGAGTTGGTGATCTTTATCTTTTTGGAGCACTTGCATCTTCTAATAAAACCGTCTTCCACTTCTGCGTCATCCTTTTGTTTAGATCATAAGTCATTTCCTTTTTATTTTTGGCATTCTAGATTAGGATATCTGTCTAGTGAATATCTAAAACTTTTAGTTAAGTCAGATCATTTGGGTCATATTTCAATCAGTAATATTTCAGAATGCAGTGGTTGTAAGTTTGTAAAAATGTCAGCTTTACCTTTTAATAAAAGTACTTCTGTTTCTACTTCGCCTTTTCAGCTTGTTCACATTGATTTATGGGGTCCTTCTCCGGTTGCTACTAAAGGTGATTTTGTCTATTATGTCTTTTTTGTGGATGATTTTAGTCGGTATACTTGGGTTTACTTAATGACTCACAAATCTGAGTTCTTTACGATTTATAAAAAATTTCATGCCATGGTTCAAAATCAGCTTTCTACATCGGTTAAAATTCTTTTGTCTGACTTGGGTGGGGAATATTCACTCTCAGAGTTTCATAAATTCTTAGATTTGCTTGGGACTATCCACCAATCGTCTTGCACTGACACTCCTGCCCAAAATGGTAGAGCTAAAAGAAAATATCTTCACCTTCTTGATACTGCTCAGTCTCTACTCCTATCTTTGTCCGTCTCATCCTGTTACTAGGGAGAAGCTATTCTCACTGCAGCCTATCTCCTGAATTGGATGTCCACCCCTCTTCTCTCTGGTAGCTCTCCTTATGAGCGGCTTTATGGTCAGGTTCCTAATTACTCTCTTCTTCGAATGTTAGGTTCTACCTGTTTTGTTCTCCTCCTCAAGAAAGACCGCAGTAAACTCAGCACCCGTTGTGTCTTAGGTGTTTTTTTGGGGTATGGCATTAATCAAAAAGGGTATCGATGTTATGATCCTGTGACCAAAAAACTTTATGTTTCAAGGTACGTTGTCTTCTTAGAGCGTCTTCCCTATTTTACTCTTCCACCTCGCACTGCTCCTGTAGCCAAAGAAGACTTGATCCATATTGACCTCTTTCCTATGGATATGGATGTGTCTCCCGAAGAGTACACCTCCACTCTTCAGGTATTTGATATTTCTACAGCCCCCATAGCATCACCTCGTCGTGCTCCGATCACCCAGTTCTACATCCATCGTCCAACTTCTATAGCTGCTCCCCAATCTGCCTCTGCAAATCCTGATCTGCCTGCCCGCCGGTATCCCTCCGCGACTATCGTCAACCACCGGTAAAATATGGCTTTACTATTACCTGTTTCTCATACTCTTATCAATCATTTATTTCCCGCATTCACACTTATTTTGAGCCTAGGTCCTATAAAGAAGCTTGCAATGATTCCAATTGGGAGGATGTCATGCAAGCTGAACTTACTGCTCTTGCTCACAATCAGACTTGGGAGTTGGTTTCACTTCCGGATGGTAAGAATCTAATCTGTTGCAAATGGGTCTACAAAGTTAAGACTCATTTTGATGGTTCTTTAGAATGGTATAAAGCCCGCTTAGTTGATAAAGGGTTTTCTCAGGAGTATGGGATTGATTATGAGGAAACTTTTGCCCCCGTTGCCAAAATGACCATTGTTCGCACCTTGATCTCAGTGGCAGCAGTGCACCAGTGGCCTCTTTCTCAGTTGGATGTAAAGAATACTTTTCTCAATAGCAATCTCTCTGAAGAGGTTTATATGCGGCCTCCTCCTGGCTTCTCTCATCCTTTCGGTATGGTTTGTCGCTTGGGTCGTGCTCTCTATGGCTTGAAACCGTCCCCTCGCGCTTGATATTCATGCTTCCAGAATGTTGTTCTTGAGATTGGCTTCACGCCTAGCATGCATGACTCTGCTCTATTTCTCCGCCGCACCTCTCATGGCCTGGTCTTCTCTTACTTTATGTTGATGACATGATCATCACTGGTTCTGATTCTACTGCTATTGCTGAAGTCAAAAGTCATCTCTTCCGTGAGTTCGAAATGAAAAACTTGGGCCCGTTACGTTATTTCCTTGGTATTGAAGTTGCTTCCTCTCCCCAGGAGTATCTTTTGGGACAGTCCAAGTATGTTACTGATATTCTTCATCGTGCTCGTCTCACGGATGCGAAGACTGTTTGATACTCCCCTTGAACTTCATGCCAAATTCTCTGCCTCTGATGATGTCTCCCTTGAGGATCCTACGGAATATCGCGAATTAGTGGGCTGCTTAGTTTATCTTACTATTACTCGGCCAGATATTTCTTATGCAGTTCACATTGTTAGTCAGTTTGTCTCTGCTCATCGGACTACGCATTGGGCTGCTCTCTTACGTATTCTTCGTTATCTTTGTGGTACCCTTCAAATTTCTTCTACATCAAGCTTAACCCTCCATGCTTATGCTGATGCTAACTGGGCGGGTGATGTCAATGACCGCAAATCTACCTATGGCCTCTGTGTTTTTCTAGGCGATTCTCTTATCTCCTGGAAAAGCAAAAAGAAATATGTTGTTGCTCGCCCCACCGCAGAAGCTAAATATCGTGCCATGGCCCATGCTACCTCTGAAATCGCCTGGCTTCGCTGGCTTATTTCCGATATGGGGGTCTCTGTTACTACTCCTACGCCTCTTTACTGTGACAATAAGAGTGCTATTTAGCTTACCCACAACTCGGTCTTCCATGAGCACACGAAGCACATTGAGATTGATTGTCATTTCATACGTCAGCATTTTCAGTCTGGCACCATTGCTTTACCATTCGCCTCCTTCACATTGCAACTAGCTGATTTCTTCACGAAGACCCATAGCGCTGTTCGTTTCCGCTTTCTCCTTGACAAACTCTCGATGCTCTCTGCCCTCGCACCTTGAGTTTAGGGGGGGTTGTGAATATATATTCTGTATCTTCTTGTAATATGCTATTTTAAGACATGTAACATAATCATAGAATAATCATATCGTAATCATATCGTAGCATAATCATAGGGTAATCATATCGTAATCAAATCTTGTAATCTTTCTTTCTTATGCATAACTTTACTCTATTTAAAGGTGTACTCACCTCATTGTAATTTATTCAGAAATAACATTAGTATTTTCCGTCTCTATTTCTCTGTTTTCTATCACAAAATGGGCCGGAGAAAGGCCCAGAATTGACGCGAACAGGACCGTCCAGTCCCTTAGAAACCTGTTCCTAAAGAGAATATTTGGAGTCGTGCGAAGCTTTTTTTTTTCTTACCAAAAAAAGGAGAGTTCCTGTTCGCCAAAAGATGTATTGGGAGATAGCTATTTTGGTTTCATTAATTCAAAGAATGGTTAAACGCTTATCCATACAAGCTGTTAATGTACACACACAGGAAAGAAAGATTTCAAGTCCCTCCTTCAAATATACCAAAACCTCATTCTGAAAACTCTTTTACACGCTTTCTAACCGAACCAAACTCCGTCAGACACGGGACCATAACTCAGATAGCTGCGCAACAAAAAACTGGTTCGAATGCAATAGACCGCAAGAGGGTTCCACTTCTCTGATGACAAGGTTCCGCATCCATTTCATTCACAACCTGCACAAATGGTCCGAAATCCAGCTTTAGTTTTATAGAAAGAGTCGTAGTTTGATAATATCAATGGAAAATGAAAGTAGACAGAATCGCCAAATTGTGTACAATTGAAACCTGGTCTAAGTAGAACGTCAGCTTCCTTAGTCAAGTTCATGTCATCACGGCAGACATCATCTGCAGCTTGATCACTTCTATACACCAAAGAAGACTGTCCGAAACCAGTATTCGACACCTGACACTGGTATTATAGAGAGAGAGAGAGAGAGAGAGAGAGAGAGAGAGAGAGAGAGATTAACGGACCGCATTTATCCAAAATACTAAAAGTCAAATCATAAAAATGGCGGGGAAATAGTACAATAAAGAGTAGTAAAATTCTAGTAATTTTGCATGGTTGATAGAACCTGAGTAGTTTAGTGTTAGCATTATATGGGAATACATAAGTGTTGGAAGGAACTTTCCTTTCTTTGAATGATTAAACTTAACAGTGGTGAGATCAAGCATCAATCAGTAAATGAACTAACTAAATATGCAGTAAGGATCAGTGCACTGCCAGAATCCACAGAAACTATACAACTGCTCTAGAAGGAATTCCTGGAACACCCTAGGTTTCACAGAGTTACTTTTGTCACCTAGAGTTTATCCCCGTAGAATATCTAGTTACAAGTCACTGAAGAGGATAATAATCCCAAATGTCCGGATTAGCAAATACTAACCCCTTCCCCTCCAACCCCCCCCCCCCCCCCCCCCCCCCCCCCCCTCAACAAAGAGAGTATCCCTTACAGCGCCCCTATAACCCAGTCTTATCCTTAGTTCCACATAACGAACATGGGACTATCTAATCTTGAGGAACATGTGGCCCCACATGTTCACTTGTACCGTGGGTAAAGGATTATAATCCAGGCATCAAACATGATTCATTGCTGTTAGTAGGATTTTCAGAGGTACCAAATGTGCATTTGGATCAGTAATGGGGCTGGCCATAGAGCACATAACTTGCCATATGCCTATCTCTAAATTCACTTTCTTGTACCTCAGGAACTGGAACTACACGAAGAAAGCACAAACCTGAGTAGATGTGCGTTTCATTGAGGTACGGGCATTGGCATTGTGCATCATTTGTGAGTTAGCATTCTGTATCAAATCCTTTGGGTTTGACGATGGAGCTGAATTTGGAAGTTCCACGGGGGCGGGGGCAGCCATTCCAGTGGCATTCAGTTCAATGGCTGAATTAATTGGAGGCACCCCTGAAAAAGGCACCCATGGTGCTGGATGCCCGAAAACCTGAAAATTAGGTCCAGCCATCCCTTGGAAACTAGTGGGCGCAAAAATGGGTGCGGGACGTGGCGCAGGGAAATGTGCACCATGAAGGGGGGGAACCTGAATCATGGGGCACCCAGGTGATCCACCATTCATGTCCATCATTCCCATCCCAAAACCCATTCCCATGGGCGAGAAATGGGCCATATGAGCTGCATGCAGTTGGGCCATTCCTGCTGGAAACATCATTGATGGCATATACATCCCAGCTCCCATAGACATCATCTGCAAAAGGATGGACTATGATAAGGACGTACATAACTGCATTACACATATGTGTGCCAGTACCTGAGTGATTAACATTCATACATCAAACTAATTCTAGCAATTGAAGTCTACCACAAAGGTTTTTTTTTTTTTTTGGGAAAGATAATTCTTTACAAAAGAACCACACCAAAACAAGGCCAAGAGAATATCCTTGAGAGTCAAAACAGAAACAATCCAAAAGCACTAACGGCCTTTAGAAAGGAAAACACAAGAAAAAAAACGCCTCAGCTAGCCATATAGGAATCTCCTAGGCATATTCCAAACACAGCTCAAATATTTGTCCTTGTCAGTATCAGGGATCTTCTTCCAGGAAATCAGGCACGCTCTAATATCCCTAACCATGTTGCCTATAAGACGTCTACTACAAAGTTCTGCATTACAATATCCTATAATGCCAGAAATGCTTCACATTGTGAACACCATTTAACATAGAAAATAACACTAAGGATATCAACCATCAAGAAGTATTTTTTAGTGTCTCCGTGTCTTTGAAACATGAATTAGATGAATCCGATGCTTAGACACTTACCCGCACCTACGCCATGTAGTTATAGTTGATAATAAATTTAAATTTTCAAAACAAGTAAAATGAAAAGTACATTAGGTAAAGGACAAGAGAAACTTCACCTGTACTTGAAGTTGAAGTGTCTTCAAATATTCAATGGCTTCATCAAGCATTGAAGCTTTGTCCACCTTACAGTTGCAATTGTGAAAATCAGTCATTAAGGAAATCATAATTGCAAATGCTTATTCTGTGTTAGGGATTGTTTCACAGAGTTTTGGTACAATATCAAACTGCCAAGCATAAGCATGCAGGTTTGAATCTGAGATTGCCACTTTGTGCACAAAGTACTAGCATTTAAGACTGTAGTCACTGTACCCAATCCATGCTTGGAAAACTTCCAATTAACACGGAAAGGCACCAGGAATGACCTTTTAAATCATGCAGTTCATGGTTCGTGTACGTCTACTTATGTAATATGTATTCTAAGCAATCAATCTATATCTTAGGAACAGAAGTTCAGAAAGAAAGTAGAAGTAGAAGCTCATGCATACTACATCTTCTATCCTTGACTTTGATTACCATTCCATGAGAATAAAAATTTAGTAAAATTATGCGTTAAGATAATGCAATAGAGACCTGGTTAATTGCATAAAGCATACAAATAGCATAAATTACCGAACAAAGGTCGTCATAATTTTACAAGGAAAAAAAATACCTTGTTGCAGTTTGGAATGAGTTCTTGTAATGCACGCATCTTTTCATTGATCCTATCCCTTCGCCTCTGTTTGCAAAACAACCAACATTAAATACCAATCGACATCTCCAAAAACAGTCCCCAACAATGAAAATACCATAATCTCAAACATCAGTGTCATCATCAGTCTTTGGAGTGGATTTGCTTACCCTTTCTGATAAATTGTGAACTTCTGCTGCTCGGCTTCTTTTGGAACCTGTACCTCGTCGAACAGGAGCCGCCTTTCTTATACCCACTGATTCTTCTTCAATATCCTGCACATAAGTTTGTTTTAACCTCATGAAATTCAACGAATCAGATAATCTGAAACGGAATAGGACAACCCCAAGTTTTAATATACTTCACTATGGCCTTCAGAGTCGTCAGTCTCTTGACATTTCCTCTTCAAATTATGTGTCAGATCATTAGAAGCTCTCTCTGCACTATTTCCAGAACATAATGACGATGAAGCCACTACTGGCTCTACTGTCTTCTCCCCAACAACTTGACTACACAACTTGTCATTCTTAACAACATCTTCTCGACAAACAGCTTCAGATTGTTCAGCAGCACGCAACTCCTCGATCGGATTGCCCACCACTACGGAATCCACCTTGGGTGGCACTGAATTAGGTTGGCTATTAGAATCCATTCCCTTGCTCAATCCACTACTCAAATTGATAGGTGTGGACTCAGCAAAATTGGTGCTACTTAGAGAAGGGCCCTTATTCTTACCTCCCATTCCTTCTATGCCTAATGTAATGGGAGAGGCGATAGCACTTACATTTTGAAGGCTAGCGTGGACAAGAGCCGCAGGTCTTGAGAAGTGGGAGAAGTTCATAATACCAGAGTTGGTGTTGGGCAATACTGAATCTTGCTTCTGAATCTTTACACCAGTACTGGGATCCCCACAAAAAGCATGTTTGGTATTGGTGATATTGTTGCTAATAATGCTTGAAACTCCTGATTTGAGAGAGGGAAGTGATGTTTGATTTTCTTGGAATGACCACGGAAAGAAATGGGAAATCCTTGATCCTGAACCCTCACCAATTTCTGAAGAAACCTTGGCTGCATTTTCGTGTTCTAAGCCTAAACCATTCTGTACATAATTTGAACCCCTAGTTGTCCGGTTATAACTACCTCTCTTGTTTGTGGCAAAACTAGTATGGCTAGAGATCTGATTTTCTGTAACACCGGATAATTCAGGCAATATATCGGAGCAGTAATCGTGTGGTATGGACTCATCAAGGGGATAGTTCAACCAAGGCACCATGTCATCATCTTGGTCCAAACCCATTTCCCCTGAAGGCACCGCCGATGCAAAGTCATTCAAAACACAATCCATTACCCCAAATTTTCCCATCTTTGAATGGGTAGCATTCAACCGATCTTTATCTCGTACTTTCGGGGTTTGAGACTGAAAATCAATAGAACTAGATGTTTTTCTAGCTCTAGTGAATTGGCCTTGCATCACAATCTGACCATTATCCCATACCAGTTCAACATGTTCATTTCCAGGTCTGCATTCAAAAACCCACCAGCAATTTCTCAAAATACAATAGCATAAGGTAAATCAAGACAGAACAACCAAAAGTACAACATACTATATTCACTGAAATCAAGCACAAGCACAAAGTAATTATTCTGCATAAACCCCACTAGAGAATAGCTCAAACGAAAACTACCATAATGACAAATCAAAACCTACCGACAACAAAAAGAAGTGTTGGCTCCCAGATTGAGAAACTGGTAGAAGTGGAAACCTAAATATACTTGACTAAATGAAATAAAACATTGTGTTTTGGGGAAATAAAAGATGAAATTAAACTTACAGATGAGATAGATCAGCTGAAGAAGTTGCGGTTGTTCTCTGCTGGGCAGATTCAAGGCTCCCTCTAGCCATTTTGTAAAACTCCGATAAAGGCATGATTTGAATAAGTGAAAACAACTAATATAGGGAGAGAAAGAGAGCCCCTATTTTGAGCACTTGGCCATATTTAGTATCATCCACCTCCTACTGCAAACAAAAATAACCCCAAAACAGCCAAGGCAAAGTAACATCAGCAAAACACAAACCGACTTTGAAAAAGGATATGTATAGTTGCCTACATAACATATTCACGCGTGTATGCATACATTTTCCAAGAAAAGTCTCATTTATAACTCATGCCCATATCAGCAGCAATATAAAAATAGCACAACTCATAAAGTTAATACAGGTAGTCTGGTAACAGTCAAAACCAATTCTTTAATGGCACCTCAAGGAATTAAAGAACAATATCAAACTGAGGACTTTTGAGTTAAAGAAAAGTGAGATTTTTTAATTGAAAATTCAATCATTAGAGGAAGAACCAAGTTAAATTTCCAAAACCAGCCAATAATCTAGAAGAATCAAGTTTTTTTTATTGATTAATCTTTGTCATCTTGTTAATCATTCAATTCACAGAGAGAGAGAGAGAGAGAGAGAGAGAGAGAGAGAGAGAGAGAGAGATACCTTTTCAAAGTAAATCAAACCAAGAGAGAGAGAGAGAGAGAGAGAGAGAGAGAGAGAGAGAGATACCTTTTCAAAGTAAATCAAACCAAGTCCCAGAACAAGAATTCCCGAAG
Organism: Rhododendron vialii; assembly: GCF_030253575.1. Lineage (NCBI taxonomy): Eukaryota > Viridiplantae > Streptophyta > Magnoliopsida > Ericales > Ericaceae > Rhododendron > Rhododendron vialii. The sequence continues at coordinate 27,780,087 of NC_080567.1, read as the reverse complement.
ATCAGCTCACACTACTTGTACCCACTGAAATCCCATCAAAACCATCGGAAAAGATTCAATTTTTTTGGGGATAAAATTAGCCCTCCAACGACATTTCCCAGACTTCATAGACTTTTGGTTTCTGGGTAATGATAAATTCCTCTAACCCACCATCATACGCTAATCCACATGCATTAAATAGGGTTCCCAAAACTATGATGATCCTCACGAACCAATTAAAGTTCTCAGCTTGGCATGCATTATATACATAAATAGAAAGATAGGGAGGATTTTTAAGGAGTCGTAGAAGAAGAAGGCAAAAGGCTTGGGATTTGCAAGTGAATTGAACCAAGCAAAGAGGCACATGCCACCAAGCAACTCTGGCGGAGGAGATGGCTTGCTCTTTAAATAAGGGTAAAAGTAGGAATTGCTCACAGCTCTTTATCATGAAGTTGAGTGTTCTCGGGGTGAGTTTGGCCTAATTTTGGACGGGTTTTTTTTACACAGCCTTTTTTTCTCCCCTCCCAATCTTTGTAAAGTTTGGGCCAATTTTTACTGTCATATTTTTCGTCCTGAAAAATTTGGGTCTTTTTTATTATATAGATATAAGCTTTTTTCAATAGAGTTTAGTGTATGTTTTTATACTTTTTCATTTCCCCTCTTCGAGACAAAAAATGTTTAAACATTTTACCTAATTGTTCTACAAATTAAGAGAAAGCAACCACATATACTGTGCCCAAAAACTCCTGAAAAAGTTATGTCAAGTTCACCCGAATTGATCAAGTGTAGACGGTGGACCGGCATATAATTGGGTGGTCACGTATCTGTGATCTATTTATATTTTATTGGGTTTTTTTTTTATGGAGTAATTAGTTTCAAAGTCTGCGGATAAAAAAACCATTTTGCACACCTCTCAACAACTCTCATGGCTCTAAAATTGATAACTGAATCAACTTTAATGTTCTGATGATTTTTTTTTTGCTTTATATGAGAGTTGAACCTGCAAACTTAAAAATTAAGGTTATTTTAAGTTCGTATCTACATGCTCTTGTCTGTACCACACCACACTGAACTCAATTTGGAGTCAATAACTGCGGGTATGGTTCAAGGTTATTTGGCCATAAAATGGCTGTTTAGTTCAGCTGAGATAGTTTTTTGTTTAAGGAAAAGAAAAAAAACGCTTAGAGAAGAGTAGGGTTGGTAATAGGGGGCGGTGGGAATAGGCTAGCTATCATAGTTTGGAAAGGAATTTGACTAAAAAATGTTTCTATTGAGCCAAAGGTTCCCTTTCAAGTTCCGAAGAATTGTACCCGATATTGAACGAGAGTTTACTGATCTATCTTCATCCAACTTTTTGCACTTTAGTAAGTGTTTTTTTTTTTTTTTTTTTGTTCACTAAAATTGTTGCAAAAGTTTATTCTACTGTAAAAAAAAAGAGTGAAACTGCGATATTAAATGATTTTTAAAGCTTAAATTAAGTGGTTTCCTTTTAAGTGAGCAAAATCAGAAAGTTGGGCAGACAAGCCACCCCAATTTTTGTAAAGGAGGAAAAAGAAGACCCAAAAGCTTATTACAAACACTGTCAATGGGGTGGGTCTCAAGAGATTAGACATTTATCCAACTTTGTCTAAAGCTAGACTCAAACGTAGCATCACTTTTGATAATTCAAGCGTTCGAATTATTTTATGTGCATCTTAGTTAATTTTGGGATGAATTCATCTGCCCACTGGGACAAAATGTAGCATGACTTTCCGAAAATGTATCCCAGCTTGGATCATTGAGAGTGTGTAGTACACGTGCCTGCTAGGAGAGTGAAAAACATTTTCAAATAATCCAACTAATTATTATTGGGTTTAGTTTTCTCTTTATATATAGTTGTTAGGTAAGATCCAGTGTCTCTGTTTGAAAATGCAGTGGAATGAAATGGACACGCCATTTTGTGGGGTTTAAATACGTTATCCATTTAGATTTTAATCTTGGCCATCCGGGGTTGTTTACAATTGGCTGTACACACACTTGATATCCCAAAATTTGGAAATTGAAACGGACTCATTGGTGGCGATTACACGTTTTTATAAGATGATACAAACGTAATCCACCCTTCGAGCTATGTCGTGATTGTAGGACGAGGACGCGACCTATCTATCGAGAGGCAAACAAGTGGGCCGATGCACTAGAAAAGGATACCGTGGTGGCTTTCGAAGATTTACGTACATATTTGTGTTTCTATTCCTGATTGTATTTAATTTACTTTCGCTTTTGGCTATGGATTCAATGCGGGTCAATTACCCTGGACTTGTATACGCTTAATTTCTTTGTTTTAATGCGTTTTCTATTTTTAAAAAAAATTCGTGCAACATTTTGACACTCCTACTGATTTTTACCCATTAGTAAAAAAGAAGCATCTTCCTAGTGCTATTAGTGGAGCCAAATCCTTTGAAATGGCTATCAAAATTGTCTAATAAATCTGGCACATGAAATGCCCTTTTCTATCACATTCACATCAAATTTTCCCTTAACTTCAACCAAATGTTGGATTTTGCTTCCAATGATTGCATCTTTTTTTTTTTTTTTTGCCCCACCTTTATCTTGATTGAGATGAATCAACGGTCGTAACTACACTCAGCAAAAATATTGCATGACTCACTTTAAGAAACATCTTAATCTTGCAGTATTTTATAGGAGTATACTAGTGCTACTAGAATGGATGTACTATGTAGGACCCATCGAAGACTTAAACATGTTATCTCAGGTGAGCAAATGCAGATTGTTAATTCCGAAGTACCAAAAAAACAAAAAACAAAAAACAAAAAAAACGATTGTCAATGACCAATGGGCTAGCTGTTGTCTCGGTTGGTAATTCATGTTCTTCTCATAGGGGAGGCCAGGGTTCGAGCTTTATCGTGGGCGTTTAGAATTCATTGCTATGGAACCTAGTAACACCCCGTTAACCTCCACTGATGTATGCAAATTGTCAGTGATAATCGGGAAAAAAAAAAACCAGATTGTCAATGTGCCCCCTCAAATATTATTCTGTATTGAAATTTCTGTTTTGGCATTCTTTCCAAGGGTCTCTACCATAAATCAGTTCAATCAGATATTGGTAAGAATATTCTTCATTAATTCAATTTGTGGTTCTTGAATTTGATTTAGAGAAATAATTGGGCTAGCTCATTTAGCCAAAACTCTTGCATATCATTAGGATATCATGAGTTTGAATCTCGTCACTTGCGTGTGGATGTTATTCCCTTAGAGGGACTCTTCCTTTGTTTTTGTGTTTTTTTTACTTTTTTTCTATGATGGACGTATTTCTTGTATTGGTTGTTGTATTGGTTGAGTTGTTGGGTTTGGTTATCTCGTGGATTCTCATAATTGATGTAGTGTCTCATGATTTGTACTACTTTGTAATTCATACATGATGTAAATGATTTCTCATATCGATTGAGAAAAAAAATTCGATTTAAAAAAAATTTGAACGGCTTAGATCATTTATATGAAACTCATGGTAGATCCCACGCAACCCTATGTACAATTGGTATATACATTTTTGTGTACTCGAAGTCGGGCTGATTTAGTCCCCATTTCGCTAACTCAAATAAGTGTTTTTTTTTTAATTAAATATAATTTATTGTGAGAGAATGATTTGTCTCGTAAAGTAAAAAATAAGTATTTAAAAAACAAAAACCTTAGAGGAACGAGGCCTTAATTATCTAACAGAAAGAAATACACCTAAATACAATAAAATTCCAGTGCAGAGAATTTGGACACCTCAATGTGATGTTTTCTTATTCAAATCATTGTGACGTTGATTAGCGGAATACTCTCTCTTTAGCATTGCAATCAATAGGAATAAAAATGCCTCGTATCATATATGAGCCCAGGTGGAAAAGAATATTGCACACAGTGGACCCTCGGCAACATATCCTTCAGAATGCAAACCGTTTTTCGTTCTCAATTTTCGCATTGCGAACATGCTTTCGATCTTTACCCCGCAGATTTTAGTAGCTTGAGATGTGATTCACACACGCTCTCACCCTCTCGCTCACGTGTATGCACACGAATTACGCGTCTTGGAGCGGACCCCATCGATCGATCATCTATCAAAGGGGAATGGGTGCTCGCCACGTGGACCATTCCCTTGCCCAGAAAGGGATTTGGGTGAGGGTGTTTATCCAAGTGGGTCCCTGTCTTTTACCTTTGGTGCATCATGCATGTGCCTCCATGACAAATCATAAGGAGAAAGGGCCCTTAATTGATGTGTGTTATCCTATCAGGCCCAGGATGTTGGAAAAAATTTCTGGGCCTCAAGATCTGATCCGAAATGACTTTGATGAAGACTCTGATTATTACAGTACTCCCTCCGTCCTAATTTATTTGTTCCAATTTTATTCTAACTGAATTAAAAAATTAGTTATATCTGTAAAATGGTAATGAATTTTATATTCAATATGGATTTTGTTTGATAGATCTCGATTTGTTCTATAATTCAATATTTTCGAAATCACCTAAAACATTATAAATTACAAAATATAATTAATTAAAAAGTAGCACGAACTCCAAAAAATGACAAATAAATTGGGACGGAGGGAGTATTTATTAGGTTGGGTTTTTTTTTTTTTTTTGGATGTGGGAGTTCACGTGCAAGCGTGCACTTCACGTGACATTCTGTGTTCTGTTCTGTGTCCATGGACTGGAGTTCCTGACCCCACTTTGTATAGTACTCCCAGTACTGTTGTGCTGCTGCTGTTGCATGAATTTAGATAATACTAAATGCAGGAATGGACCAGAATCCCATCTTTTTCTTGGTACAGAAATGGAGTGCACGTATATTACTCTATCACCTCTGTCACCATGTCATGCCACACTATTATCGGTAGCAAACGCTACTGTACCTACGCCAGGACCGAAGATAAGGTCCCTTCACACATGAGTGGCGTTAGGAGTGTGTTAAGCGTCAATAAAGAACTATAGAGATTCCAACAAACCAAATCTGAGTTTCCACCATCTAACCATCTCGCAGTTTCAAATTCCATCGCACATATACTGCGGTGGATTTAACTTCTCGAAAGCACAAACCTCGAGTACTAGTACTGTAGTACACAAAGATTGCATAATTCGTCTGTTCGGTCAAAATATCTTTTGCCTAAAGAGAGCGCTTCAAACTAGAAAACCTAGACATTAGAGAAAGACACTCTTGGAGAAGCCCGCTCAAATAAACCGGTTTAACCTGCTTCCTGCAAGAATCATTAAATAACAAAACGAGAATCGATATCTACAATTAGATTATGAAAACCAAAAAAAAAAAACAAGAGCAAGCCATAAACCGTCCCTCACTGCCCATAACTCTGCAACCATTGGAGTTGATACTTGATATGGATTGGTCACTAATAAGCTCGGATGAATCGGCCCTAGCTAATGGTTTCGAAAATGCCAAAACATAACGTGCGTATGAGCCAGGTGACTTAACCACCAAGCTGTCCAAGGTCCATCAAAGATTCTCAAAACATTTCACCGTACCAAGGCACAAGTTCTTCAACAACTCAACCAAATAGGCTGCCTTTTTGGTGCGATCCATATCCAAAACAAGATTTAGGTCAAGACGAATGAAGCGAGGTGCAAGTGCTTACTGATTCCGCGAACCTGTCTTGAATAGCTTGATTTCGAAAGTTCCTTTAACAAATCAAAGTTCCAAACTTCCATACATTAAGTTTCCATCAATAGAGTCAATACATAATCATCATGCCTGGGTCTAATGACTTCATTTTGGGCATAGAAGTCATTTCAGACCCAAAGCATGCAAACAACCTGAGAAAGCTAAGGTTGTGTTCCATATGATGTTATTGCTCTGAACCAGCACAAAAAACTGCCAAAAGAATTACTCCATCGAATATATTGACAAAACCATAGTTTTCATACTACTAACCAAGGTGGTGTCGGCCTGAAGATTCCAAGAAACAGGCATTTTGGACAGATAAAATTAAGGACATTCAATGTTTGGAACGAATATATAGGAGAGGGCAGAAGAGGATAAATTAAATAATTACAGGTGAGACCATGGGACTGATGGAGGTGGGACTCACTAACCTCAGATAATTCCAAGCACAAATGAATGAGGTTTTTTTTTTTTTCTCTTTTGAAGAGAAATGGATGAGTTAGTGATATATCAGTGCAATATCTGCAGACCCTTTGTCTCTGCTTTCCCTGCAATCTGCACATGTACCTGGACAGACATACAGATCACAAAAACTTCCTCAACAAGCCGAGCCGAGTTTGTGGTGTTCGAGCTTGGCTCATTTGTAAACGAGCCGAGCGCGGTTCATTTACCAAACGATCCTAAAACTACAGCTCGAGCTCGGCTAGATTACTAAAAGAGCCGAGCCGAGCCTCAAGCTGCTTTCCAACACTCCCGTTTTCCACTAGGTTTGGAAATGGTTGAATGAACGTAGTCTTATCGCTGTCGGCAATAGTAACTGCGGGGCCGTTGTAGATATTGTCATATAGAGCCAGTTGTATAGATGTAGGCAATGTATTTACAAAATGACAAGTTTTGGTTGAAATTTCTAACTTGACCGCATCAAGATGAAGGAAAAAGTAGGTAAACATCGAATCTCAAGGTCCTTTTGGTAACATTTTAGTTCAATATATAACGATTTTATTTAGAGTTTAGAATCAAGAATACAGATGTACAAGCCTATAGAACAGATCCTGTACAAGAAGACAAAGTACAAATTAGGTTTTAGTTTTCTGAACTTGAGGGAAACAGAATTGATTTGAAACCAAAACAATTTATAATGAATGAGAGAAAGAAGAGGAATCATCTTTTCGACTCTGTCTCTCCTGTGGTTTAAAGTAGGGGATTGTTTCATGCAATTCAATTTCTAAGGTAAGAAAACAAAAAAACAAAAAAGGAGTTAAATGGTCGCCTATTGGCCCTATCTGGGCAAATTCCTTGAGTCGCCATTTATTCAGGTCACAATGGAGCAACTTGTACAGAAGCGTCAAGGCACACCCCTGCAGTCATTTTTGTGCACATCAATATTAAATGAATGTGCAAGAAATTCATGCAAGAGCATAGGATATGCTAGAATTGTGGTACAGGGCAACTTGATCACATGATGTTAGGGCAACAAGTCAGAAACAAATTGAAGGAAACTTATTTCCTAATGGTTCCAATGTACTTGAAAAGATTTTAATGCAATTTTTTGTGCATTAGAATATCATAACAGTTAGGTCAGTAGGTAGTTAACCTTCATTCATTGAGCAATAACAGGAACCTTCCATCTGCATCTGTTTTCAGAAACCGGCGGTGGTTCCCTTAAGGGTGACTGTTCAGTCCCTGGCATGATACATTCAAAGGAAAAGAAAAAGAAAGAGAAAAATTCCATTAGTTTGCTTCCAAAACAATCATTAGAAAAACCACAAATAACTAAGGATTCTGAGGAGTATTTTTGAATCTAAGGACTATAGTAAATAGGATTAAAGTTAACACATTTAGCGCGTTAAGAATTTAACTAAGACTAATAAAAACAAAAGAACCTTCTCTTTGAATAGTGTAGGGGATTTAAAATAATTATCACGCTGTTCTTGGGGTCAAGACTAGATGTTTTCATTGACCGAAACGGGAATTAACAATCCAGGTGTTGGAATCTAGGAACCTTCTTAGGTTACACTCTCTTGATAAAAGGGTAACGCAGGTTCCAATCAATCCGCATCCTTCTAGAAGATTATAACTCTATATTGATCTGTGCTTTTTCTAATGGGAAACAATACTTAGTCCTATCTTGAAGTGACATTCCTTTATATCCTTAAAGTGGTAGTGTGACTAGGGTCAGCTTGTTTGAATCATAGGGTTCAATGTCTTGCAAAGACAATGTTAATCTGTCTCCGTGGGTTATGCAGTTTCATCCTTTACGGCTACTCCTTATTTCTTTCAGCAGAAATCCATAAGATAGCCAACTAAAGCAGGCATACAGAAGCCAATGGTTTGCTCAAACACAAACTTACAATTGCAAGAATTTCAAGCACAGTCATGAATTGATGCAGCCTAAACTGAGATATCCCCTAACTGGATAAGATTGATATATGTCTGAGTGAAAATAAAACAAGCAGTGGTGGCAATCTTTAAAGATAAAGCCTTAAGCAGCTGATTCTCCTAGAAGTAATTCCTAAAAGAAACCATTCGACACCACCCGCATCCTAATTACATCACCTGTATACGCCAAAAACTATATGCATGACTAGAGTGACCAAAAATTGTCCTCCTACTTATGTAAAATGTACTAACGATAACCTCCTACCACCCACAATAATGAAGCAGACTTGAAAACTTAAAGGCATAGGACTAAATGTCTGATCTTCATGTCTTATACACGCAAGTTTACAACCCAAATAAAGTAAGTTCCCACCATGCTGGATCTTAAAATCGAACAATATTCCGACGATAATAGCTCAATTGGGCTCCGGGCTAGATCAGATTGGCTATGTGGATGCTTGTACATCGGTCTCTACGTAAAACAATCAATCCAAAACAAATGCGTCTTTGTGTCCTTTCCCTATCTCAACTGTTTCTTTTGAATGTCCTAAAGTAGCATGAATTTGGAACATTTTATTTATCTTAGGGGACTAAGAAATATACAAAGAAAATCAAACCAGAAATCATCAACATAAACTCAAGTACTGCCCGCAAAACTGAGGAGAAAAATTGGTTAAGAATCTAAGAGCAGGAGAAAATCAATGCCTGTCGTAAAGATAAATCAAATTTTCAACACATATTAGTCTAGCACAGATGTGCCTCTTCATTTTTTAATAATCCTTCCAAGTTTTGAACTTAATTTACCCCAATTCGACTAAATTAGACCCGCACAAAATATCGCAAAGAAATGACTGGAGAGTATCCTTTATTCCCATCCAATGGCTTCAGATCCTAATAGATTCATTACAATGAAATACCGCAACCAAGCAAGAAAAAGATAACAAGTTCAACAAGATTATTTCACTTGTCAATATGTTTCATAGAAGTACATCAACTAGGATAGAATCGCCTAAATTCTGAAAAGGGAACAACTTAACCCTCTAACATTGAGATAAGAGCGCCTCATCCTTGCAAGCGGAGTGGTACCCAGTGGTAGGCACGATGTACTCCCATGCATTTGACAAGGGTTCAAACCTCGTTGACTACAACTAACAACGCTGACTTTCGCCAAGGAAAAAAAGAAGGAAGGGCGCCTCATCCTCACTAACATAAAGAAATCATATCCAAGCACTCTACAATGAAAAATTATGTTCTTTTGTCAAGTCTGATGAACAACTATTCCAAAAGCAGTCCTTAAAGGGTTGAGTTACCAATACAGCTTACAGAACTTCAATAAAAGAGTAAAAGTTTTGGAACATATTCATCAACAGTATTTGCATGACTCAAGAAAGAACGCCCGCATCGTAGGCACGATGTACTCCCATGCATTTGACAAGGGTTCAAACCTCACTGACTACAACTAACAACGCTGACTTTCGCCAAGGAAAAAAAGAAGGAAGGGCTCCTCATCCTCACTAACATAAAGAAATCATATCCAAGCACTCTACAATGAAAAATTATGTTCTTTTGTCAAGTCTGACGAACAACTATTCCAAAAGCAGTCCTTACAGGGTTGAGTTACCAATATAGCTTACAGAACTTCAATAAAAGAGTAAAAGTTTTGGAACATATTCATCAACAATATTTGCATGACTCAAGAAAGAACGCCCGCATCGTCCAACTAGTCTGATCTCCCTATAGCAATAGGGCCAATGAGAAAGTGGCATCCCTTATTGATTTAGCGAACATAGGGCATTGACAGTACCTCTTCTCAATTTGGAGAGTCTCCTATCATTCCCAAATGATCAAGGTTCAGTGATCAGTTAAAAGATTCAATGGAAGAAAGTACATAAAACCAAGCTAAAGCCTTGCGTTCCAATCATTTGCATAGCAAGCATAGCAAACTAATCGCAGAAAAGGCAAATGAGCATAAATTCTTTGATATTGTGTACAACATTTCAAATACATTTATCCTGCGGGGCAAAATCATATGATATTGGTTAGGGTACAGATTTAGAAGCCTGTTATTTGTCTCACTTTATCCTAACTTCTAGACAATGGTCCAATCACTCTTCAACCTTAAAGTGAACTACAGAAATAACAGCTGTTGATAGAGTTGCTGCGAAACAAGAAGGAAGTTCTTACTGGAAAATCGAAATCACTTAAATAACAAAACAGATGAAGGTTCAGCTGGGGGTGGCAGTGCAGATCCCATAAATGTCAAGCTAGATGCAAGCACGTGCTTAAGGTTCTTGAAAAGGATTATTCAGTTTCATTTGTTGCTCCAGAGCCATGTTTCAGGCCTTCAAGTAAATAACACTCCACTAACAAATTCAAAGAGTTCATAAATAAAGAAGCACGATAGCGTTGGAATTGGACATAGAGCAGTCCTATTTGGTAATTTATCTCTATCTTTTGAATTTTATTGCCAGTTCCCCCACACGCATATTGAGTGAGCCAGTTAAGAAAAGGATAAAAGCAGTTAGAACTGCAAATTAAGCCTTTTTGGAGAAGCAGACAACTGCAACACTATCTCTACATGTGAGCATCAAAACAAACAAGTGGGAATAACAAACAATCATGAAACAGGGATATTGGGAAACAGCCGTTCTGAATAGCCTCGGTTGTAAATTACTTCATAGATGCCACATAGCATAATAGAAAATGTCTATGTTCCTTTATTTTCTCACTTCGTCTTTTGACTTCTTATTTTGTTGTCCTAATTCATTGAAAAACTGATTTCACAGTACTTTTGTATCAAATGGTTACCATAAACAATAACAAAAGATCATTTACGTGGGTCGCCAACAAGTTGGAACTTGCGGGAATGTAGAGTCGACTATATGAACAGACTTGGATGCATGTTTGATTCATTAATTCCAAAAAGGATAGAGAACCACACGCAATATGGCAATGGTAGCTTGGGTACCTGGAGATGGAACGAAAGCAGGTGATATAATCATTTCACTGCTGAAGGTTTTTCATCGGCTTCGATTATTGCGGAAGCTACACAGCATTCGAATTTTCTAATGAAAGTCTTGATGAACGCATGAATAATGAGGAGAGATCTCGTGGCGGTTTGTAATGTATCTTTTGTTGCTCTGCCTGATCAGAACCTCAGTTTTTTTCTAGAGAGAGAGAGAGAGAGAGAGAGAGAGAGTTTGACAGAGGAAATAATAAACTTCAACAAACAAAATGCAAGAGAAGAGAAATGGAGAAAGAGAGAAAAATATACTAATAGTAATAGGTTATAGTTCATAAAATGATTACACCAGGAGAGTAGGAAGACTTGAATTGCTTGGTGATTGTTTCAGAATTTGACAGAAATGTGTAACAAGATAAATTTCCACTCATATTAGCAGTATATGAATGATGATCATGATGACAGAAGAAGAAGAAGAATTGTGAACTCCAGTCACCAGTAATCTCCACAAGAACACAAACCACCAGTAAATCGATGAAACCGATTGATATCCCTCACAATAATCTCTCTCTCAAAAACCTCAGAAGCAATCTTCATAACTGTATGACAATCACCACAAGTCCTGAGGTTCTTCTTTATCCTAATCGGAACCCCCATAGGAAGGGTCAGTAATCCAAATGCAAGGGCTAGTTTTTCACTATGATACCATAATCTCGGCTCTTTATACTCTCCCACATCGTTAATTGCGTAGTGGGTCTCAGGCACATAACCGTTCCTCTTCGCCAACACCTCCAACTTTCCCAGCATCTCATAAATCTCAATGGTCCTAGAATGTGATCTATCGTGAGCTGTAAAAACAAATGTCTTGTTCTTAACATCAATCCAGCTACACCCAGGCTCCTTTCTAACCCCATTGGACCCCATTAGTCTCCTCACCTCGTTAGATTCCTTCAACATTCCCCTACGTGAATACATATTAGAAAGCAGTATGTAGTTTCCAGGATTATGGGGTTCAATTTCAAAAAGCTTCTCTGCAACTTCTCTACCCATTTCAAGATCCCCATGGCTCCTACAAGCCCCAAGCAAAGCTCCCCAAACCATTGCGTCAGGTTTAATTGGCATCGATTCTGCAAAATTCTTGGCTTCTTTCAATCGACCAGCTCGACCAAGTAAGTCAACCATGCAAGCATAGTGTTCTGGCCCTGGGCTCATGTCATGTACTTTAGTCATGGAATTGAAGTAAGCAAATCCTTCCTCAACCCGCCCAGTGTGACCACACGCGGATAAAACACAAACCAAAGTTATAAAATCAGGATTAATCCCCTCTTTCAGCATTTCCTCAAACAATTCTATAACTCGGATTGCACAACCATGTTGTTGGCAGGCTGAAATCATGGCTGTCCATGAGACCACATTTCGGTCTTTACTCTCTTCAAATACCCTATGAGCATCATCCAAGCTACCACATTTTGCATACATGGCTATTAATGAGCTTGTGACACAAGGATTCGTACCAAGCCCATATTTTATTATCTGATTGTGGATCAAAGTGCCCTGATCGAATGCAGCTAGATTAGCAGCAGCGTGAAGAACAGTAGAGAATGATATCTCATCTGGTGGAACACCCTCCCTTTCCATAACCCAAAAATAATTGCAAGCTTCTTCAAAGTTGTCATTTTGGACACATCCCATTACCATAATATTCCAAGTAACAACATCTTTATCACCAATGGTCTTGAACAACTCAGTACCATCACTAGAACTCTCACATTTAAAATACATATCCATGAGTGAGTTCTTCACATAAGCTAAACTAATCACGCCATGCTTAACAGCAACACCATGAACTTGCTTCCCCAAATCCGCAACACCAATAGTAGCACAAGCACTTAAAACACTAGAAAAACTCACTTGATCAGGACTTAACATCTCTCCCATAATGCCTTTAAAAAACCCAACTGCTCGATCGTAAATCTCGTTTTGCAAGAACCCAACGATCATACAATTCCAGGAAACTAGGTTTCTCTCGGGCATTTCATCAAACACATTCCCAGCCAAACTCATATGACCACACTTGGCATACATATCAACCAATGCAGTAGCAACAAACAAATCTAACCCATACCCATGTTTACAAATCAATGAATGCATTTGCTGACCATGTATTACAACCACGGTATCGGCGCAAGCCGGTAGAATAGCAGAGAAGGTGTATTGGTTTGGGTAAACACCAGTGCCTCCCATTTCGTTAAACAATTTCAGTGCAAGAAAGGGTCTTTTGTAGTGAGACAAGTGGGTGATGAGAGAGGTCCACGTGACAACATTCTTGGACTCATTTCTCGTGGTTGAGAACAGTGTGAGGCTGTGGTTGATATGCCCGCATTTGGCATACAAGTTGACAAGGTTGGTGAAGAGGAAAGGGAGGGAGGTGTAGTTGTGGGTGATGATTTGGGTGTGGATTTGGGTGGCATGGTTGATGTTCTTGGTTTGGATTGTGGTGTTGATGAGAGAGTCCAGATGGGTGGGAGAGAAGTATTTGGGTGGTGAAGAAGGTAGACATTGGTTGGGAAGTGTTGTTTGCAGTTTATGAGTTGATTTTAGAGGGAGGAAAATTCTCATACTTGTTGTTCAAATCATAGGCTACACTTATTTAGTTCTTATGTGTGGGAATAGGCAAAGTTTCATGGCATGTCTGTAACCAAGTTTCTTTGACTACACTAGTAACACTACAGGGAGTGGACTGTGGACGCCAACCCAGCCCAGTGCGAGCGGGCGTAGAAGTTACTCTCTTTTTCCCTCGACACAAAAGAAAGATTTTATTAAACTCGAAAAGGTTCTGGCTATCAGCTGTAAGAGCATACAAAAAGAGAGCACCTGCTAACCCAAAAACAAAAAGGGCTGTGCTACGTGCACAGACTGCTGTGCACAGCAGCTGTGCACAGCAGCCGTTTTGTCCCGCTTCGGGTCGCACAAAGATGATCGGGGCCGCTCATTTTGTTCAAAATATATCGTTTAAAGTCTCTGTAAAAAATGAGCTTCGTTCGATATCGTTTGAGGCATTAACAAAACACCCAAAATCACTTCAGAATTTAGGCTTAAATTCTGAAGTGATTTTGGGTGTTTTGTTAACGCCTCAAACGATATCGAACGAAGCTCATTTTTTACAGAGACCTTAAACGATATATTTTGAACAAAATGAGCGGCTCCGATCATCTTTGTCCGACCCGAAGCGGGACAAAACGGCTGCTGTGCACAGCTGCTGTGCACAGCTTGCTGTGCACAAATCATTTTCGAAACAAAAACGAGTAAATCCAATAAAGAATTGGATGAGAAAAATAAGAGAAGTAAACACCAAAAAAGCGAAAGTAGTGGTCATATCTTAATTTTCCGGATAGCATCTGGAGCCCTTTTTAAAATCCTCCACTTGATACAGTTTGATGTCATGTTTGGGTTTTTAATCCAAAGAGCTTTTGTCTTGTCTTCACTCTTTCACCAAATCACCAACCTCTCTCACTTCTGGACGGTGTTTCGTCTCCTCATTCGGATCCGGCCGGTGTGCCTAATGGACAATAGTCCATAGGAGATTGGATTCTTAGCTTATCTACTAATCTTGTGGTCGTTTGGGAATCCAAAGTGATTTATGTTTATGTATTGATTGGAATATGTGATCCCTTGGATGGCCTTTTTTCTTTGTTAGCTAGCTCAATTGACTGATACGAAGTGTCAGTTCTGCTTGTGCAATGTATATATGCATTGCCTTGGTGTAAGTAATTAGGTGGCCCTTTGAGTGTAATTTGTATATTTGTTGGTTAGGATGCACATAATTTTCTAATCTTTGTAGATTTGGATGAATTGCATTCACTCAGTTTGGTTTAACATTCAGAGAGTTATTTTAACTCTCGGCACAGTTTTCAATAAATTTTTCTCTCTATCTCTCTCAACTCATTACCACTCCAACTCTCAAAAATAACTTTTTAAATTTCAGAGAGTTACTTTTAACTCTCGGCACAGTTTTCAATAAATTTTTCTCAACTCATTACTACTCCAACTCTCAAAAATAACTTTTTAAATTGTTAACCAAACAAAGCGATTGTAACTGCCGTTAGGCCTTTGAAATGAAATGCGATTGCCTTCCTTTTAAAAAATGAAAAAAAAAAAGAAAAAAAAAGTAACAACTCTGCCGGAGGGTGGGGAATCAAACATAGCCATAGCCCATGGAGGTGGATGGGTTTTGTGTGGGCTTCTAAACGTGTCTGTACTAGACCGAACCGGATGAGGATTTAGGCTCCGTTCCAGAATATCTTCTTAAAAAATAAGTACTTATTTCACATTTTCAAACAAAAAATTAATGTAAATGAAAAATAATTTTTTGATTTTTTTTGCACCGTATAAAAGATCTCGATAAGATCTATCAAATAAGATTCATATTGGTAGGAAAATTTTTGGCATAAACACATTATTTTTGAGCTTGAAATTACTTTCTTAAAAAATAAGTACTTATATTGAGTTCTGGAACGAAGCCTTGGCCTGACGAAATGGGTTGAGCTCACAAATTAGTCTTGATAACAGGATTGATCTTGATAACAGGATTGATCTTGATTGATGTAGTTTTAATTTTACCTATGTGCTTCAAGAAAAATAAAAACAAAACAGAAAAAGTTTGATTTGACAAGTGCTTCACAAAACCCAGACCAAACACAGTGGATGTGATCATTGAGGGTATAATTATTTAAGCGGAACTACTTTATTCATTGTGGTAGCTGGTCCCCACAAACTTACGGAGGAGTATTTTTAAAGCCATGGATCTTGATGATAATTAATCACATGAATTTATAAATCCGCCGTGGTAGTTTATGTATTTTGACTCCAATTTCTTCCACTACTAATTAATCAAAGGGCAGTTTTGGCAAAAAAATATATATATATATAAACTTGACTCTCTTTTTTTGTCTTTATTAAAAAAATTGTATTTGATAGCTTTTGCGTCAAACTTTTGTGTAATATTAGTTTGTCTCAACGAGAAAAATAAAAAAAATAAATAATTATGAACGAAACTCATACTTTTTTGAATAAAAATAAAAATCTGTCAAAAAATCAATGAAAACCAATAATACACAAAAGTTTATTGCAAAGTTAAAAAATGTGCAAAAATTTTTTTTTGAGTAAAGACCAACAAAAAAAAGTCTAAGTTAACTTTTTTCCCCCCAAAACCAGCCAAAGTTCCTTGACGCAGATTCCATCTCCCCTTTCCAAAGAGTATATCCCACACATTCTGCAAATCTCTATGTTATAAAATAGGAGGGTGTCGAGACAAGTTGTTGTAATGACTCAAATTTGTTTGATTCGAGAGTTGAGATACATTTTTTCACATTTTATGAAAGTATCCACATTGCCCATCGTATTACATAAATAGAATCGGAATTCAAATTTCACAACTCTCTCTCTCTCTCTCTCTCTCTCTCTCTCTCTGTGTGAACAAAGAAGGGGGAAAAGCAATCTTCCTTGTTTCCTTTCTACGAGACCTTTTCTCCTCTACAGGTTGACTGTCTTCGGGGAAGGGGTTCCCTTCCTTAGACTACCGAGCACTGGAACCGTCCACCTTGCACTCTTCCTCGACAGTCAAACCCCTCGGGAGAAATCAAATAGAGAGAGGTATTTTTTGTTGCCCACTACGTGTTTGTTAAAATGCTCTCTTCTATTTTGTATACACTTCCTCCAAAATCTGGAGAGATATTTTCTGTTGCCCACCATGTATTTGTTAAATGCTCTCTTCTATTTTGTAGAGCTATAGAGACTTTGTAGGGGGTTTTTTTCATTTTTGAACGGCGTTTCTGCATAATTTCGTGAGTTGCTAATTTCTTCACTACACTGTTTGCGTATTCACTTACTTCATATCAATAAAAAAAAAAATCTTCGCCGTTTAAAAAAAAAGAGAGGTTAATTTCCAACAATTTGTAGCTACCTAAAAATTGAAATAATGTTTTGAGCCACTATCAAGATTCAAAAGGTATTTCAATTCCAATCGAGATGAGTAGTGCCGTAGGCACGGGCCGGGGTGGATAGTGCCGTAGACATAGACAAACACTAGTAAGATTATAAGAAAGAAACTTCGTGAAACAAAGTCCAAAACAAAATAATCTGAAACGACCAGTTTTTGTCTTCTTTTTTCTCTTAAAAAGAAAAGAACTCCATAGATAAAAACACTACCAAAAGACCAAATACAATTAAAAGAACTTCATATACAAATTTTAAAATATTATAAATTGGGGATTGAAGGTAATCTAAAATGACAAATACATTTTATGGTGTACGGTGTTTGCATCTACTTTCTTTTTACAATACAGGGCATTCCAGCTTAAAAGCACCTCGAATATTTCTGCGTACATTCATTCCACAACAATTTCATACACTCACGCATAAAGGTAAGGTGGCTTATGAATTGCTAGCAAGTATAATATTGGAATACAAGAAATAACAAATCCCAAAGTTCTTGACCAAATTAATTGGCCAAACCCTTGGGGTTAGTGTTTGCATCTATTTGTCCCTCGTTTCAGAGTTACTGTTTGAATTATAACGATCTTATCTACTCCCATAAAGTAGTTTTTTTTTTTTTTGGGGGGGGGGAGGGGATTGTGTGTGTGTGTTAGTTAAATTTTATAATAATAAAGTAGTAGTAGTTGATTACTACTTACGAAGATTGTGGAATCCATTGTTTATGATATAGCAGTTGTTGATTCGATATTCTTTCTTAAATAAAGAGGTGATCTCTCTGGCACTCGTGGGAGGAAAAAACCTAACACGTGCATACCAACGTGGCAACCTTTCCACTCTGGTTCTTTGATTAGGGTATGGGGTTCTTACGCAATCTGGGAATGAAATCAGCTTAATCCCATACGAGCATGTCCTTGATCGACACGGTGATAAATTCTTGGTCCATATTTTCCACACTCCAATCGAACCTAACTAAAGCGCTAGCTACGGGTTATTCAATCAAACATACATCCGTTGGGATTGAGTTGAATTAATTTATAGAATTGCTAAACTACAAAGCTCTATAAAATGAACTTATTCCGAACAAACCGGGCAATGTTTACTCATGCTTTGAGATAGTTAAACAAAATTGCACTGGCTTGTCTAAAAAGAAAAGAAGAAAAGAGAACCAAATTGCACTGGTTACATTCCACACATGCACTTCCATGGACGTGGTCAACACCATGCATTTCTTAGCTTACTGGTTAAGACAAAGCACGGAAACTGTACCAAATGAGAAATACTCCTAATAAGTCTTCCTAGTTATGACATTTACCCAAAAAAACAAAAAAGAAAAGGAAAAGAAGTCTTCCTATGACGATTTCTTACAATTGTAGTAAAGCTAAACTACTCTAGCCGACCAAAGAAAACGTATCCACTATCCACGTACTTATTTTCCTTAGCTATTAAGTTGTTCTAAGATAAGCTCCGTCGATTACTATTTTGTGTTTTTGCGTTGTATAGGAGTACAAAAAAAAAGTGACTTGTGCTCGAGCAAAACTGAGAAAATCCAAAGAGTTTCAATGCGCATGTATTTATTCAAGCTTGTTACATTAACAACACAAGTTAAATATGAACGCAGTTTTTAAGCAATTCTTACTCGTATCAATTTCGACTGGCTTGATTTTATTTACAATATGCATCCTAATTCCTTCCACATTACTATTGGCTTTACACATATATAGGAAATCAAAATGTGTATGAAAATCGCATAGAAACGACAATTGATAGCAATACGATTCGTAACATTTTTTTTCTATAATTTATAACGTTTTTTAGGGTGCATATGATACACACCCAAATAAGAGGTGTGTATTGTAGTTTTTTCCTTGAAATAGTATCACATAACCATAGCGAAATTGTTGGAGTATTACTTTTTCGCAATTACAACTTACTAATCATGTACTAATTAATTCTTTAGGGCTCGATCGTTTGACTGGATATAACAATTGAATTCGATGTTTTGATTATTATACTCCTATGATTTGGGTTAAACATTTACCAGAGTTATAATCCCAGGAAATTTCAAATTTGAAATATCATCGTGAAGTGTAAATAGTAATTTGGGTGTGTCAATGTTGTGGGAGAGTGTGCTACAATCAAGTGCATGTTTATCTCCACACTTCACAGGAATCACATGGGGGCCTGGCCGGTGGAGAGTTTTTTTCCACATGGGGGGCCAGTGGTCCCCACCGGGGAGCCCAGCACGTGCCACGTGGGACCACTGACAATCTCATCATCGGCTGTACCGCTCGCTGTAGCCTACCTGTATTAGCCTAGGATCTCGTCGCTACCGCTTGTCTAGTACTATTATAAATGATTAAATTCCCAACCGACTTCACTTCGTCCCAACTGTCATCTCTCTCTCTCTCTCTCTCTCTCTCTCTCTCAGTGTGTGAAGTTCTTTTTCTTTGGAAGCTTTGGAAAGATCGATCAATGGCGGACGAGTCAACCCTCACTTGCATAGATATCATCCTCGCCATCATCTTGCCTCCCCTTGGTGTCTTCTTCAAGTTCGGTTGCAAGGTACCCCTCTCTCTCTCTCTCTCTCTCTCTCTCTCTCTCGATCAACACATATCTAAGCACAAATGGATCAACAACCGTTTCCTATGATTTTTTGGTATGTAGGTGGAGTTCTGGATCTGTCTTTTGCTGACCCTGTTCGGGTATCTCCCCGGAATTATTTATGCTGTTTATGCCATCACCAAGAACTGATATCTCCACCTGCAGCCTCCATCATCTCTCAAGGTACTCAATTTCTTTTGATTTTTTATAACTTCATACAGTAACAATTATAAAAATAAAAATAAAAATATAAAACCTCACTTGTTCTAATTTCTTTTCTTTTTCTTTATTTTGAACGGCAAAAGAAAGTTTCCATTAATCTTAAAGATGCCCAAGATGCATGGAAACAATACAATAAAGAAAAGCAAATGCATCGAGAGAGCTTCGAAAAATATTATGCTCTCCTAGTGCTGCACTTGTTCTGATTATTTCAACTGACTAAAGGGTATATATATCCTATTCTTACTTTATGGGCAGGTGAAGGTTTGAGGTGGAAAGACCTCATTTCTGGCCAATGGAGGAGATGGGTATCTAAAGGTGCTGATGCGGTTTTCATTCTGTTCTATTGTAGTTGGTGTGTATTTGGATTACTAAGGGTTAATTGGTGATTTGATGATGTGGTTCTGGTTGTGATCATATATCGTTTGTCAATGTTGGCTTATCTTGTTGTCTCTTAGAATATTGTATTGGATGTAGGGATTTTTATTGCGCAAGTCAAAATGTCCAACTTGTGTTCTTAACTTGGCCGGTTTGAATGATCTCCAATCTTAGTTTTGGACAGGGCGCCTGGACACTCCAAATCTGGATATATACTCTCACCGTTAACTGTGATCCAAAAGGATATACAAAACCACATTTTAACAAGCGATTCTCCATTGCAATGTCCAATGCAGCTCGTGGAAACATACCATGAGAAAAGGAAACATGTGGTCCAAAATTAAAAATCCATGAGGAAATATCAGGAGAGTTTGGACAAGCAAACATGAGTGGAAAAACTGAATGCACATCGGTTACGAAACCTCATATAATTTGGCAGAATTAAGCTCATAGCATCTTCAGTAAATACTTCAACTATATATCAAATACTAGTAGTAACCAAAAAAATAGAAATGGGCTCAGCCCATTTTTTGTTTGGGCTGACCCTTATGTTTTTCTTAGGCTGCTATTTCTGATCTGGACAGTATGGCCCTTAGGTGTATCGGGTTTTGCCTGTTTTTTTGGAGTTTGGCTTTTAGTCCACATGTGTTTGGACTTTGTCCCATTTAATTTGGTGTTACCGTCGTATCAAGTTAATGGTAGGACAAAATAAGAAGAGCGCATTTTCAATTGTATAACCTACGGAGTATTTGCCAATTCTCTTCACAGATATTAATGCATCGGTTTGAAATTAGCTCAAAACATGAAAATTCATCCAAGACAAAGGTTAAGATTCCAGTCGTGGCAGCTAGCTAGCTAGCATGGTTGTGTTAAAAGTATTTAAGAGTGCAGTGAGGTTGTGATCTTTTCAACCTGGCTCCTAAAGAGAGGATGTTGGTACTATTGCTAATGGGTTACGTTGGGGCCGGGAACGACTTCAGTGTCTTCACTCCTTTTGGAGATACCGTAATTTTTGACATAACGGAACCATTACAAACATAACAGAACCATAGCAAGACATAACCAAAAGCCAACCGCTATAGTACGAACAATTGCTATAGAGCTAGCGGAGATTACATGCATTTTAATTTTATCACACTATTCGTACTAGCATACGACAATAGTGTGTACATTGTTGGTTAATAAAAAGATAAATTTTGAACACCTAGTACAAACTCGTGGAGCCGCCGCGACTCCCCTCAATTGCACATATGCCCCATGCATGCAGGAAGGCAATTGAGTGGCGGTCGGTCCAGCCGAATAAGCTAGCAAACATGGGAGCTCAGCTCACCATCAAGGCACATCACCCATCAGTACTCTTCAATTGCAGCTCACAAGCCTCACATGCATGTCACCCTTGGGTCTCTCTCTCTTGGAGAAAATATTTCCCGAAATCAACAGTAATATTAAGAGAGCGATACGCACATATACTATCTAGATCCTTTTATAGTGGACTTTAGACTATTTTTTTTTCGTTTTTAACTCTCCAATGAGTAGATGTTCTCCGTATTTGTTTGGTAATTGTCATAAAATTTAAAAATAAATTTATTAGTTCTCGTTAAATAGCAAATGTAAATACTCCCTACGTCCGAATTTAATTATCCCTAATTTATTCTAACCAGCTAAAAAATAGATTATATCTTTGAATCCGTAATGAATTTCATATCGCATATGAATTTTGTTTGATAGATCTCGATTAGTTCTATAATACAATATTTTTTAAATTACGTAAAACATTACTCCGTACTATAAATTAAAAGATATAATTAATTGAAAAATGACATGAACACCAAAAAAGAACTATAAAATCTGGACGGAGAGAGTAATTATTAAAACCCATTTAGAGACACGTATACATGTACACATAGAATATAAATCTTGACTTCAATTCCGAAGAGGAGTGGAGCACTCGGCACACGTGGGAGGTCGGTTGCATTACACATGGCAAGTTTTCATTTGATTAACAATACTTCACGGTGGCGTTCTAAAATCAGCCGAATGGATTGACAATAGTAGGTATATGAATATGTATTAAATGATGTAAAAAATAAACAAAAATATATATTTTTCTTGTCTTCTAATGTACTTATCGTCAGCCACTGAACTAATAATAGCAAGACCGTTTAAAAATTAATCCACACTCGCTCATCCCCTGTATCCTGTCTGTGCAAATAAAACAATATCGTCACGTGATGTCCACGACTTTTTTTTTTTGGATCCGCATGCCCAAGACTCAACCCGATGATTCATGTGGTTCAACAGATGATTCAAACTCCACATCATCCTGTAAAAGAATAAAAGGTAACTTTAACTTCAATTACAAGCGAAGGAGTGGAGCAGTTGGCATACGTGGGAGGTCTGTTTGCATTGCACATGGCAGGTTTTCATTTGATTAATAATACTACTTTCATGGTGACGTTTCAAAAATTAATCCACATTCGGCTCATCCGCTGTATCCTGACGGAAAACATCGTCACGTAATGCCCAAGACTCATTTCCCATTTTTTTTGAATAATAGACAATTTCATTGCTCCTGAAAGAACAGAAAATTGCCCGCATGAGGCTATAGACTCCCAAGCACTAGAGCCCGTCGATGGGTACACAGATCTCAATGACCGGGTTATCCATTGGTATTCTAAACTTGTAAGAGTGCGTTTGGGACTGGGGGAAGCTGCTGTGCAGCTTCGTGCTGCATAGCGTGCTGCGCACCCGCTGGCGAGCCTTGCCGGCATCGGTTCGGCGACTGGAGACGTTCACCGAGTAGAGCTCATCGAGTTCTACGTGTACGCCAAAAATCAGCTTGATCAAATATTGTTAAGTGCCTCATTGGAATATATATAACTTGAAAAAAATAAATCCTAATGGATACAAAACACTGGATCAAAACCACTGAATCCATTTTTTTTTTAGTTATATGTGTTCAGATGAGACACTTATCGATATTTGATCGAGCTGATTTTTGGCGCATGCGTAGAACTCGACGAGGTCTACGCGGTGAACGTCTCCGATCGCCAGACCGATGCCGGCAAGGCTCCTCGGAGGGTGCGCAGCACGAAGCTGCACAGCAGCTTCCCCAAGTCCGTGTGTTTGGCCAAAACTTTTGGTATCATTACAGCAGCAATTTTGTTCTTCACATGGCAACTTTTTTCAATTTTGATCGTTTCTTTATAAATTTTTATCGATCTGTAGTGGCAAGATTTTAATAGTATTGCTAAAAAGCTAAACAAAATATCGCTAAACAATAATAATACTCCGGTGTCTTCGGGGAAAAAAAAGTAGTTAAGGCCAAACTCATCCTACGAGTACAAGTTTAATTTAGATTTTTGTTATAATTTCTAAGATTAATCATTTATCCCAACGAGAGGAACCGAAAAAGTATAAAAATATGAATTGATGTTGAAAAAAAAAATCATACAGAAGGATGCTTTGGATCAAAAAAAAAAATAGTTGTTTGATACTTCTTTCATCTTTAGTGATTTTCTTTTTTACTTTTGGTAATTATTTTTTGTTTTTTAATTAGACTCCTGCTGGCGTGATGAATGATCAATCCAAAAATATCAAACCAATTTAACAAAAAAATTAAAAAAAGGAACAAAACGGAAGAAGAAAAAAAAGCAAAAAACTTATTTCGGCGTCGGTAGCTTGGGATATTTTGTTAAATATCTCTCGTCTCGTTTCCACACGTGGCGATCCCTTTCCTGTATCCCACCTCCCCTGCTTCCTCCTGTATAAATCCATGACTACCTCTGCTTCATCACTCTCTCTCATCTCGGACCCTCTAGCTGTTTGTAGAAAACTCCCCTTGTTTAATTCTTCCCCAAAGAAGCATTTTTTGTTGTTTGTTGAAATTAAGAAAAGGAAATAAAAATGGGAGCAGCCACCTGCGTGGAAATCATCTTGGCCATCTTCCTGCCTCCCCTCGGTGTCTTCTTCAAGTACGGTTGCAAGGTTCTCTCTCTCTCCTGTCTCTTCTCTGTCTATGTATAGAAACAGATGCATGTAGTATGGTAAGGCTTTTTTTCTATTTTTTACGAGTATGCCTATAGTAGGTTTCAATTTGATGGTATTGACGGTTTTATGTGGTGGTGATGGTGACAACGGGGTGGTGTTGCAGTTGGAGTTTTGGATCTGTCTGCTGCTGACCATATTGGGGTTCATCCCTGGAATTCTCTATGCTCTCTATGTCCTCACCAAGTGAACAAACCCCTGAGGTATCACCTCTCTCTCTCTCTCTCTCTCTCTCTCTCTCTCTATCTGTGTGTGTGTTTTTATATGCGACTACAGTTTATATTTACGAAAAGTCTAGGAACGTACACAACTTCAGAACATAATTAGGGACACAATTGTGTTCAGTCGTTCAATGTGACACTTTTGTTCTGATATCATTTGACTAAAGGGTAACCTGTTCTTACTTTACGGCAGGTGAAGATTTGAGGTCCGATTGAGAAGGACCTCATTTCCGGCCAATGGAGGCGATGGCTCTCTAAAGGTTCTCATGCGGTTTTCATTTCGTTTTTTTCTTTTTCTTCTTTTTATTTTTTTATTTTTTATGTATCTGGATTAATAAGGGACGGGCATAGTACTGGTGATTTGATGTTGTGGTTATTGTTCTCTGATCACGGTTTGTCAATGTCGGCTCATGGTGTTGTCTCTAGCTTAAAAGTTAATGGAATTTGTTCCCTAGTGCTTTTGATTATGTTTGGATGTATGGATTTATTGGGTAAATGATCGAGCAATCAAAATCTTGTTACTGACGCCAATAGTTACTTCAAATTGTGTTTTTCTCTCCGATCT
Source organism: Rhododendron vialii (assembly GCF_030253575.1). Taxonomy (NCBI): domain Eukaryota; kingdom Viridiplantae; phylum Streptophyta; class Magnoliopsida; order Ericales; family Ericaceae; genus Rhododendron; species Rhododendron vialii. The sequence continues at coordinate 27,755,089 of NC_080567.1, read as the reverse complement.
ACTTGTAAGTTTCGTAATCATGAACGATACACTACAAATCTAGATCGTCTGTTTCTGCAAATTCTTCGATTGTGATCCAAAAGATAGCAAACCGCATTATAACTAACAAGTTTACAGAAGCATAATGAATTTTATTTTTCTGCAAATGATCTTGATTACAAAAAATAGAGAGATTACAAGTATTTATATCAAGCCTAATGCTACCACTTTCTAAAAACTTGCACGACACAGCTCAACAACTACTAACAAACTAACTAACTTTATTAGTGGAGCATAACTCTTTCACTAGTGGAGCATAACTCTGAGCTGTCCTCAGACGACTCAGCTTTGGCTTGGGCAGCTACTTGAGCTGAGCTGTGCGCTGGGTTGACTAACAGTAACAAGTGATTCTCCATTGCTTAATGTTCGATGCAGCTCGTCTAAGCATACCTTGAACGAAGGAACATGCGATCCGAAATTATAAAAATTCATGAGGAAACCATCAAAGAGAGTTTGCACAAGCAAACAAGAGTGGAAATTCGATCCCTTCTAGCTGGTCAAAACGCTGGCACAGCAATCAACCCTAACCACACGATTGACCTGGTCAAGGACGGAACCAGGATTTTATCTTAGTAGTGACGAAACGTATACTAAAAAAATCTAATAGTGGTGAGACTGTATAAGTTGAGTATATTTTTTTTTAACATATAATAATTGAATTTTCTAAAATTCTTGTCGTGGCGATCGCCGCCACTAGACCCCATGATCCCATCATTGGACTTGATGCCTACTAGCTCGTTGACACCGCACCTACGTACTCAGCACGCGTGCCCTCACTTGCGCGTGGGGTGACTCGCCTTTAACCTTCACTACGCCGCTCGTGTGGCCCAGGCGAGCACATGGATATCAATCGCACCCACGTGCAGCTTGTAATTAAGCACTAACCAGCTCGTGTGGACTCCTGCATTGTATACCGCACTTCGTTCGCCTACCACCACAAAGCAATATCGATGTGTGTTTAAGAGGATTTTTTTTTTTGAACCGCAATTTACAAAGAAATATACATGCATGTAAAACTCTAAGATTTTAGCGCACTCTCTGAGAGCATCTCAAACCCAATTTTTCATTGTGAATTATCAAAATATCAAATTTAATTCAAAAAGTGAATTTGAAGCGCGTTACTATTCACTCGTACTCCATCCACATTTCTCTATCTCTATGTTCATTTTCCACAACACATACTCAAAACTAAATCATCCCTCATTTTCTCTCCAAAATATGATATATCAAATTTTTAAAATTTACTGAATAAACCTGTGATTTCGTATCTGGTCAAAATCTTGGCTAATCGGTCGAAGTGGGTAGCTCCAGGTTTGGATACACCCCCCATCTGGGTATCTCCCTAAAGTTGTGGTACATGTTTTAGAGCCTCGCCATGCTCTTCATGTGTCTCTTTTCGGAACTTCGTAATGAAACTCACACTTCGCAATTGTTAATTGCTTCTCAAGGCAAACAAAAGAGCTTTTATTCAAGAATTGCCTTATTTTAAAAGGTATTGTTAATTTCTTTGTAACGGCACTAATTTTATTAATATTGGATCATAATGTTGAAAATTATTTGGAGAATATTCTTCAAATTTTGGAGGAGTCACCATATATGAAATTCTTCATTTTCAAGAATGCAAGTGAAGTATGGTAGGAGTGTTACAATTCTTCATGATTTTGAATATTATCAGAAAATGATTTTGAAAAAATGAAGGCATGGTTGGATAGATACCCGTATATATACTAGCTTTCAAATGCAGCTCACATTAATTTCACTCTCATAGATTTCTTTTGGGTATAGATAGATACCCGTATATATACCAAATCCACTTCTGCTTTTTGGGACTCTCGTACAAAAATATACTCCATTATTGCCACTCTCGTTATGTCTATTGATGGCAACATGTATGCTTCTAGCTGTTTCTCTCTTAATAGTACTCCTTCCGTCTCTTTTTTAGAGTCTATAGTATTTCATTTTGAGCTATCCCTTATAATAAGTGTCTATTTTGTAAAGTTAGTGGGTAAAAGTTGGTGCATTGCTTATTTTGTTCTTAAAAGTAAATTCCATTTTGAAAAGTTAGTAAGTAAAAGTGTAATGATGATGGGTAAGCATGTAAAGTGGATAAAAAAGTTGATGTGATAGGTGTAATGATGATGTTATTTTAATAAATTGGAGTTACGAAGCAAGACACATAAAAAAGGACAAAGAAAGTACTAATTAATAAACATCAAACACACATCGATCATTCTGATTCCGCCACCTAGCCGGTATATGATTGCTATTCATCAATTTTAATTTAAATACAGTTACTCCAGCAAATACTAACAAAATTTTATTTAGTTATTTATTTATTAGTTCTTGTTAAAAAATAAATAATTAATTAAATATTGAAACCAATCGGCCTGGATAAGGAGGAGTGGTACGTTTGGCACAGGTGGGAGGCCAGTTACATTACACATGGCAAGTTTTCATTTGATTATTTAATACTTTCTTTTGTGACGTTTCAAAATCCTCATTCATTGATCATCTCATCAGCTGTATCCTGCCTGTCTGTACAGCCAGATAAATTATCTGGTGCCCCCAGGACATTGTCAAGACTAAGGCGTTGTTTGGTAAAGGTTTTAAGCGAAGTTTTCGGACTTGTGAGAGAAAGAGAGAGAGAAATAAGGGAAGTTTTTAGACTTGTAAGACGAAGAGAGAGAAATAACACACTTGGACAAAATTTATTGGACACCAAGCTGAGAATGACAAAATATAAGGGGTGTTTCGGACTAGAGGAAACAGTCCAAATTTAGACCATACATTGAAAAAATCAATAGTTTAGATTTGCTCAAGAACTTTTCACACTAAGAATTCACTTCTTCCAGCGAGGAGATTTTGAACAAATTCGAACCAATAATTATAGTATTGGACGGTTCAAATTATGACCTCAAAAAATAAGAATCTTAACAGAACGAGGTAACCAAAAGTCTATGCACATACTTTTAAAACACAACTCTATATACAACTGTGTCAGGAACCGTACAATACATGTGAACCGCTATATATGATTGTGTCCAAAATTGTGCAATTAGTGCGATATTTACATCGAACAGCTCCGGACACAACTGCATTTCATGGATTAATTTGTGATCAACTTGTGGTGATGGAGAAAACCTTAAGAAGCACGTTTCGGTGATCGGCAGGACACCCAATACTAACTCCGACAGCCGACCCGAATTTGCTTCATAGAAGTATCTGGATTCCCATCTCAAAGTCATCGAATCTGTTCTCTATATTTTCCCGCTTGACCTAAAAAAAAGAAAAAAGAATCTGTTCTCTATACGTGGCAACCTCTCTTCTTCCCCACGAACCCCTGTATCCCACCTCCCATTCCTCCGGTTAGATACAGGAGTCCCTCTATAAAACTTTAAACTCTGCTTCACTTTTCTCTCATCTGACCCTATAGCTCTTTATAGCAAAACTCCCCTTGTTTAATTGATTGCTTCCCAAAAAGAAGCATTTTTTGTTGTTTTCTGAGAAGGAGGAAAAAATAAAATGGGAACAGCCACCTGCATCGACATCATCTTGGCCATCCTCTTGCCTCCTCTGGGTGTTTTCTTCAAGTATGAATGCAAGGTTCTCTCTCTCCTCTCCCTTCTCTCTCTATGTAAACATACAGAAGCATGTCTACAGAAAATATCTAATAGTATGTTTTGGTTTTATGAGTATGTGTATAGTAAGTTTCAACTTGTTGGCATTGACGGTTTATGTGGTGGTGATGGTGACGATGACGACGACGGCGTGGTGTTGCAGGCGGAGTTTTGGATCTGTCTGGTGCTGACCATTTTGGGGTACATCCCTGGAATTCTCTATGCTCTCTATGTCCTCACCAAGTGAACAAACCCCTGAGGTATCCACTCTCTCTCTCTCTCTCTCTCTCTCTCTCTCTGTATATACGTGAGTACGTGACCATATCTAAAAAAGTCTAGGTGCACATTTTTAGACACTGAATCATTCGATGTATGTGGATCCACGTATACTACATCGAACGACTCTGGAGCAGTTGTGGCCGGAAATGTGTTTTAATGTTGTGTTTTTAGCATTTTTCACAGATACTGAAGGACTCTGATTTAATCAATTGGGTAACAAAAAATCATGTCGCAGGAGGAGAAGATGGGCCGGGTATCCAATGCCTGGGCCGGCAGTTGCTGATTTGGTGTCTTCAGAGATCATTTCGTACTACTTTCATTCTGTTTTTTGGAAAAAATTTCATTCTCATTTAGTGGTTGAGGCTGTGACTGGTGGTTTGTTTTGTGATTATTGTATTGTGGGTTTGTGAATGTAAATTAATTAGCTTATGTTTTTGTCTTGGAAATAAAGAAATTTGTTTTCAAGTCAGGTGTTTGGATTATTGTACGTGCATTCTGATGAATGATTTACACCGAAGATTGAGTGGCATTTTACTGTTATTAGAACACTAATTTTTTTCGAATGAATTGAATGTTTTTATTCAATTTTTTGTCTCATTTATGTATCCAACCCGGTCAAAAGTCAACTATCAAATATTCTCTTATGTGGATATGGGACTGAAAGAGAAGATAATGAAATTAGATTGTCCAAGATCTCCATCTCGTGCATCTAGAAAACATATTGGTAAGATTGGTCCATTGCCCGTAAGAGATTACCAACAATGTTTTACCATTGATTGTCGACATGGGTGGTTAATCCAAACCTCTCTTCAAAAATGGGATCAGCTCATGAGCTGTATCCTACTTGTATAACGGGAGAAATAAGTGGAGAGAGAAAGAATTTTAAGTGGAGACATAATAAATGGAGAGAGAGAAAGAAAAAGAGATAGAAATAAAGGTTTTAAGGGAAGTTTTTGGACTTGAGAAAGAAAGTGATCGAAATAATAAGTTGAGACAAAATTTATTAGAAACCGTGCTAAGAGTGAGGAAAAAAAGGGAGTTCAAACTAGAGGAAACAATCGCAGATAAAAAAAATATTTGGAGGAAACAATTCAAATGTGGACTATACATTGAAAAAATCAATGGTTCGAATCCGCTCAAAAACTCTTAACAAGAACTCTATTCTTCAAGCAAAAGAGACTTTGAGCAGATCCGAATCATTGATTGCAGTATTGGACGGTTTAAATTACGACTATCTCCTCTAGTTCAAAACATAGACCAGAGAGGATCGATCCACTTAAAAAAAAAAGTTCCGGGACCTCAAGTGAACAAGAACCCAAGAGTGTAAATTGGCCTAAATTGGTATCATTATCACTATCCTTTTGTTCGTATCTACTTTCATCAGTTTTATATCGTTTCTTTATATTTTTATCGATTCCTATTGGCAAGGTTTTAAGAATATTGAGGAAATTAAAACTAAACAAAATATCAATAAACAACAATAATACTCACTGTCTTCGAGAAAATAATGTCAGTTTCCGAGTTGTTTATCTATTTTTTAACTTTATTTTGTCCCAATTTTTTTGTCCATTTGACTTTTGAATGGATAAAATTCTCTTTTTTCCTTATTTTTTTGAAATAAAGTAACTTTTTAAAAAAATTGAGACGGTAATATATTATAAAGTAAACTACTTTTAGGTGCATGTAATCATTATGCTACCTAAGAGCATCCGTAATGGGTTTGTTAACTAGTATGTTAATTGTATGTGTTAAGATTTAACAAACAAAATTGTATTTTTTATGCCACAATGCTTGTATGTTAGAGTGTGCTAAATGTAGTAATGTGTTAGTATGGTTATCAAGTTTAGCAAAGAAGTTAACAAACAATAAGTGGGTCCTATCCCTATAAATTCAAACTTCAACCATAAAACATAAATACTCACACTACTTTCTTTTTTGAAAATTTACCGTTAACTTGATTTACCGTTGCCTTTTTCATTGTTTTTTATATATATGTTGAACACCAAAGGTCAGAATAAAGGCAAAATAGGCAATGAGATTTCATGCTCTGAACATAATTTTTTTAAATGGGAAGTGGAGTGGCAGAAACATGGCCGTTGGCCTTTTCTTCATTACAGAAAAATGACGTTGGTGACATATAGTCATTGTAAAAAATTTTATTATAGCCATTGTTTTGATACATTATTTTAAAGAGTTAACACACTTCTAACTAACCCATTGAGGTACTCATATATATACTAACACACTTTTAAGTTAACACACACTTGTAGAACTCATTTTTTATTCTAACACATATTTTAACAAACATTTTGATACACAAATATAACACACCCATTGCGGATGCTCTAAATAAGTTGGACGGATGGAGTATTATCCTTGAGAAACTTTTATGTATACCGCGGATACCAACCCCCTTGGTATCTCTTTTCGGTCCGTTTCGTATTTTTCGGTCATTTTTCGATCACATTTTGATGATCAGCTTCGTTCATTTTGTAGAATTCCTCGAGAACCTTAATCATGCCAAAAATCGTGTTCATCGAACTTTAATAGGTACACGGTCGGCACACGTGAAAATTGAAGAAAACCAAAATTGGGTCCAAAAATACACTGAATCGGAACCCAATTTCGGTTTTTTTCCATTTTCATGTGTGCCGATCATGTATCAAATAAAATCCGATGAACTCGATTTTTTTGTATGATTAAGGTTCTTATCGAACTCAACAAATGAACGGAGCTGATCATCGAAATGTGATCGAAAAATGACATAAAAATGAGAAGCGAATTGGAAGGGGATACATAAAAGTTTCTCTATATTTTAGTACTTGGGATACAAGAGGTTTATATTTAGCCCTGTAGGATCAAGCGCTTTCCATCTTACCAAAACCCTCAGGTTGTGGCGCCACGGTTCGACCCGCATGGGCAGGATGCTGGCCTGCGACCAACAATCCCCCCCCCCAGCACCTACCCGCAAGCAGCATGCCATCCAGGGGAGTCGAACCCGCGACCTTGGCTCTGATACCACTTGTAGGATCAAGAGCTTACCATCTTACAAAAACCCGCAGGTTGTGATAAAGACGCAACTCTATTTCCTTATACTATAGCGTAGCAGGCCCCAAGCGCCACGGTTCGACCCGCGTGGGCAGGATGCTGGCCCGCGACCAACAAGCCCTATAGCCAAAAGTCTCCGAGCATGCTTTTATACACAATTTTGAATACAATTTAGTTCAAACCGTTCAATACATGTGGGTTGATACGATTATTGTGTCAAAAACCGTTCGATTAGTGCAATATTTATATCAAACGATTCCGGACATAACTGCATGTGTTTCGTAGGTTTGTGATCGAACTTGTGGTGATGGAGAAAACCTTAAGCAGCACGTTTCTGTGTCGGTAGGACACCTAGTACTCCCTGGTACAGCCGACCTGATTTTTACTACTTCACATATGATCTGGATTCCCGATCTCAAAGTCATCGAATCTGGTCTCTACACGTGGCAGCTTCCTTTCTACCCACGAACCCCTTCTTCCTGTATAAATGCTTAACTAAAACTCAGCTTCACTTTATCTCATCTCCGACCCTCTCTCTAGCTGCTTATAGGAAAATCCCCTTGTTTAATTTCTTCCCAAAACAAGTAGTAGTTTTTGTTGTATTTGAAAAGGAGGAGGAAAATAAAATGGGAGCAGCCACCTGCTTGGAAATCATCCTGGCCATCATCTTGCCTCCTCTGGGTGTTTTCCTCCGTTTTGAATGCAAGGTTCTCTCTCTCCCTCCTCTCTTCTCTCTCTCTCTCTCTCTCTATGTATAGATACATGTTCATGTATACAGAAAATATCGAGTAATAGTATGTATTGTTTTTAAGAATATGTGTATGTAGTAAGTTTCAATTAGATGGTATTGACGGTTTTTGTGGCGGTGGTGGCGGCGACGACGGGTGGTGTTGCAGGTGGAGTTTTGGATATGTCTGTTGCTGACCATATTGGGGTACCTCCCTGGAATTCTCTATGCTATCTATATCCTCACCAGGTGAACAAACCTGAGGTCGGTCTCTCTCTCTCTAGGAACACGACTTCATAACATAACTAGGGACACAATTGTGTTTAGAATTGTTCGATGTATGTGAACTCACGTGAAGTTGCGTTTTAAAATTGTCTTCCTAACATTGCTCACGACTCGCGGGTACCGAAAGACTCTGATTTAATAAAAAAAAATTATATGGCAGGTGGAGAAGAGGAGGTATCCAATGACTTGGCCGACGGTTGCTGATTTAATTGGCGTCTCCACAGATTATTTCGTACTACTTTCATTCTGTTGTTGGAAAAATTTGTGTTCTCATTTAGTGGGTTGAGGCTGTGACTGGTGTTTTTGTTTTATGATTATAAGCTGGGTTTGTGATTGTAAATTAATTAGCTTTGTCTTGAAAATAAGGAAAATTGTGCTCAGGAGTGTTTTGGATTATTGTGCGTTTGGTTGATTGATTTACGCCGTAAATTGATTGTCATTTTACTGTTATTAGAACGCTAATTTTTTCAGAGGAATATATTGGATGTTTTAATTTGGATTTTTCTCTCATTTATCATTTATGTATCTAACCCGGTTGAAAGTCAACTAAGTATATATTCTCTCATCTTATCTTATGTGGAGTAAAAAGTATATATTCTCTTATCTTATCTTATGTGGAGTAAAAAGTACTACATCGAATGTCTTTCAAGATGGAAGCTATCCCATAGATCAAGATGGAAGTTATAGACCAACAGAGATAGAGCTTTCATTCCCAAACAAAATTTCTTCTGGCTGTATTTCTTAGAGTACAATTTTGTTTATCCTTTTTAAAAGAGGGTGAACATTATCCTCCCTCTATATATAGAATTTCTTTCGTATCATAATCTTGGTTTTCTCTCTAGTTTTTGGCATAAGACCGTCCAAAATCTCCATCTAGTCCATCTAAACAACTTACGGGGTGGGTTTGGATTCTTTTAGGTCCATGTTTTGAACTGGAAAAAACAGTCTAATTTGGATCATACTTTAGAAAAAATGAATGGTTTGAATCTACTCAAAAACTCTTCAAAGCGAAGAATTCAATTCTTCTAGCAAAAAGACTTTGAGCAGATCCAAACCATTCATTGCAGTATTGGACTATTCAGATTACGATTGTTTCCTTCTGTCTAAAACATGGACTAGAAAGAATACGCTTCCAAAAAAAAAAAAAAAGTAATGGGACCTCAAGTGAATAAAGGCCCAAGACTAGTGGGTAAGTTGGCCTAAATTTTTGGATATCATTTTCGCTGTCTTTTTGTTCTTCACATATCAACTTAATTTGATCAATTTATGTCGTTTCTTTATATTTTAATGGATTCCGATCGGCAAAGTTCCAAGAATATTAACAAATAAGTAAATAAATAAAATATCAATAAACAACAATAATGTCTTCACAAAAAACTAGTCTATGCCCAATTCATTCTAAGTGTATAAGCTTACAAAACTCTAGATACAACTGTATTCGAAATCGTTCAATACATATGGCCGGTAGATACGATTAATACGTCGATATTTATACTGAACGATTCCGAATACAATTGTGTTCAGTAGATTTGTGATTAATTAATAACTTGTGTTGCTGGAGAAAACCTTAAGCAGCACGTTTAGGTGTCGGTAGTGTCCTTTTTGTAATTATACAGTATATGATGTGTTTCTGAGTTGATCAAAAAAAAATATCTGGATTCCAATCTCAAAATCATCGACTCTGATCTCTACACGTGGCGACCTGTTTTCTTCCCACAAACCCCTGTATCCCACCTCGATCCCCTTGGTTTCCTGTATAAATGCATAACCAGCCTCAGCTTCATTTTGTCTCACCTCTCTAGCTGCTTATAGGAAAATCCCCTTGTTTAATTTCTTCCCAAAACTAGTAGTTTTTGTTGTATTTGAAAAAGAGGAGGGAAAAAAAAATGGGAAGAGCCACCTTCTTCGAAATCATCTTGGCCATCATCTTGCCGCCTCTGGGTGTTTTCCTCCGTTATGAATGCGAGGTTCTCTCTCTCTCTCTCTCTCTCTCTCTCTCTCTCTCTCTCTCTCTCTCTCTCTCTCTCTCTCTATGTATAGATACATGTGCACGTATACAGAAGATATAGAGTAATAGTATGTATTGTTTTGAAGAATATGTGTATGGTAAGTTTCAATTAGATGGTATTGACGGTTTTTGTGGTGGCGGTGGCGGCGACGACGGGGTGGTGTTGCAGGTGGAGTTTTGGATCTGTGTGTTGCTGACCATATTTGGGTGGCTCCCTGGAATCATCTATGCTATCTATATCCTCACCAAGTGAACAAACCCCTGAGGTATCAACTCTCTCTCTGTCTCTCTCTCCCTCTCCCTCTCTACAGTATATACGTGACGATACATTAATATATAGACACGTGTGCAAAAGTCTAGTTAGGCACACAACTTTAGAACATAACTCACGGAATCATTCTATGAGTCCAGGGATACTACATCGAATGACTCTGAAGCAATTGTATCGACCGTGAGGAAATGTGTTTTAAAGTTGTGCTTTCTAGCATTCTTCACTTGTACTAAATGACTGATTTTAATCAATTGGGTAACAAAAAAATTCGATTGTATGGCAGGAGGAGAAGGTGGGGTATTATCTAATGCCTGGGCCGACGGTGGCTGATTTGGTGTCTTCAGAGATTATTTCGTACCACTTCCATTATGTTCTTGGAAAATTTTTTATTCTCATTTAGCGGTTGAGGTTGTGACTGGTGGTTTGTCTTGTAATTATGTATTTTGGGTTTGTGGATGTAAATTTTAATTACCTTATGTTTCTGTCTTGGAAATAAGGAAATTTGTGTTCTGGTAAGGTGTTTGGATTATTGTGCATTTTGTTGATTGATTTGCGTCATACATTGATTGTCATTTTAGTATTGTTATCAGAACAATTTTTTGAGACATTGAATGTTTTGGTTCGAATTTTTCTATCATTTATGTGTCTAATCCGATCGAAAAGTCAGATAACGGAATAAAAAAGTGCATCAAATAACTTTCAAGATTGTAAGCTATCCCATAGATCAAGATGGACCAGCCAAAAGAGCTTTCATTCCCAAACAAAATATCTTCGTCTTTCTCTTTTGGCATTCCAAAATATCTTTTGACCGTATTTCTTTTGTACACAGCTTTTTTAAATTGAACGGTTCGGACACAATTACGTTTCGTAGGTTTGTTTATTAACCTGTGGTGCTCGAGAAAACCTTAAGCAGCAGGTCTCGATGTCGGTAGCGTCCTTGTTATAATTATATATACAGCATATCATATGTTTTTGAGTTGATCGAAAAAATTATCCGGATTCCCATCTCAAAGTCATCGAATCTGGTCTCTACACGTGGCAACCTGTCCTCTTCCCACTAACCCCTGTATTCCACCTGGATACCCTTCTTCTTTCCTGTATAAATGCTTAACTAACCTCAGCTTCACTTTCTCTCACCTCTCTAGCTGCTTATAGGAAAATCCCCTTGTTCAATTTCTTCCCAAAACAAGTAGTTTTTGTTGTATTTGAAAAGGAGGAGGAAAGAAAAAATGTCAGGAGCCACATTCTTGGAAATCATCTTGGCCATCATCTTGCCTCCTCTGGGTGTTTTCCTCCGTTATGAATGCAAGGTTCTCTCTCTCTCTCTCTCTCTCTCTCTCTCTCTCTCTCCATGTATAGATACATGTGCACGTATACAAAAAATATAGAGTCATAGCATGTACTCCTATTGTTTTTAAGAATGTGTATGGTAAGTTTCAATTAGATGGTATTGACGGTTTTTGTGGTGGCGGCGCCGACCACGGCGGGGTGGTGTTGCAGGTGGAGTTTTGGATCTGTGTGTTGCTGACCATATTTGGGTGGCTCCCTGGAATTATCTATGCTATCTATATCCTCACCAAGCGAACAACGCCCTTTTCTTGAGGTATCAACCCCCCCCCCCCCCTCTCTCTCTCTCTCTCTCTCTCTGTATAAAAACTCCCTCCGTTCTGTCCTCCACGGGAAATCCTGCATTTTAGGAAGTCCAATTTTTTACTCTAAATTTTTAAAATTAACCTCAAAAAACTGTGTAGTTAATTAATTATATGTATAGAAATCGCTTATAACTTTCAATATAGATCTTAAAAAATATATGATATGGATCTTATTTGATAAATTTCAAATAAATTTGTTATACAAAGTTTTCAAAATCATAAATAATATTATAAATTGGAAGATATTGTCGATTTAAAAATGACACGAATATAAAATGCTGTCAAATCAATGAGTACTTTTAAGGGGGGTAAAATTGAAAGTTTGACATATTTTGATGGTTATTTTTAGAAGTGAACACTTATTTTGGGACATCCCAAAATAGAAACATGATCACTTAAATTGAAACGGAGGGAGTACATTATATGCACCAGGCTTGTCTACTGTAAATGTGCGGTTAGAGTGTTCACAACCGTTGGATGGTATTTTTAACGGTTGAGATTTAACTTTAAAGTTTGGACTGCTGGATGCAAAAATGAACGACTGTGATTGAACTGCAGAAACTCTCTGCAGTTGGATTGTAGAGAATTCGCCTCCATATATATATACGTGATGATACATATATATATATACGTGATGATACATATATATACACACATATGTAAGTCTAGGCACACAATTTTAGAACATAACCCACGGAATCATTCGATGTATGTGGGTTCACGTATACTATATCGAACGACTTTGAATTAGTTGTGTTCGAAAATGTGTTTTAAAGTTGTGTTCGAAAATATGTTTTAAAGTTTTGTTCCTAGCAATCTCGCGGGCACTAAATGACTCTGATTTTAATCAATTTGGTAACAAAAAATTCAATTGTATGGCAGGAGGAGAAGGTGGGGTAGTAGTATCTAATGCCTGGGCCGGCTGTGGCTGATTTGGTGTCTTCAGAGATTATTTCGTACTACTTTCATTCTGTTCTTGGAAAAATTTGTATTCTCATTTAGGGGTTGAGGTTGTGACTGGTGGTTTGTCTTGTGATTATGTATTGTGGGTTTGTGGAGCTAAATTTTAATTAGCTTATGTTTCTGTCTTGGAAATAAGGAAATTTGTGTTCAGGTTGGGTGTTTGGATTATTGTGCATTTCGTTGATTGATTTACGCTGTAAATTGATTGTCATTTTAGTATTGTTTTTTTTTTTTTTTCCAAAGTTTAGGATAGATTTTATTAATCTCAGGGAAATAAAAATAAAACCAAAACATCAAGAAGGGCTCTCATCCTCGCATAATGGATGAAAAAAGCCCGGGGGGGTTGATAGAGTTCCCATGAACGAATCCCACTCCCTCTTATAGCATCTTTGGCCACAACATGCGCCGCTGAATTGCCAATCCTACGAATTTTGGGAACGAATCCCACTCCCTCTTACAGCATCTTTGGCCACAACATGCGCCGCCGAATTGCCAATCCTACGAATTTTATCAGAACACTAATTTTTTGAGACATTGGATGTTTTATTTCGAATTTTTCTATCATTTATGTATCTAACCAGGTCGAAAAGTCAAATAACGGAATAAAAAAAGTACATCAAATAACTTTCAAGATTGTAAGCTATCCCAGAGATCAAGATGGAAGCTATAGACCAGCCAAAAGAGCTTTCAATTCCCAAGCAAAATATCTTCTTCTTTCTTTTTTGGTACACCAAAAAATCTTTCATATCATAATCTTGGTTTTTATCTCCAGTCTTTCACAATATTTTATTTCTTCTATACACAATTTCTTTCATATCATAATCTTGGTTTTCTCTCCGGTCTTTCAATTTGTACCGCATAAGACCGTCCAAAATCTTCATCCCGTCCATCTAGACAACTTATCAATAAGACCGGTCTCTTGCTCGTAAAAAATTACCACCAATTTTTTTTACCATTGATTGTCGACATTGGCGGTCAATCCAAACATCTTAAAAAATGGGATTAAAAGCTTATAAGTTATCCTCGTCCAAGAACATGAAATCAAACTTGAAGCCAACCATGCAAATGGCACCCATAAGCAGCATCTTTGTTCACAATTTATTGATGCTAATTACTAGTAGTACTTAATTATCACTTCCTCCATATATAAAGAAGATATGCCAACTCTTTACAGGGATCCGATGTCCCAGACAGCAAGACAACCCCTTCTCTTGTTATATTCCTTAACCACAAGTACCTCCTTCTTTGATCACATCACATACTATAATACTCCAATAATGGGAGTTAATTTATTGGCTGTCTTTGTTGGGCCCTGGCTCCCACCCAATTGAGGGATGATTGAGACTGATCCTAACGCCCAAAATATCAGCTGCCTGCCAGCAACAATTATTGATCCCACGCCTGACATGCATGGGTGAAGATTAGATGTGAAGAAGAGCATTGATTTTGCTCTTTGTTTTGTTTTCTTTCGACTTTCACCTAGTAGTACTTATTTTCATGTATGTGAGAGCTGTGGGATGCAGAGAGAAAGAGACAAGAGAGAGAGCCAGAGAGCCTTGAGTGAGAATCTTTATACGTATTCCTTTGTTTATGTTCGGTTGAAGGAAATGTCGTATTTCTCCATGGAACGAGCATTCCGATCAAACCACGTGACTCTTTAGTGTCTGTATTGTGTAGGTCAGTGACCCCGATCCCCGATAGACTATTAGTGACACAAAGTAAGAATGGACTGTCAATTTTGTTTGGTACTGCACTTGGCACGCTAGGCTTCCGAACAAATCGGATATTTTCTGCTGCGTGGCTAAATCAAAACTATCATCACAACTAAAGTTTCCTCATGTGTGCAACAAATTACACATACAAAACATGTCAATGTGGCATCCTCCAGTACTGTTATATAGACATTCACATTGGTCTGTAGGTAAACTTTGTAATTATTCCTTCTTTGGCTGGAAGGGTGTAGGAGTAGTTTATTGGACAAGTTATCAGACAATAATTACTTCATTAACCCTGACTACAAACCCCCCCCCCCCCCCCCCCCCCCCCCCCCCCCCCCCCCAAAAAAAATAATAATAATAAAATAAATAAATAAATAAAATAAAATAAAATAAAAATTATAGTACTCTAAAGTTCATGTAAATTTGCACTTGGCACCCTCAATCCCAGCTTTCCAATTCCGGCTCAAATCTTCTTCAGTTCTTACCAGTCAATTTGACTCAAACCTCATTACGAATGAGATTTCTGATGTTCAAAACAAAAGAATCAACAACTGACATTGAGTTTAACGAGAATAGGGTATTGACTGTTGCAATTAAAAGTAGGAAAATTCTAAAGGCTGACAATAATAAGTATATAAATGTATATTAAAAGGTATAAAAATTTCACACAAATACATGTTTTTCTTGTCTTTTAGTGTACTTATCGTCAACCCAATGAGCTGACAATAGCATGACCGTTAAAAGTACAAAAAGCAATAATTTTTTCTCAAACCCAGTCCATGGACCTTGATTTTCGTTTAATTTTCAGTAACTTTTAAATAAATATATAAATAAATAATCAGGTCTCGACAGAAGCAACATTGGGAACCCAAATGGAGTATCAAATTATCAAAAGAAGCCATTTTCAAAGCTGTTCACAAATAATCTTAATTTGAGACCGACTGACAAGAATTTAGTGGTCTCAGTATAGACTTCTAATTGCCATATCCAAAAGAAGAGTCAGAAACGTCAAGAAAGGACAAAAACTTTGATTAGATAAAAGAGAAGAATTAGTTTGACTTTACAAAGCATATGCTAGGTGGCAATATCAAGAAACTACACATGGAAACAAATTAGAGATTGCTTGAAAACCAGATTAAAAGCCCTTTGACTGGACAATGGCCAAGTAATCAGGCTTTTTAGCCCATTTTTCAAAAGCACAACAAATTAGGGGCCAAAGTTCTGGGCAATTTACTCAGGTCTGGTCTGGACAAGCACAAACAGATGAACCTAGTCTATTTGAATTATTTAAAATAAGCAGCAGACTCAGAAATTTACCTTAGCAGTAGCAGAAATGTAAAATTCACACACACGCACAAAAACAGAAACAAACACCCCAACACAATTCACATCACACCCACATTAGCTTTCTTATCTAAAAAAATATGCTGATATGCACATCAGTGTAACCGATACTGACGTAACCATACTGGGTAGCTTCATGCAACAAACCCACTCCAACTGTGGTATTAAAACAGCAATATCCAGTTAAGTAGCAACAAAACAGGAAATTTCTTTCTGGTGGGATTCAGGATATCCAAATGGATACATCAATTGTTGTAAACTAATCCTTTTTCGCCGTTCAAAAAGAAACTACTATTTCTTGCCTCCACAATGGGATCCCACATCACGACAATACAATCTAAAGCTGGTCCGAAAGACACAAACAGAAATTCAAGACCACCACTACATAACCATGTCCAATTCTTGTGGAGAAAGAATTGATTTTTTGGCTTTGCTTAGTAACAAACTGATAAGACTGTTGCCATGGAAATACGCGACAAGGAAACAAATATCTGTGGTTTTTGGTAACTGTGGCAACCTTGTTGTCTCGCTGGTTAATCCACTTCCAAGCGTGAACCAAATAAAGAAAACAGAAATAGGATTCAACACAGACAGAGAGAAGACTTAAGAAAAGAAACTCAATCCGTCTGATCACCTCCTTTGAACTGCCATTCCCTACGGCACATAGGGCAATGTGCTTGAGGTGTCTGTGAAGTCACCCATTTTAAAATGCAATGAAGATGAAACGCATGGTTGCATGCACCCCAGACTGCAAGACAAAACATATTATTTGACATTTTACTCATATAATGTAACTTTACTATTGCTGCAAGAAATTTAATCATGGTCCCAAAATAAGATGCAATGAAGATGAAACACACTTTCTACGTGGGCATACGATGAATTAACAAATGAGTATGGCCACGTTTGATTGCTAAAGTGATTAGGACGGAAAAGGATTCCTAGTCCTAGGCATCCCATCTTTAGAACAATTCAGCTCCAACCTCACTTGGTTGGGTTTACGGTAAGGAGGGATAAGGAGCGGGGACCACCGCATCATAAACACACACACACAGAAATGAGATAAAAATAGTGGCCCATACAGGGGATTAAGTTGGTGGTATTAATTATAACTCCATCCGCATGGGAATGCAACCAAAGTCTAAGCGCAACTGGACTATTTCAAAAGCCCGGACCCAACTGGACAATTTCAAAAGCCCAATTCCATCGGAGCTGATCCCACTATCAACAATGCAATGAGAAAAGATGTATCTGCTTCTGAGCAGAATACTGATCACTATATCTAACATGCATTTCTCCACCACTGAACTCAGCAAATTAACAAATAAATTAGTAGGGTGAGGTTTCAATATTCAGCGTCGGATTGGGACTTGGGAGGTTAAGAATCTTTTCGCAAAATGTTAAACAGGCAACTGAACCAAGAAAAAGGTTAGCTCCTTGGTGAAAATTTCATCTTGTAATGTGGTACCAGTTGGAAGCTTAATGGAGAAGATAAACCAGCTTGAACTGACAAAAGTTTGAGACACAGAGGTATCAAAGCCCATCAGAGGAGTTAGTGAATGATGACCCAAGTTACTGGATTGATAAATATGCACGAAAAACGAAAATGATGGCAGGGCGTCTTGTAAATAAAGGCAGTGACTTACTTAGTGGGCAATCGTCCCCAGGGAGTTTACAGTCAGGACAACAACCATCAAAGGCCATTCTACAGATTCCACAGGTTTCATCTTGCGCATCCCAAGTCCATGAAGCAACAGCATGCCACCTACAATAGAAGAAAGGTGAATCTACCACAAACCATACCATAAGAAGTTCAAGAGACCATTCAACACACAAAAAAAGCTAAAGAGAACTTACTCTGTCCGTAAGTCCAACAGTGTTTCACGAAGGACCAGGTTAAGAGAAAACTGAAGCTAGCAATAGACAACAAAATGGTATTGTAGCCATACTTCATTGGAAAAGTTTTGATGGACTAAAACCAACTTATTAGCAAACAACCGGTGCCTAGACTAGAGATTGAGATTTCCTGAACACAACAAACTACAAATGCCATGATTGCAAAGAGAGCACAACTACAAAGCAATCATAAAAACTAAATACCAAAGCTATAGAAAGATTATGAAAAAGACATTCCTTACTATCAAAGCATTTTGCACATGTATTCAAAATCAACACCACCACAAGTACCTTGGAATACATTTTTTCAGCTGAATGTTATAAATGTTACACGAAATCAAGAACCCTCTTGACTCCATAATGAAACTCTTTCCTGTAACCCATACTCTTTTAGAAGCCACTTTTAGATGGCCTCTTGTTTTCAAAAGGAAGTCCACAATTGAAATCTCTTAACCATATACATACGTCACTTAATGAATCTAGTTATGAACATTGTAAGTTTTCCTATCAACAACACTAATACTACTAGGGGTTATACACCCACGAGAAAGAAGACAGCGAACACGAGAAGATAAATGATACATAACACCACATAAGAAGAAATGAACATAAGAAGGATACGTAAGAGCTTAACTTTCATTTTGCTTCTCCCTGCAAAACAAACACCAGATGACGTCCAAAGCTAGACCATCAACAAACTACATTTCCTTTCTTAAAATCATAAAACAGTAAGCACTTGACAATAAGATAACCCATCATTCTCACGGTAACAGGAAGAGTGAGTCTTTTACCGGCCCAAAGCCGGGTTTGGGCTAAAGCCCAGGCACTGCTTTAGGCCCCAAATTTTGACTAATTTTGGGGGGCCCAAATTGTATATGCCCATATAAAATTGAGGCCCTGGTTAAAATTTTGATGGCCCAATTCTAAGTAATGTCGGAGTTAAAAGGTTCAACCATTTAGATAATTCGGTGTATTATAGTGCAATTCTGTAAGAATTCTTTTTAAAAAGATAACCTTTCAAGTATTTGGGAGAGATTTGCGTTCCGAATTGAAAGTCTTGAGGGGAGTTTCACCAAAAGAACTAAAGAAAGCACATTGATGTGCTTCATTTACTTGAAGGCAAAAGGGTACTTGCTTTCCGAATGTATGGACTGCCTACCTAATATTGTTGATTATTCGAATTACCGTTGCCTCAGAGTAAAGATTATTTTCGAAGTTAAAGTTGATAAAGACCTGCCTTTGGTCAATTCTATCACAAGAGAGATTGAATAGACTATGGTGGGAAAACTTGATAATGCAAGTTGAATTCGTACATTTGCAAAAGAAAAAATACAGGAAGAACAATGTTTGAGGGATAATTTTTGAAATATTGTAACTATTGATTTTGAATATTTATGCTCTCAAATTCTCGTATACTCCGTCATGAAGGTTTTTTTTTCCCTGTAACGAACTAACGATTTCAGGGCCCATTCGAAAATTTCTCTTTAGGCCGCACAAATTTCAGAGCCGGCCATAGCACAGCCACCGAATAAACATACGGTGGGAAAATCTGTAAAAAAATTTGATTTCGATACCAAGTTCGGCAAAATTAGTATAGAATTTCACTTTGGCATTCTATCAAGCACTTGGAGTGATAGAAAGCTAACGAGTAAACCAAACAATAATCCTAGAGAGAGAGAGAGAGAGAGAGAGAGAGAGAGAGACTTACCGGGAGAGTCTGCGACGACGTCGAAGACCGATGGGATTTTTTTTGTAAACGCGAGGCGTGGTTTGAAGGAAAAGGGCGCCTAATCGGGTGGGTTTTTGTGTGTGTTGAATTCACTGCAGATCCTTACTCAGAGAACTCCTTTTCTTTTCCTTTTTTTCCCTCCAAAACCTTACTTTTAGGTGATACAACCCGAAATCAATTAAGAATGAGTGAAGAGATTCTAACGTAAAACTAAGGTTGAGTTTCTTTAAGGGCTTTTGAAGCTTTTTCTTGTAAGTTATGTTTTTATTTAAATTTTTTTCGCGTTTGTTCGTTTTACGCCAAAAAATTTTAACTTTTTGATTTGTCTTGACGAGAAGTTTTTTTACTTAAAAGTGGTCATTGTTCAAAATATTTGGGTAAAAATAAAAAAAATTACTTTTCCGGTTCGTCGTCTTGTTGAGACGAATCAAAAAGCCAAAAAAATTTGGTACAAAACGAACAAGCACAAAAAAAATTGAATAAAGACAAAAAGTACTAAAAGAAAAAGTTGTTAGCGGAACAAGGCCTAAGGATCCATTCTCCTAAACTTTTTCGTATTCTTTATTTTGTGGAATTGGTTCGTCTTTTCTACATTTCTGTTACATTCGCATCATATTTTTTTGGAGTAATTATCCATTTTGACTATAGGAATTTAAAAAATAAAAAATTATGAATAAATGTAAAAAAAAAAATTCACTAAAGAAGGAAGAATATTAAATAGCTATCTTTTCTTATCTAAATTGTCGTGTTATATGAACTTTTTTCAATATCGGTCCACGTCTCTATAGTTTTTTTATTTCTCGCATCGATACGAATGACTAACTCCAAATATTACGATGAAAAACTCAACAAAAAGTTGTGAAAAGTTTTTTAAAAAAAATTTAGACAAAAGTTTAGGAGAAGAGAGTTATGGAACCTAATCAGTCATACCACCCTTAAGCAATGTGAGACTATATTTCCTTAACATCTTCTCACGTGAAGCTGCTTTTGAGATTCATCATGTGTGACCTATTTTTTAGTCTATCATCGTGCAGTCTTTTTTCTGGTTCAATTCTTATGGCCTCTCTGATCTCTTCCACGCTCAGACCATTACGTACGACCCCTCCGTAAATAGATCCCGATATCAATCAATATCTCCCTGTTTCCATCCATAAGTGGAAAAGGATTGAGAAAACTATATTGTTTAAATGATAATATAAGCTACAGCTAGGCACCAGGCCAAGCAATATTGCCACACAACAAAACGTTACATCTGGTAATAATTAAATTTAACATTATGTCATTAAAAACAATTAATGAGGGCTTTCCTAGAATAGATAAAAAAGGTAATACAATAAACCACTCAAGATCGTGAACTTTCTCATTTGACACTAGTCACACCACATAAACTGAACTACGTGCGACTCATAGCTCATATGACAAAAATATAACTAGCTAATTAATTTAGAAGCACCCTCCGTTCGTTCATTTGGGCACCCTTTGTTTGCTCCTGAGAAGCCATGAGGATTCCTCTGTTTCGAAAATCCACGTTTAGTACGTTTTTACAATATTGCATATTGCGAAATCTTCCTAATTACGCCGTACTAAAATTCAAGTAATTTGGCACTTCCCGTAGTGAGTGAAAGCGTAACAGACGAGAAGCTAGAGATCAATTTTTCGGAGCAAAAGATTGATCCCTGACCCCTATTGATTGCATTTTTTTTGTTAAATGTAAAATCAGATGTTGATGAACAATGCATGACAAGATGCAGGTTAACTTAAGCAACAAATTTGGTATGAGATCAGATTTCTTGGAGCTTATTTTGGTACTATAGTTATTACTTAGTCATGAACCAAATCTCCCGAGTCATCATTTTCCCCAACAAGGATTGTAAAGACTCAAAGATCTTTCCACATTGATTTTGGTATCACCATGAGTGTATATATAGCAATGGCCATTTGGGAAAAGGAGATCACCACAACACAAAGTTTTACCATATTGCTCCCAATTCTTTCCCCTCTTAATTTGGTCCAAAGCAGTTTAGCCATGACTAGAAAGAAGGTGAAGCTAGCATTCATCGCCAACGACTCGGCGAGAAAAGCAACATTCAAGAAAAGGAAGAAGGGCTTGATGAAGAAGGTGAGCGAGCTGAGCACCCTCTGCGGCATCGACGCGTGCGCCATTATATATAGCCCCTACGAGTCTCAACCCGAGGTATGGCCAAACACCGCGGGCGCCCAGCGCGTGCTGACCCAGTTCAAGAGGATGCCGGAGATGGAACAGAGCAAGAAGATGGTGAACCAAGAGGGGTTCATCAGGCAGAGGATCGCGAAGGCAACCGAGCAGCTCAAGAAGCAGTGCAAGGATAACAGAGAGAAAGAGATGACCGAAGTCATGTACCAGTGCCTGACGGGGAGAGGGCTGCAGAATCTGGCGATGGCGGACTTGCACGATCTTGGGTGGTTGGTCGATCAGAATTTGAAGGAAATCCACAAGAGGATCGATTGGTTGAAGAAATCGGCCTCTTCTCAAGTTGTTGCGACGGGGGGATCATCGAAGAGTGCTACTAGCGAAATGGCGAGGAATGGAGGAGGGCCGGGGCCGGGACAGCAGGAGCAGAAGCCGGCGGTGGATTTGGGAGCGGATGCTATGCAGAGTAGGCCGCAATGGTTCACTGATTGGGTGAATAATCCAAACGAGAATATGGGTTTTGGCGGGGATGATCAAATGATGCTGCCATTCGGGGATGGCCATGGTGCTATGTGGTCTAGTGCTTTCTTCCCATGAGATTACTGATCTTAATTACTTGCTTGACAATCAATCCTTTTAGTTCTTTATTTTGATCCTTTGTGTGTTTTTTGTTTGTTTGTTTTTTTTTTTTTTTTTTGAACTGCAAAAACCTTGTGCGTGTGTTCTTGCGCACGCTTGTTTATCGGTAATCTCTCGTACTTAAGTGATTCTATGAATCTCTTTAATCATTAATGATATTTTCGTTCGCATAATTATTACGATGTTTATTGAAACATTAGAGTTTCTTTCGTCATGGGATTTGAAATTTAATTTTAGCAGTCGCTCAAATTTGGAATTGGCTTGCCAAATTGTTCTTAGCTGTTAGCTTTTGGAGTTTGGACACAGTAATTAATAGAATCCAGTAATTCTAGTGTTCATATTAATTTTGCATGGCTATTTCCTAATCATCAACCGAGGACCGAGGTTATCATTAAATATGTAACCTCAGAGAGGCATTAAAATTGCTTGTAATTAATTTAGTAATGAATTGAATGTACAAGATGTACTGCATTAAACACAGTAAAAAATTGCCCCTCACGATCATGGAGCATGATTTGATTAGTTAATCCCCTGATAGATGTAATATTGTGAAACATGGCATTTATTTTATTTCATAACCCTACTGAAATAGTAAAAGAATAAAAATTAAACATCTTGATCTCTTCTGGATCAGTAGTTTAATTTCCATTCGTTACTGCAAAAGATTTGAAAAAACAATCACCTGCTGCAATAAAAGGGCCAAGTAATCTGAAAATGGAAGCTCCATAAACAAGAAACATGGAAGCTAGTTAATTACTTATATTACACATGAATCACGTATTAATTTGATTGAACTTGAGTGCATCTACGCTCAAGTCTCAAGTGGTCATAAGTTTGTAACAATATATATATCTTATTAAAATCAAATCTCTGTTGAAAAATTACCTTAGCTAAAGAAGAAAAAATGTTCAATGATATTACCAAGTGTTTGTTTGCGATGTCTTAAAAGCCAACCTTTTTTTGGTTGACTGGATTCTCATTCTTGAAGCTACTAATTCTGAGGCCTCTTTAGAAGGCTGGAATTCAACAGAGCAACATGACTAAAGTGGGTTTTGTCTTTGACACCAAACTGGATTTCAAAAGGCCAAGAGCCGGGGTATAAATTAAATAACCTAATTTTCGCATAACTATATATACACTTTTTAAAATCAAATCTCTGTTGAAAAATTACCGTAGCTAAAGAAGAAAAAATGTTCAATGATATTACCAAGTGTTTGTTTGCGATGTCTTAAAAGCCAACCTTTTTTTTTCCTCAGTTACCTCTCGTCTATCGTGATTTTTGGGGTTAAAGGTTCACCTTTTCGATTCATCCATTTAAAAATCTCCAAGAGTGTCTTAGCTGACAAGCATTAAGTCAGATATTTTCTCCACTAACGCAGTTAAATGGAGTAGTACAAATTAGTTAAAAGTCCGGGAATCTGTTTCCTTTGGTAATTGTTTACGAAAAGAAAGTGGGTTGTTTTTTGGAGGGGACCAATTATAAGAACAATCTGAGTATATCAAAAAGTTCAACAAATATTATTCTTGTACCCCTTTTCTTACTTGGGACTTCTTTTTTTTTTTTTACTTAGGACTTACTACACCACAAATCAAATACAGCTTCATATATGGAGCTAAAAATAATATTGCGACGCCTTAGAAAAGCCAAAGATTCAATAATTAGTGGAATAGAAAGGGGGAATTTGGTGGGCTTAAGACCATCAGTTTTGCTAAAGAAAGCACAATATATATTGCAGAACCATAATGCATGTGGGGATCTTGGAAAAGGGACAACCTTTAAATTTAGAGGCCATCCCTTCATTCAAGTAATTAGACAACACACACCCAGTTGGGATTGACCCAGTAATAAGAGCGAATAACTGATTTTGAGAGTATTTCTCTTGGTCAGGGTTTGATTTCCCACCGGGTAAGTACCTTGATAGTAAGTTGGGGGGGGGGCGTGACTGATGTGGCCACGCTAGTTCCTTCGAGGTTTAGGTTGCACAGTCGAGTCCAATTGTGGCTGTACTATATGGTTGTTCCTCGGTTATAAAAATAAATAAATAAAAAGTAATTATGCAGCTAGACAAAAAGGCAAAGAAAAAACCCCAGTACTGCAGTAGCAACTTTAAGAGACCTCCTCCACTATTGACTATACTATATGCATATATTATATTTTTATGAAAATATCTTCCAAACAAATAAAAGATGAGTGAATGACAAGGGAGAATCTCAAATAACTCAAAAACTTAGTTAGCTTTTATGTAGATTTATTATCTCTTTAAGCCTAAGAGCCTACCCACATCAGAATATTTTTTCGGAAAATTCGTTTAGGATTTGCGAGATAACAGTAGATTTGACAATACAATCCCAAGAGGTTGATCTTTCGGTCAATGCCTGTGGTTTAAAGGTTAATTTGCTTCCCCCAAGGTCTCAATTTTGTAACCTAATAGGTACTATCAATCACTCTTCTGGAGTCTATGCACGATGCCATGAGCCCCCTTTACTGGACGAGAGGATTGATCATTAAAAATTTACGCGGTTTAAGCATCGTGTTTCACTTAAACTTTGGAAGTTATATTCAGCTTTTATGGTTGTTTCAATTAATTGAAGTTGTTCATTACCCAAACCATACCCTAGTGAAAACTGAAGGAGACGGAATCGGAAATTCTAATCGCAAGGAAGATTTGCAGGGAACCACGCAAGAAAGAACGCGTTTGGGCCTATTCTAGATCCTACAAAAATCTAGAAAAATATCCATAAATTTTTGAATATTATTTTATGGGGCTCTGTAAAAAATCAAGTCCAATGGACATCGGTAAGTAGTACTTTTGGATTCGTAGGGCGAAACAGCTCAGTACGCCCCTATGAATCCAAAAGTAATATTTACCGATGTTCGTTAGAACTGATTTTTTATAGGACTCCGTAAAATAATATTCAAAAATTTATATATTTTTTTTAAAATTTTTGTAGGACTCAAAATAGATCCAAACACGTTTTTCCTCGTGTGATTCCTGACAAATCTTTTTTGTGAATAGCAAGGCTCGGTGGGAATCGACAGCACTCAGCACATTGTATTTCCAACAAAAACTTTTGGTTGGAAGTACAAATCTTACGCTACGGAGAGAATAATTGACAATTAAGGTATGATTCTTTTTGAGAAACAAACAAATTAATGGGAATTAAGAGCATCTAACATCACACATTAGCGACTAGTGATGCCAAATTAATTCTTAATCCTTGTCTCGAATTTGTTAATTTCTTCAAGTAATTGATATTACATGTTATGTACCCGGATATTTTAAGTGGCCGTTCGCGGTTTGCGCGGCGGGTTCTTGGATCCCCGAAAAGATTTTTTTTTGCTAAACAAAAAAGATTTATTAATCCTTGTAGAAGAGATACCAAAAGTAAAGAGATAAGGGCACACCGACAAAAAGACGTCACCCAAAACCAAATGCAAACAGTCAAGAAGCCAACCACGGAGCTAAAACCATCAAAAGAGAAACAGAACACACCTAAGAACCAAAAAACATCCAACGAAGAAGCTCCACCAAAAAACCCTACAATCTTGGACACCAAAAACAATGAGGCTAAACACTCTAAAGAAAGAGAAACATTATCCGCCCAATCAGAAATCTCACCCTCTTCCATCTCCGCTTATTTCTTCAATGCTTTCTTCCTACCAGCAATTTTCTCCTCTTCCATTTCAACCAAAATATTTTCTTCGAATTAAAAATCCCCCCTCCCCCCCTCCCCCTTTGAATTTAACTCCCAACAAAGCACTGGAATCCATCATCTTTACGAGCATTCTTGAATAAAATAAAATTCCTATTTCAGAATCCAAATGTCAAGTGATGATAAAGAAGAAGACGACGACACCACCTTAGCTTTGTTTGATACTTTAACGGTCTTAATTCCAAACTCGAGAGAAACTTATTCACAGAGCGGAGCGACGCAATCACAGCCGTTCATTTGCGCAATCAATGGTTAAGATTCATTTTCAATTTTGACCAGTCACAATTGATTTTCCATCTAAACCGTCCAAAAATCTAAAAAATACCGAAAAATTTTAAAATATTGTTTTATGGGATCTTATAAAAAAAATTAGCTCCAATGAATGTCGGTAAGTACTACTTTTGGATTCATAGGGGTGAAATTGTTTAATTGCACAGTTTCGGCACTACGTATCTAGAAATAATACTTACCAATATCCGTTGAAGCTAATTTTTTACAGAGCCCTATAAAATAATATTTTAAATTTATGAATATTTTTCTGGATTTTTTTGAAACCTGAAATGAGCTCCACATAAAATGTAATGTAACGTATAGTGTAACTATTTAGCGTACGTAGCATCTCTCATATTCAACCTTCTTTCCAATTTTTAAGATAGCTTCATGGGCGGATCTCTCCCCAGGAATGCTAGTGGCTCATCTCTACTCTCCTTTTAACAGAAGGCCTCGAACCCTTGAACCCAGACTTCACCCTTAAACGGCTAAAACTCAGACTCCTGAACTTGCAAAATAGGGCTTGTAATTGAAGAATGGATCTTATCTGGGATTGAAAGATCCCTAGGCACATCCCCTTCAAAACCCCCAATGCAGGGACCCACATCAACCTTTTATGATTATCCTCGTCTATGGAATCCTCGGTCAACTCAACTTCATCCTTATCCATAGCAGGACTTGTGGATCGAGTCGAGTTGAGTCGAGACTATCTCTTTCTTTGCACTTCCATTCGCAAGCAGTCCTCGTCATACTGTTATCCCAGAACTTGTTCTTCCACTACCCGGATTGGATACAATCTTCCATTAGACTCCAAGTTGATCCCCTTGATTAATAACATCAATACAATTGGTGGATATCTGCACTTTACCTGAAAGAGAAAGATAAAAACTACTTTTGAAAGTAGCTTCATCAAGAGTGATCGAATTAGCATCCATGTAGTCTGGCAAATTTGAGAGTGAAATTTTGCATTTTTGCTAACGCAGGGTCTTGGGTTAGCTTATGCGCACCTCAGATCAATCTCTACAGCCCCTCACAGTTTTTTCACACGCTTACACGTGAAATGATCTCAAGAATTACTTGCAAGGAGAATCAAACATGAAATTTTAGATGAGAAGCAAAATCCCTAAATCTCAAATCAAAACCATTAGGCCAACCCCTTTGTGGTTAATCTTTACATCCTTCTCTTCCTAGTTTTCCAACTTTGCAAGCTTATTACATCATTCTTTTCCTAGTTTTAGAGCAAGTACACCAGAACATCTATAATACCTATTTTGCTGTTTTACTTAAGAAAAGTATAAAAAACCCACATGCAACTGCTTCGGGGAAAGGGCATGTATTTCCCATTTGTGAACAGTAGTGAGCTATTTCTATCGAAGATTTGTTCATCTGCTATCCATTAAAAAATTAGTTTATTTCTACTCTTTTTTCACTCAAAATACTATTCATGGTCTCTCACTCACTTCCTTTCTCTAAAAGTAATAGTATTTTAATAAAAAATAGGTTAAATAAATAGTATTGGTGTAGTATTAAAAGAAATATGAGTATGTAAAATGAAAAATGTGTACTGTTCAAGAGTTTTTTTAGCAAACGACCGGTAAACTTGCTCTTACTGCCTTGGCTATTTTCTGCACCAGTTATTGATCTTCGAACCCTTTTGCAAAGTAAATACCCAGTAAGTAAATAACGAATATTTACTTTTAGGCAATAGGCATTAGTAGGCTTGCAAAACCAACTTTGGCAAAACAGCTCTGAAGTCCTATGGTTGAAGCGAAACTGCCCAAAAAAGTACTGCTATATACACCGACCAAAACATACCGAAACCGTACCGACGGCCGCGCGCGGCTGTCTCCGGCCACCGGACGGCCGATCCGAGCCGTCCAAAAATTTTAAAAAAAAAAACCGAGGGGCCCTACGCGGAATCAACGTCATCCGATGTGTGTAGGGTGCTTGATCTAAACACCCTATTTTTATACACGAAAAATAGGGTGTTTAGATCAAGCACCCTACACACATCGGATGACATTGATTCCCGCGTAGGGCCCCTCGGTTTTTTTTTTTAAAATTTTTGGACGGCTTGGATCGGCCGTCCGGTGGCCAGAAACGGCCGCGCGAGGCCGTCGGTACGGTTTCGGTACAAAAATGGTCGGTACACATAGGATTTTCGAAAAATCAAGGCCCTCCGCTCGATTCCATCCTTTTGGCCTCCGAATTCATCTAATTTGCCGTTTTAGAAAATAATTTATTTGCTTATAACTTTTAGTAAGTATAACTCTGTTTTGGTCGCCGTTTGTTTGGCAATTTTCTTTATTCGTCTAATATTTGATTCTGCAGTTTATTCCCGAATTTTTGTTTTCAGTAATTTATGTAATTTTTTTGATTTCTGCTTGATTAGCAAGTTTATTAATTTTCTAATTGGTCTAGGGTTTCTTTAGCCCTATGAGTACCATTGTAAGTCCTACGATAAAAATTGGTTATAAGTGATTAACAAGAAGCGAGATTTGTCTCAATATTGTTTGTTCGTAGAGAGAGTATCTCTAGTTCAGACTTATTCATGATTCTTTCTCACAAGTAGTTTCATTTTGCATACGCTTTCCTGCATCGCACTCAAACGCCCAAAAGTAAAAGGTAAACAAAAAAAATGAATGTGGATAGTACAAATTACATCCATGCTCACTTGAAGAACACCCACCCTCGTTCATGGGAATGTGTTGTGCTTTCCAAAATCAGAGATAACTTTCCCACCTTTGTTAGCGGGATTCGACGCTTGGTCCTGTACACGGGAGTATAGTTGAGTATACGGTGCCTACAAACTTGGATATATACCACCCTACTTGCAAGTTAAAATTAGGCGAAACGTGGAGAGAAAGAGTGAGAAATATTGAAGGGAAAAAAGGGAGCCATTTTCCAATAGTAGAGCTATTGAGAAACACACATGACTAATGGTTTGTTTTTTTCATCCAACCCTGATAGTAAAGAAAATTAAGAATCTTTTTAATTCTTCTCAAATCTTTTTCTTCCTTTTTTTTTTCACTCCTTTTTTCACCTTCTATACCAAACGGGCCGTAAGGAAATTCCACAATGTAAATAGTAAAATTTACTTTTAACAAATATAGCGTGCTCACAAACAAAGACTCAGAGATCGATGATAAAGCCTCGAGTATTAAACAAATCATTCTAAAATTTATTTCATCCTTCTTAGTAGTGCACTTTACAAACTAGGAGTAAATTTAACCAAATTACCCTACGTACAAGAGACATGCATTCGAAATGTAGTAGATCAAGTGGATTTAGTAACTCATAGCATTGAACTGGCGATCGAGAAATTAATTATTGCTCATGTCTCTGCGGTACTATGATCGGTAGTCTTAGCGCGAATCTTGGCTATGTAAGCAGAGGCCTTCCTATCGATCCCCGGCTCGGCCACGTAACGGCCTCTGTCCTCGTCGCTGGGCCACACCTTGTAGTACTTCATCGAGTCCACGTCCCACGACGAGTCCTCCACTCTCCTCGACGACCCCGGCCTCTTTGCCGCCTTGAACATGTTGAAGACAGCAGAGGGAGCTCTGCTGATCATAGAAGTAGGACCCTTCTTGTTCTGCTGCTGCCTTGCGTTGTTGCCTCCCATGAGCTTTGAGAAACTAGAAAGAGAGAGTATTCTGGAGAGAGAGAGAGAGAGAGAGAGAGAGAGAGAGAGAGGAGTGGGGAAGCTGCTCTGGTGTTGGTGCTTCTCTTGAGTTGATTTCCAGTTGCAATGGGGTGGCACTTGAATTTATAGCGGCAGGGTACCCTTCGTTTAGGGGAGAATCTCGAAAATTCAAGCGAACCGTAACGCATACGAATGGCCATTATTGTCAAATAAAAGGCTAAATTAGCCGATTGGTTCAAATAGAATCTGATTTATTTTTATTTTTTTTCACCTCAGATTGTCCGTAGTGGAAGTAACATATGTATGTACCATTTTATACGGTCTTTTGAGAATATATACCTACCTATTTTAAAAATTGTGTTCCGCATACCTATTTAAAACATTTTGTTCTATGTACATTTAAAATATTGAATCCTTACAACACTGAGGGTCCGGGTGGCTGGCGGGTGACTCTCAGCACAATTTTTCAGGATTCTATTCTTGGGGTCAGACCGTGAGAAGGAAATTTTTTGTGAAAATTCCATCGTCCTAGTGCGTATGGCCTGGCTCTGACCGGATCAAAAAAGAAATTGGTCGAAGTATGCGCAAGCTGATCCAAATCAAGGAAATTTGTGCAGGGAATCAAGGAAATTCAACAACCGTAAATGATGGGAACGGCCCATATAAAATGAAGTGACAGCAGATGTTGGCAAAACATTTAGCAAATTTAAAAGACACATATTTTGTGAGCCGCTACTTTCAAACATAATTGAACCAAACATCCTTTCCTGGTACCTGCTAGTGGAGGGTAAGAAGAAGGGTTGGGGTGCAATGACGACCAGACTTTTAATTAATTCTGGCCTTTTTTTTTTGTCTTTCTCCTTCCACTTTCTTTGGGTCATTTCCATGTAAATCATCATTGACCCACTTTTCTAATTTCTCCTTGGCTTTCTTTAATTTGTTCCCAATGCTTTCTTCATCCAGTACTAAATATTCGCGTAAGAGAATGTTACTTGCACATGCATGGGAGGAACCTGCTAGGAAAAATAACATTCCGCGGAATCCAGAGTACAATTCCATTACACAGTAACACGCGGAAACTACAATTTCATAATACAACAATCGAATAACATTGAATGTAGACTGATATGCTACAAAATAGCAATCGAAACCTATGTTATACTATCTTGAAATAGATTCGCAGTCTACCGGAAGGTGTTGAGGTTTATCAATGTCTGTCTCCCAGGATTTATCTGGCTAGAACCACAACCTATGGACCACCACTGTAGACAACCTTAGTGAACTGACTCAACGTCTCTCTCTCTCTCTCTCTCTCTCTCTCTCTCTCTCTCTCTCTCTCTCTCTATCTCTCTCTCTCTCTCTCTCTCTCTCTCTCTCTCTCTCTCTCGTTTCGAATGTACAAAATTTGGCTGAGTGCTTTATCATGTTTGTAACTCAATCCCCTCAATCAACCACATCCATCGATTGATCCGATAGATACACAAGAAGTATATCTTTATGGGAGCTATGCCTTGTGTATGAAGTATCATTACAAGTGCGATATGGCCTATACTATAGTATTCCTTCATTTTTAAGCCCTAGAAATTAATTAAGTTCTTAAGGACCCTATACATTTTTAATGGAAAAGAAACTAGCTCGTTAATTGAGGGTGAATAACATATATAGTCAAAAGAAATTACCTTTACGGGTTAGTATTTGTTAAATGTTGTGGTCCATGCATATAATTATTGGCTGTTTGGATACATATATATTTCGGATTTTATTTCTTTCTTTATTCTTTTTCACGAACTAAAATAAGCAAACAAAATCAGATCACTATCTCTTTGTTTATAGAGCAGTGTATAATTTGCATGAAATTAAGGCTAATTAAACTGAATCCGGGGATCCTGCAGGAGGCCCTGTAGGGCAAATTTCAGCCATCTGTGAGTGTTTTCATTTATCCGGATTCAAATGAAAATTTTTCAAAAAAATAGTTAAACTCTTTTCCGGAAAAGTTTCATTTAAATTCGGATCCTTAAAAACACTCATCAGCGACCGTGATATGCACTACACGCTCTTGTACTGCGCTGCACTACAGGGTTTCGACATTGCATGCTAGCTGTTTTGCTTTTAGGATTCCCAGAACAAATATTTAAAAATTAAAACAACAGAAAAACAAAAATAAAATCAGGGCCAGAGGTTAGCTTCCATGCCCATTGCCCACCTTGTATTTTTTTTCAAATATCAGCACATCCGTGTCAACTTAGGCGCATCTCGACCTATTAATCTCATCCGGTCCGCTCAAAGACAAGTCATCCATCCCGAAACCAGAGAGGTTCACAAGAAATTACTTTCTTGAGGTCTGATCTCAAAAATCAAATCTTGATCAATTGTACGAAGAGCAAACCTACCAACGAACCGGATTAACTCTCGGGGCTGCCCACCTTGTGCTAGCTTTAAACCACGGCACCATTAATTACACCCTTTTCGCCTTCAGAGAATCATATCAGAATGCATGTTTTCTTAATTGAAGTCATTAAAATAATGTTTTATTGCTGTATTCACATTGATTGATTATTTAAGTCGATATCTGTTTATTCTTTGTATGATGATCAAGTATCTGATGAAGTCAAATCGTGTTTGTTAGGCTGTTCAATGTGGGCCTCAAATTCAAATCGTGTTTGATCTTTTGACATTTACCATACTATCCCCAGAAATTATGAAAATTATATTGAATGGCCCCGTACTATTTGAAAGTCCCAGTCTATGAGTATTCCTCAATCATTGATTCCACTTGTTTTCCATAGCGCACAATATATAACTCTGATTGTAATTATAAATATGATTTTTGAAATTGTGCAGCCATGAAAGTAGTTTTCTAACTTAGAAAGCTCTGCAACGATAATTTCTGGCTTCTTCTCTACCTCTGCCTCATGGAATCAAGTAATTTGATGTGATAGACCAAATCTCCAGAATAATGTTTTAGTTTCTGCTTGATTTGTATGTTCATAGCATACCTAACTCAACTAGATGTTTCGCTGTCATTATCAAAAAAAAGTAAATAAAATCTCAACCATACATGATACATATCAAGAAGTATAACTTTACGTGAACTATGCTTTTTATATGAACTATCATTACATGTGCTATGTAGCCTAATATTCCTTCTCTTTCAAGCCCTAGAAAGTTCGTGAAGATACAATCTCAATGGAAAAGAGACAAGCACACATTATATATACATGTATATCCATGCAATCCATGAACTTGATTAATTAAGGGTGAAGAACATAGTCAAAAGAAACCTTTGGGCCGAGTGTTAGTTAAATGTTTGGGTCCATGCATTGGCTGTTTGATACATCTTGGACCAATGAATAGGCTTCATTCCCCTTTCTTGTTTACTTCTTTTTATTCTTCATAAACTAAAATAAGCACACAAAATCACATCATTATCTCTTTCTTTGATTATAGGACCATATAATTATAAGTGCATGAAAGGCTAAACCCACTCCCCTATCAACATTGCATGCTAGCTGTCTAACTTTAACTAGGATTCCCAAAACAAAATATAAAAAATGAAAAATA
The DNA here is from genome assembly GCF_030253575.1 of Rhododendron vialii. Taxonomy (NCBI): domain Eukaryota; kingdom Viridiplantae; phylum Streptophyta; class Magnoliopsida; order Ericales; family Ericaceae; genus Rhododendron; species Rhododendron vialii. The sequence goes on along the minus strand of NC_080567.1, from coordinate 27,721,513 downwards.
TCAGAGCTAGAATGCCCACCTTGTTCTTCAAACCACAGCCCTTGTTTCCTCCTATAAGGTGCTCTTACGACCATTTTTACTAATTTCTAGAAAATAAATCTCATCGTCCATTATCAAGGCCCGTTAAAGCCTGGACAATATCCACCTTATTTTGTTTTCACCTTTAAAATATGCATGTTTTCTTAATCGAAGTCATTAGCATATATAATGTTTTATTGTTGTTCGTACTCTTATCTTTTAGAATATGCAAGTTGCGCGCATCTCGATTGATCTTGGGAATCCTAAAATTAACGATCAAGAAAATCTCCAATGACGCCAAACTTTGATGTGCTTCCCTCACATAAGTTGTTTCTTAATTAATCACAATTTGGTGCAATAATAATATTGAAGCCGCTTTTTCTTTACATGTGAACACATTTTTAATTGAATACAAAGCTCACATTTTCCTATGTTTATATGATAACAACAATAGTTGTGGATCGAATAAAGGAAAAAGGCATAGAAACCCCCATTACTTAATTAGACTAGATAGCTATTACGTATTCAATTGTATACATGTGGTGGATTATTACAAGCATTATTAGAAAATAGCAAGCATCAGCCAAAGCTAATTAAAGTGCATAGTATGGTCACCAAAATTAAAAGTGTTTGGCATGATTTATGTGGATGAACCTGAAATTCTAGATTAATACCCTACCAATTTTCTTTTATGCTTCCATTAGGTTTGATTCGTGATCGACAATAGTTCTCCGTTTGTTATTCATTCTCGGGAATATAGTTAGATCCCACATAAGTCATTTATTGTCATAAAGGTAGTTCTCTTTTGAAGATGCTTTCTAGCTCTGTGACCCAACTTTAACATGCCAAGACGTTGTCTGTTTTTATAAGTCAGTATTTTATTTATATACGATTTAGTTAACATTTGCAATTTATATTCTTCACCTTTCGAAGTAGTATATATTCTGAACAAAATACCATTAGTTAGTAGCTCAAGTATTGTTTTCAATACAAGTGTGGTACAAGGAATATTGTTAAGCATTAATGGCATTTTGATCCCACCTAATTAAGTATATGGCTGAGGCCTAATTAATTGGACTAAATCGGCCTAAAATGTTTTCTTAATTGGGCTGGATATGTCTGATTAATCTTTGATGAGATGGGATGGCCCAATGGATTAGCCCAAATAACGAACCGGGTTATCCAGTCGGCCGCCCATCTACCCTTTCGTGGAAGGTTATGTTTGAAAACTATTTTTGTGGAAAACTTTTTTTCTTTAGAGAAAAAAAAAAACTTTTTTTGCTCAAAACTAATCTTTTTTGGGGGGAAATGAACCGAAAAAGTTCCACATGGTGTACATCTTTAACAAAAGGATCCGCTGAAAACGGAGAAAAAAATGTCAAAATAATCGCGATGCTTGTCTTGCGTATTTGTTTTGTAATGAATGATTATTGTTTATTTTCAAATATTATTAAAGACGAATAAAAACTTAAAGGTTTCAAAAAAAGAATTTTGAAATTCAAAAGCTTCGTATATTATAGATATATGTTACTCCTTCCGTCCCGATTTGTTTGTCCCTTTTCACTATTTAGGACCTCTTACAAAAATTGTCTATATATTTTAATTTATAATGTTTTTTATATGCAATACGGATCTTATTTGATAAATCTCAATTAGATCTAAAATATGATGTTTTCAAAATTATGTAAAATATTATAGATTATGAGATATAAACAATTTTTTAAAAAACACGTATGTCAAATGGACAAATAAACTGGGACAAAGGGAGTATTAAATATGTGTATGTACGTGTGCCCCAAACACAACATGTTATGCTACCTCTATAACTTTGTGAGAGTTTAAAGCATCATCAATAGCAAATCACATATTATTTTATTCTTCAATATATGAGCAATAATTCTGTAATTGCATGTCACTCACGACGTGTTTTATGCGATATGTAACCCGTACTCAATTCATAGGGTGAATAAATTTGAAAAGTTGCATGCTCGAAGAGTTGTGAAAGTGATCGGTGAATCAATCATTAAAAATACATACATAATAACATAGGGACTCGTCGTTTTAGTACTCAATTTGACCAAACACATTTATGCTATATAAAACCGAAGAAGAATTAAATGTACTACTAAAATGGACTAAAATTAATATTTTTACAAATTTCTAAAATATCATTTAACAAAAATAATTTGACTATTATGTCTCTGCTCCTAATCCATTTAGTTTAGCCAAAACGCACCTAATTGATTTGCCCACCCGTTTTCCTGTCCCTTCCACACAACAATATCAAAAAAGAGAACTGAGAGATCATTGATTTGATCCAAGGCGGAGGAGAGAGACAGAGACGCTCAGCTTCAACGGACGTCGAAAGATCAAAATCTGAATTCTTCTGTGTCCCAAGAGTAACCAAAGTTTCTTCAATCTGGTAATTCCATCAATACATATAGCACACATGAATATCTTTGCGCTTTTGTAAATCAAGTCATATCATAAACCCTAGACTGACCCTTCCCCCCCCTCCTTCGAAGTTCAACAAACAGATCGCGTTGAATTTACTGGTCCACTTCGACTTTTTTTTCTTGTGGAACTGGCTTTTTGGAAGGCTTGATTTTCGTATAATTTTTACCCTGTAGTATATTTAGGTTGTTCGAGAATCGAGATGGACCGGAGATGGTACAACGGCGGAGAGGAACCCGAGCCGTACTCTAGAGATAAAGGACAACAGAAATCGGAGGTAAATACGCTTGGATTGATTGTTTTTCTGCATAATTCTCCAGAACTGATGCCTAGAACAGTTGTATTCAAAACGCTGGTGTGTAATTTCATGTGGAGAAGGTCTTTGAAGTACATGTATTCGTGTTGAATGGGTTGTGGAAAAACAGGGCTGGTCGAGTAGGAGCATGGTAGCAAGTAAAAGCAAAAAACTATATGAAAACTGTTGGGGCTGTTGGAGGTTTGGTTGGACATTAATTTTAGGGATCTGGGTAGTTGAGGTGTGCGTAAGATAACATAGACATTTGAGTATGAAAATGCGTGGGATGTGGGAATGACAAAGTTTAGTACATTCGGGGCTCATATTTGCACTATATGTTATCGGACTATTTGATGTACTAACTTGACTTGCTCCGAGAAAAGAATTTGATGCCATGGTAGATGGTTCGTTGTCTACTTATCTGTAGTTTTACTTCCATGTTGTGAAGTGTGTCTATTTCATTTTTGAAAGAAGTGCCTCTATGATCTTCATCTTTTAAGCTTAGGAAATTCCTGCATAGATTGCAGCAAATTATATGGCGCCATAAATATGTGTTTTGTGTTTCTTGTTGATGAAACATTCGAGAGGCTTCCATGCATCAATAATACAATTTATTCAGACGGAATTGAATTATCCCGATAGAGTGACATGCTTATCCTGCTTGTTATGTCATAGGCTTATGATGAGACTGTTCTTGAGGATCTTGATGATGATTTCCGTCTTCCAATTAGTCACAGACCAACAGAAAACGTAGATCTTGATAATGTGGAACAAGCATCACTCGACACAAAGTTGACATCATCTAATGTTGGCTTTAGGCTTCTCCAGAAGATGGGGTGGAAAGGAAAAGGTCTTGGGAAGGATGAGCAAGGTATGAGAATAGACTGCTAGTGATAACATGTCATAATGTACCGTGTATCACAGTATCAGATATATGTCTGTTGTATGTTTTAACCTTTGTAATTGTAGATACATGATGTCAAAAAGGTTCTTATTGATAGTTCTTATAGGTAAACATGCATATCTAGTCTACGTTGAGAGGGAATTAGAGTGTATATCAACGATGTGGTAACTTACCAAACAAGTTTCAGTGTGCAGCCAATGGCTTGCTTCCCTGCAGGCAATGAGACTAAATCTAAAAGGAGGTGGTTTTTTTCTATAATTTTGGGGATCAAGAAATTATTAGTCGACTAACTCTTTCTTTCATTTGATTGGGGTGAAATAGGGACACCCACTGTAGAACCAAAACCATTTCTTTTTTCCATGGCTTTGACATTTTTACTGGCCTTCTTCATTTTTAACTGATTTTCTTGTTCTTGTATTGATTTTATCCTTATCTGATTGGTTGTTAGGAATAACTGAGCCAATAAAATCTGGTATGAGGGATCCAAAATTAGGGATTGGAAAACAAGAGGAAGACGATTATTTTACTGCGGAAGAAAATATCCAGCGAAGAAAACTTGATATTGAGTTAGAGGAAACGGAGGAGATAGCAAAGAAGCGGGAGGTATGACTGTGAATTTTCAATAGCAGTTGCAAATACAAGCATCATAATTTTGAGTTTGATTCTTTACTTTCTTTTTCCCCCTTGTAACGTACATCTATAGCATATAGCATAAGGGAACAACTTTGGAAGGTCTTGAGAATTTCGTGCAGTTTTTATTACCTGGTGGCTTCTACTGCCTGCTTCCTGCACATTATGAAAATCCAGGTTATAGCAGAACGTGAGCAGAAAATTCAGACCGAGGTGAAAGAAATACGAAAGGTGTTCTTTTGTGAGCTCTGTAATAAGCAATACAAATTGGCTGTGGAGTTTGAAGCGCACCTGAGTTCGTATGACCACAATCATAGAAAGGTAAATGTTCAGTCACTGAGAATAGAAGAAATAAACTCAGTTGAAGTTTGGTGTGTTTACATTCGGTATCACTCTTAAAGGATGCGTTCACCAATTCTTGCAGCGTTTTAAAGAAATGAGAGAAATGCATGGAACTAGCAGTCGTGACGACAGGCAGAAACGAGAACAGCAACGTCAGGAGAGGGAAATAGCCAAGTTTGCTCAGATGTACCTATTTGTTCTTGTGTCACTTCTAGTTTATTTAGAATTGGTGATTGTCTATTTGAATGTCTTTTGGGTTGACTTAGTTGGCTATAGTGGTCATTAACTCTTTTTGTCTATTCGTGTACAAATTAGTGCCGATGCCCGTAAGCAGCAGTTGCAGCAGCAAGAGCAGCCAGAGCAACCTGGAATTGCCGTGGCTTCTGCCGCAACTAGAAGTGCTAGTGTACTTGCTGATCAAGAGCAACGGAAGGCATTAAAGTTTGGTTTTTCCTCAAAAGGTGGCACCTCCAAGGTATCCCTTAGTTTTCATGTTTGCGCTCATTTAAAAAAAAAAAAAAAGTCTCTCGTAACTATTTCAGTTAGGCTTTGAGGATCCCATGGTTAGGATTCTGCTGAATCCTGAGACATTGTCATATTTCAGTTTGATGGAATTCCCTAACAAAAAACACCATTGGATATATAGTCTGGAAATGTAAGATGAAAGATATCAGAAATAACACCGAAATGTCAATTAAGAGAGGGTTCTATATTTATATTATTCCCAATTTACTTGCACTTGTAATTCTGGCGTTCATGTTGGAATTTAAAAATGGTTCCCGATGCACACTGTAACACAAAATTTGACGTCCATCTTTGGAAAAATTGGAGTGAGAATATTATTTACCTGGATAAGGGGCCTTATTCAATAGCCTGGTGGCATGGAAAGAGATGATTACTGGTTAGGGTCTTCATGTGTTCCAGTCTTGGGATTAGATGCCATGGCCAGAGGCTTTGTTGTCTTGGTGGAATATGTTCGGGCGTAGACTGATATTATAGAGTTCCTATGAATACTTTTCCAACCCTTGAGATTTGGAAAGTGCATTTGGATATGCCTGGAAAAGGAAACGTGGTGTTTCTTTCACTTTCATTTTGTAACTTGTGGGATTGAAGACCTACCTTCTCCTTTTCACTATTTGTTCTTTATAGAATTGGAGGCATATCATTATTAAGCTTTGTGGTTGATGGATTAGCTAACTGGTTCCTTTTCCTGCATGTGAAACAGAACTTGGTTGGTAATGCTGCAAAGAAGCCGAAAGTAGCGGTGGCGTCAGTTTTTGGCAATGATAGTGACGAAGAATGGGGAGCCCCCCCCCCCCCCCCCCCCCCCCCCCCCCAAGCTGGGCACCAGTCGAACTATGGATAGAAAAGAATGTTGTAACTTAGGAGACTTTCCCTTGCTTTCTTCTTCTTTTCCATCATTATTTTCCTTATAATGTTAAGATTCATTACTCTATCTGGCCTTTTACGCACTTGTTATTTATTTGAGATTTTCCTTTTCGCATGTTATGCTACATTAACTTTCTTTCAGAAGAATGCCTTTCATTCTTTGATCGAGCTGATAGCGTGCATGGCCTTGAGCGAGTGTATTGACTATAAAGCATACCAACCGAGCATATAGGCTTGTAAGTGAGTGCATTGGCTTAAGCGAGCATGTTGATTTGAAGGAAAACTCAAGTATGAAGTACGTTAGCAAGACTCATCCATCTGAGCATGGCAAAGACAAGACTCAATCACTGAATCGAGAAAGGACGAGTGCTTAATGACTGGAGTCTTAAACGAGCGTCAACCTTGTTGACTCGGGTATGAGCGCCCTTCCTTTGCTGGAACTGCCATCTTTGCTGCTCTCGGCTTCTGAATTCGTACCTTTCAATAGCCAGTCTAGAAGCCCTAATGTTGCAAGGCACGTGACTGCATTCCTTAATTCTCTCTCTGGTTCCTTCACTGCTTCTTCTTAAAGAGTCCTAACCGGGAATCCGGATCGGAATAAATAAGATAAGGGGAAATGTCGGCATAACCATTGCTATTTCATATGCAGCTCTTGACGTTGAAGGAATAAGTGTTGCTTTGGCTTGATTGCTTTCACCAGGTCTAGCTAGGCTGGGGCTGGATTAGCCCGAGTTGTGTTAAGATAAGTGGCACTTGAATTTGAAATAGCCATCAGCCGAAAAGAAAAAGAGCAGAGGACTTCCCCTCTCTGAGGAGTTCTCTCGTCGAATTGACAACCCCCTCCCAGGGTATGCAGCGTCAACGTATAACTATGCATCCTAGGGCATTTCTGCCTTCTTTCTCTAATTCAACTTTTTATCAGCAATTGATTAGGAAAAAGTTGTAGTGTCATTAGTTGCACCCCCTTCAACAGTGTGAGAGCTAGGGTGAGACCGCTATCGTCTTTGGCCCTGTCCTACTTTATGAAGGCTTCTTGTCGCCTCTCCTCTTTTAGCAATGTATGCTTTGTAAAGAGGCCTCCCTTTCAAAATGCAAGAAGAATGGGCCCACATCAGGATGTCTTAAGCAACACAAGACGGGAGAAAGCTATACACAATATTACCGCATTGAGTTAGAGCAAGCTATATTTAATATTTCAATATCCTCTATCCATGTTGGGTTTTGGTACTCCTACAAGGTATGCCATCCCTGAACCGGCCACTAGTCCAATAAACTTCATCTCAGACCCATCCCATTAGAGTCACGATCCTTGGAGACACGGGAGATCAGGTTAATTTTCCGTTCCCATGGACTGCCGGCTATAGCATATCTCTGTCTTGTGTTCAAATGTAACTCTAACCTTTTCGTTATAGTTGTCTATCCTCATTCTTTTGCAAACCACAAAAAAAATAATAAAAAATTTGGAGTACGGTGCAATTTCGTATTGAGAAAAAGGTATGGGAAACTTCCGACTCTTTTTCGGGAGGTTCATCGTCAGAAAAGAGTTGATGGGTTTATTGATCCATTAAAGATTTTTCAAACAATTTTTTGGCAACAATAGTCAATTAGTTTTTAAAAATTGGAAAAATTGGAGAAGCTTCTTTTGGAAAACATGTGCATGTCACGTTCTAGCCGGTTCAGATTGGCTGAGGCCCAAGGCATATTAACAGATCTGAAGGCTTAGTATAGTTATCTAATTTTCTCTGTGTTGAATTGTTGACCTATCCAATTTTCTTTGTTGAATATTTAGTTTCCAATTTTCCAATAATAGATGATTAAATTTAATAAGTTCGTTTTTTTGTTATTGCATAGAATCAATGGCTCGGAGGGCTTGGACATAGGCGGAGGAGACTCTGTTGCTTTGACTTACAACTCCATAAACAAAAGCCAATGAAAATAAAATTTGAAGACAGACAATTACCCTACCAAATTTCTGCATTGCCTTCGGACAAAAATTTAATTTGCACGTCCAGCAACACAAGAAATACATAGAAGACTAAACAAGAGAAACACTAAATAATAAAATCCCGTGGTAAAATGTGAAACTGAAGGCCTTTCTCATCCATACAAGTGAAAAAATCACAATATTACCATATCACTTTGCATAAAATCTCTAATCTTTTGCTAAATAGTAGTTTGAAACAAGATTAAATACTAATTTTATCGCACACCTCATTCATACCTATGAGAGCATTACAATACCAAAACCTCTAAAACCAAAATTCCATGAAAGCTGGGCAACAGCCGACTTGAAAATTCCATGGAAACTGGAATACATAAAAACCAGAACAACCCACAACAGAAATACAAAAAAACCAGAACAAGTCAAAACAGATACTAGTAGTTACTGAAAATTAGCAGAATGCATCCTTCAAAATTTACCTGCAAAATAAGAGTCCAGAGATGTCGCAAAGCTGCCAACTGCAACGGTTGCCGCTGCCACTATGGACCAAGTGACTATATCAAAGTACTACTTTATAAAGTCATCTGATACATCATTTTCGTCAAAAACAACTCTCAGCCTACACCCAGAGAGAGACTCCATGTGAACTGCATCAACTGGAATTTCTATACCACGATGGGGCAAAGAAATTACCAACCAACATTCTTGGGACTCACATACAGAACCAACTCATTATGAATAGACGCATGTAGATAAACCATCACAATTCACTAGGCATCTACAACACATTACATTTACTACAGCATTCCTAACTTTCTTACAAGAAACTGCTAATTTTTAGATACGCTTTGGAGATGGATTGAGTTGCTAGACAGCTTCTGCAAAACCCACTTTGCGGTTACCGTAGTCGAACACAGTATGATAGGCCCCCATGAATACATCTCCAAGAATCCTGCATACCACAGAGGCTTAGCTTTATTCACCAAAAGACTTGATGAATATCTCAACAAACATGACGTAAAGGTGCGCATGCCTTTTAACTTCTTATAACTTTTTTTTTTTTTGATCGGCCATAGTTAGTTGTTTCAGAATCAGCTTCCAAAACAGTTTACGTATCGTGTATTCTTTTTTTAATTGTATAAATTGTATCGGGATAAGATACGTTTGTTGTAAGAGTACAAGTTTCTATTGTTTAGTTGGATAAGCTTTTTGGAAGAAGGAGAATACTAAAGACAAGAGTGGGAAAGGAGTTGCTAGAACCTATCCCTATATATACTACTTCATGAAGTCTCTAGTACAAAGATATTTTCATATAAGATAAATTTTGAGATAATTCTAGAATTATACATGTGACTAGTTCTCACAAAAAACTTGATATTTTAGAGCTTCTAGAGCTAGATATTTTAGAGTTTCTAAAAACTAGATATTTACTATATCTTCTTCAATAATATCTTTCATATTGGGTTTTGACAATTGGAGCTTTGTCCATTGGACTTGTTTGGACTTAATTTTATTGTGCAAAAATACTAAATTTAGTTTATGATTCAACAACTTTAATCATAATTAATATACAATTAAAAAGTAGATACACATAATAACACCAAACAACTATGATTACTTTTCTTTTTTTTTAAAAAAGATTTAAGATGCAAAATTTTAAGTCTCTCAACTGCAGCCTTTGACAAAGGATGGACGTACTTTTTGATTGTTTTCACATTATTCGGTTTATCAATGGAAACAGCTATCCTTTTGGCAAAAAATAAAATAAAAATTGGGGCCTATTACATTAAGGTTTTCTATTTTCAAAATCAAAGTATGATTTTTTCTTCTATACAAGTCCTACATTGAAGTTGAATTTTTATTAAATGGTTTGAAAGGTGTGATAAATGCACTTGGGGTTCCTCTTCCTGAAATAAGGTCCGATTTTTTCTCAATAAGTAATTGTAGGATACGTACCAAATTAGAATATGCGTATAAATCGTAGGATACGCGGTCGTATCTTAAGATTTCTATACAAAAAGGATACAGGATGAAATACGTATACGATACAAATCGTAGGATACGTAAAGGTTTTTAACAACTATGGTTGTGGCAAACTGTTTTTGAAAACCACCAACAAAGACATAATGTTGAAGATATTTATGATTTTTATTTTGCTTTAATTTTCACGGTTGAAGATTCAAACATGAAGGCTAGTAGATCCAAGAGAACGTACCACAGAGGACCACGAGGTGGAGGCACATCCAAAGCAATAAAGCCACTGAGGCAGACAGAAGTCGGGCCTTCTTCAGTTTTCAGAATATACTGGGATAAATCAAGCAGTCACTGAGTTAAAAGATTGAGAAATTACTGAGCAAAAGATAAAAACAAAATTGAGAAATTAGTCTGAACAAGGGAAATACCAATTGCTAAGCAAGAAGACAAAACCTTATGTGCCTCCGTTTAGCTATTTCCTTTACACTTCTAGGGTAGATCTACTCATTCAAAAGAGTCCTCTATCCATCAACCACTCTACATTTTTAATCTCGACTCTCGATTATTACCCCCACTGTATTACTATGGCTGATACAACCACAGTATGAGAAAGAGCATCTCTACGCTAAGCTTTACAGAGAAGCATTTCCCTGTCCCTAATACACTTCCATCAGCATGATTCCATTAATACCGAGATCTCAAGGCACGATCATGCAGCTATGACTCCAAAGTGCATTCGGACATGGGAACAAAGGATCTCGTGTCATGTCTAAAATATAAAATTCCATACGAACTCTAAATATGTTGATCAACATAAATGTATTTAGGTAAGGAAAGCATAATAGACAAAAAGAAACCAGACCACTAAAGATTCTGTAAATAAAAGCTTGGGAAAAAGACTGAAATAGTCCCTGTAGTTAAGTATTTGTGTCAATTTGGTCCCTGTAGTTGTAATTGGCTCGATTTACACTCTGTACTTTTCATTTTGTTCCAATTTGGTCCAATTACTAACTTCCGTTAGTCTGCCGTTAGTCCTTTAAACAACAAAATCATATGGCCCCCCTTTTTTGGGGTTAAAATAGACTCGTTCGGCTAAATAAGCCAACTGGCTTATTTTTTTTATCCTAAATAAGCCAACTGGCTTATTTTTTTTATCCTTATTCAAAAAATTTCGTATTTATTAGTTTTTCGTCAATTTTTTTGGGGTTATTGTATCGTTATGACGAAAGGAATCTAAAAAGTAAAAAATTATGATCGATATCCAATTTTTTTTGAATAAAGACGAAAAAATTGGTTTATTGGCTTATTTTTGTCTTTATTCAAAAAAAATTAGGTTTCGATCGTAATTTTTTACCTTTTAGATTCCTCTTGTTATGACGATGCAATAATTCCCAAAAAAATGATGAAAAACTAAAAAATATGAATTTTTTTTGAATAAGGACAAAAAATTAAGCCAGTTGATTTATTTAGCTGAATAAGGTTACTCATTCCCCTCTTGCCCTAATATACCTCGGAACCAAAACACAACTCATTCTTCCATTCTCCATTGATAAGGAGGCACCTGGGAAAAATTTTGGTTATAATTTTCTACAAAAAGTTGCCGTCGAATTCAGCATTTTCATAATTAGCTATGAAGCATCATAACCACTGATATTGTCTACATGTTCAACTTGTAGACAAATACTGAGATGCCTTATTTTTCTGCATAGTACTAAAAATGCATATAGAACCATGTCCAAAAGTCACAACATGATATAGATCCAAAAGTCAACATGATAAATAGCTATGTCCAAAAGTCAGAATATTATATAAACTCAATTCCAAATTTACCATGTCATAATCTAATATATAGACATAACAAACCACTCAACTAGGTTACAATAAACCTAACTTAACAGCCCAAGTGGTTATACAAAAAATAATGCCCTGTCATTCCATTCATTTTCCTACACTTGGCCCATGCACTGATTCCTGACTAGGAATGTTGAAAAATAAACCTAAGCCAATTTTTTCGTCTTTATTTAAAAAAAATTGAATTTCGATAATAATTTTTTACTTTTTAGATTTTTCTCGTCATGATGATGCAATAACAACCCCCCCAAAAAAAAAAAAAAAAATTGACGAAAAATTAACAAATACGAAAAAAATAAGGAAGTTAGCTTATTTAGTCGAACGGGTCTGTTTTAACCCCAAAAAAGGGGACCATATGATTTTGGTATTTAAAGGACTAACGACGGACTAACGGAAGTTAGTAATTGGACCGAATTGAAACAAAATAGAAAGTACAGAGTGTAAATCAAGCCAATTAAAACTACAGGGACCAAATTGACACGAACACTTAACTACAAGGACCATTAGAGTTTTTTTCTCTAAAAGCTTCAAGAAAAGTCCTAAAATCAGACCTGCTCAGGGGTGAGGGTAAAATCTCTACTTCCAATAGTGAATGTAACATTTGGCATCTTTGACAGGCTATTGCAGTCGATTGCTGATTCTCCCATTGGACTGGGCAGACTCTCGCAGAGCTGTCAAACAGGAAAATATTATGTCTAAACGCAATAGATAAGCGCCGATTGGGAAACATAGATGTTGCATTTGGGTGATAAATAACCTGATTCACATAATCAAGCACTCTCTCCTTTGTTTCCTGTAGTTTCAGCTGGTTCCGGACCCAAACAAGCAGCATCTCACAAGCAGTGCATACAAGGTTATCACCAGGGGGAGCTTTCTCCTTGTTTTCTTCTTCAACCACCATCTCGATATTAGCACTGCAAAGAGTGAAGCATCACCTCAAGTTCATTTTTGGCCACAAGTTCCAAGCACCGAGACAGCAGAATCATTGACGAATAGATAGAGAGAGGAACACAACTATGTTTGTTTTGGGTCTCAAAACCCAACCTCTCTTTCTGTGCACACGGTCCCCAATAAACTATCTATCTCTCTCCACTCATTACTCCAAAAACCTCCATTAAAACCCAAACCAAACAAACTAAAATCATGAGCAAAAGGGTTTTCTCAGAGTCAGAGGAAATAGATACCACCCTAAACAAAGCTCAGCTGAAACCTCGACTTCAGTGTTTGCTCAAAACCCAGGAATTAAGCACTAGAAACAATTCATTTTACAAAACGTGCTCCCACGAATGGAAGCACGTGAGGAAAGTGAACCAGAGTACGAGAGAAAACACCATTTGCACGACCTAACATTTTCTTTGGCTACACAATACTCCACTCGACCGAGTGCTTTGAAGTCTCCAAGTAGACTAGAATGAACTATAGAAAAAATGCAATTTAGTAAGGCAATAGAGACTTCCTAACCTTTCTAATCCAGACCCGTTGAAAAAGCAAAGACCCACTTGTGAACATACTTTGTCAGGCTGTACCTGCAGATCAACTTAAACCGCTTAAGACCTGCAGCTTAAACTTAAAGAAGTAAATAGGGTAACCAGGCTCTTCAGAAATGACAAACCCCCGCTAGCAAAAGCTCCCATATCATTTCTCCATAGTCAGAAACCACCAGTTTGCATTCCATGCTCACTACTCCTTGGGCTCCAATGGCATGGTTGATTTGGGTGACGACAGTCTGCAGTCAATGGGCGTATTTAGAAATATTACATTTAAAAGAAAGGGCGTAACCATAGAGATGATAAATCAATACCAACTAGTGAGGATTTTCGTGACCATAAAGTGCAGTACTATTTTTCATTTTTAGGGATAAATCAGTTGTCAAAAGGAAAGAAACACTCACAGTTGGACCAGCAAGTAAAGATGTTCCAGAATCCACAATAGCAGCACATCCACCCTGACAAAAACCTGGAGAAAATATAGAAAGGCACATAATTCTGAGTCCTTCCACAGTTAAATTCTAACACTTGGTTTACATATGTATCACCAAAAAAATCACCTGTTGAAAGGTTTCCAACGAGAAAATCATCCATTTGAAACTGAAAAAACAAAGAAGACAAATAAATCAACTTTCTCCTCTTTGCGAAAATCAAATAAAACACCTAATGAAGTAGAACAAAGGGTGTTGGAAACATTAATCTTCACGTACCTGCCAGTAACCTTTTTGAGTGACGGGAACATAGGTATGCTTCCCCTTGAAATGCTTTTCATCAACGCCACCAAAAACAAGCTCCCCACCGTCTATTGCATACTGATCCCTATTAAGCCAAAAAGAGAGGACTTCCTCTTGCACAAGACCTTGTTCCATCATATTATACCTGCAGTTTCATCAAGAATGTGTCTATAAGAAACTAAAATACAGGAGATTGAGCGGTTGAACTGTTCTCACAAGTCATAAAACATAGAAGTGGCAAAAGTTGCAAAATAATACCAGACTGGCACTACATCCCCGACTGAAATTTCCTGGAAGCCAAGCCCAAGTATTCCATCAAACTTTCCCACAACAAACGTAAGACTTCCTTCTCTTGTAGCCTCCATGAAAACCTGAAAAAGTTAAGCACATGTGTTTAGCTAAAAGCAGAGCCAAAAAATTAAAAATTAACATTAGAGCTTCAAAAATAAAAAATAAAAGAGCTCACTTGATTGTGGACCACAAGATCGCCCACTTCAACGTTATCTTGACTAAGGAAGCCAGAAACTGATCCAGACCCATAGTGTATTGCACAAGATTTGCCTGAGTTACAAATATCAATAAAAGCAATTTGAGCAAAAACTGATCAGGAAGGTCGGGAATTTCTTGTGTCAGACAAAATTGTGGGTTGGGACTCAATAATGTCCAGACCAAACATTAATCAACAATTTGAAACTAAAGACAATAGGATGACAAATTTACCAATTTCTTGATATGTTTTGGACTTCTTGTGCTTGTACTTAGGATGGAATAAGCAAGCAATCTGCAATTAATTTTCATTAATTAGTTGTACTTATTCCAACAACAATGCTACTCACACAACAATCCAACAATCTGCAATTAATGGGTTCTTTCTTATTCCAATAAGAAAAAAACCATGAGTTAGCAAAACTAAACTTCAAGCACTCACAGAAAAAATGCACTTTGACGAGGGAATCCAGAGATTGGAACTGCCCGTATCAAATATGACAGTGAATTTCTGTGGGGGCAACCCCACGCTAATCTCTCCATAATATTGGGCGTCCATATAATTCTTCAGAGATAATATATCGAGATCAGATTCATCATGGCGCATGCTATTTAAACCCTTCCCTTGTTCACCATGCAGTCTTGCCATCTTCTTGGCAGCCTTAATGCCATGAAGATCCAAGGGTCTCTTCTTCAAACCAACTCTCACTAAACCATCAGAGGAAGCGGGAACTAAAGAGCATGTCAAAACAAGAATACAGAGAGCCCCCAAAAGATAGTTGTGCGTCATCTTACAGAATTCCCTGGCCAGATAATAACAGAAGGCAAGTTCAAGGGACCCTGGGCATGCATCAAAAGCAAGAAATTCTGGAAAATAGAAAGAAAGCTGTGAAATGTTGATGCTAGACTCAAAATAAAAAGTAAACAAATATACCAAAAAAAAAGGGTCCTCATAATCATAGATTTGATAATCCAGCCTGACAAGAGACTTCAAATTTCAGACATATTTGCTACACAGAAGAATGAAGAAGATGTTGCACAAAACCCCTAGTTACGAGGTAACAGCAAGCTTATTTTCTTAGCCGAATTAAGTAAGCAATAATCATGTTTATATGTAACTTATATATTTTTGCGAGTCTTTTACAAACAAAATCATCACCTTGTTTAACATGCAACCCTAAATGAACCAGAAAGCTCTCAGTTCACCACTTCACCTCCTAAATGTTACGAAAACACCAGCACCGAGCTCACTAAATTATAATATGGTTACTCACTTCAGAAAAAGGCTGGTGATTTAAAACGCTAACTATGCAAAATTTATAACCCGTTTTGGGTCTTTTCCAGTTGGCTTTAGTTTTAACAGTTTTCTTTTCTATCATAACGTTGTCTGAAAGTAGAGGCATCCATTTCAAAATATAGACCAACACAAGGTAATTCTATGAAGAGCCACTAAATACCAAGAGGCGCTTACTGCAGTTGGACTAGAAATCTCCTATTGAATTCATGAGTCCCCTAAGTAACTCGTGATCAGAGTAGCTTCACAGGAACTATGGGCCCGTTGGATTGGCCGGATTAAACAGGGGATATCTTATAAAATACTGTGGAGGGCGCATTCAGGCGTTGTAATGCTGAGGGATTACTTATAGGATCAACAATCTCACCCGAAAAAACATGGGATATACAATCCCTTGGGGAATCGGTAGTTTCCTCACTAATAATCCAATGAAATTACTAATCATCTTTTGAAACTATATATATGTATCCGGTATCCCCTGATTCCCTTCATTAGCGGTTAGCCGGACTAACAAAAAAGGTCTATGTTTCTACACTGCATGTACACACTCATTCAAAAACTTTCAACAGCAGATGGAGTATTAGGGGCTAAAACCATTCTGTCGTGGTTCGCTAAAATGATGAAACATAAAAGTCGAAGAATTCAACCATTGCACAACTCGTGTACATCCAAATTAAAGAATATTGTGTGGGTATTTGAAAGGACAACAAATCCCTTTACATCACAGGTGATGCTGAAGCAAGACGTTTAAAAAAAAAAAAACTGAGATATACATAATACATAAATAAATATATGAAAACCATGTTTGAACAATCAAATCATACTACCTGGGCATATGGAACTATCGAGAAATCCCACTAAATCCCATTCCCAGATGATATGCAAGCCAAAAGTACGAAAGAAGGTTACCACTGATAAGGGAGCTGACAAGGGGGTTATAAATGGAGTACAAACAGAAATTGAAGGGAACAAGCTAATTTCCAGTTAACTACGCCAGATAATCAGAAGTAAAATTGTTCGTTAGGATAACTGAACGATGATCGTAAAAGATTCAGAGATCAAACCTTGGATTGATGGGTTGGAGAAAGCAGCATCAAATGCTTGCTAGAGCGAGTTGAGAAAGTAAAAGAAAAGCTGGTAGATGCCTTTTCAGAGTGTGGAAAATATGGATAGCGTGTAGGATAGGGATAGATATTTATGGAGACAAATACGGATTTGATGCACAGTACCCGTACTCCTTTACTTTTGTCTGCAACCGAATAATTTTGGAGAGAGAGAGAGAGAGAGAGGAGGAGGAGCAGGAGAAGGACGTTTTTCTAGCCGCTAGGCCACGCGCACTTTGACAAGTGCCAAGTACTACTGAAGAAGTGCTCCAATGGACGCTAAAATTAATTAATTTAAACTCGTTTTCAAATTTGATTATTTAAAGTTTTTATTGTATCTATCCACATACTTTTTTTTATAAGCATCTATCCACATACATTAATCTGTTGAAATTTTACTCATTGAAGTAAACATATGAATGAAAACTCTATTTAGAATGAGCATTTCCAGCTCTTTGCTCAAACTTTAAAAGTTCAATTATTCACTGCCACTATCATCGCTCCTTATCAGTCATCACCGTCCACCACTAATCAAGTCTCTCTCTTTCGACTTGTCATCACCATCAGATCCATCACAAATCACCACCAGGTTCTGCCGATCACCATTAACACCCTTGATTTTGCTTTGTTATTCTCGCTACAAACTTGTGCCACATTTTACAGCTGACGAAACACTCCGCCAACCATCAAAAACAATTGACTGGAGCCAAAAAAACTGGCGACCACCTGCCACTACTAGAAACAAGTTTGTAAATTATCTGTTGTATTTGTTTTAAATTATTTCTCGGCTTGATAACAAACGCAATCAGTACAATTTTTGTAACAATTTAGGAACTATGCAAATCAAATACAGTACTCATTTAAAATAATTTTAAATGTATTTTTTTCCCCTCAAAATATAAAGCATGCATAACAAAAGATTTGAGGTGGTGAATAGCAAATTATTATTTTGTCAGAAAAAATTGCTCTCTAGTCGCAAGGGAAGGGGCGAGTGGGGGTACTAGACTGGGTACAACAATGAAAAGCGATAACGAGGAAGGCACCTAGAAATTTCATGTTGAATATTGACAATTTGAAGGATCCTCGTCTGGTCTGGTCATTGGATCGGATGGTTCCCGAATTCAACTTTTTGTATAAATTAAGGGCACCAATTCATGTCCCAAAATGTGATTCACGTCCCAAAATATGAAAAGAGTTTGAAGCACATGTAATGCGTGTGCAAGCTCTAATGTTATTTATTGTGTTCGGTTGCTAGTTTAGTTTTAGTTTGGGTGGCGCTAATGCCACAATAAAATTTTATAGTGCCACGACACTACATTACGTTTGGACTGTTCTAACCCCTTTGTCTCTCAGTTATTCATCCAGTTCTCTCTTCTCCGTCTACAATGTCTACAATCCACATTTATTGTAGACAATCCACATTTTCTTCTGTTTTCATCTTTTCTTTCTCTCTTCTCTTATTCAAGTCCCTCTTTCATGAGACCGTGGAGAGCACCTGAAGGCTGAAGGTTATGGATTTGAGATTGCCCATCTGCCGAATCCTAACCCAATCTGTAATGGATTGGCAAGTGGTAACACCACAAAAAGCGAAGGGGGAGAGAGAATCGCAAAATTGGGCTCCGTTTTAGTTTGACTCTGGTCTTTGATCTTCATCTACCTGTTAATTGGGGAAGAGGTTTTCGGTTTCCTTCTAAAATAATTATTGCTTTTTATTAGGTTTCGTATAAAAATTGTTATCACTCTCTGTGCATGTATATATTGGTGTTGAGTCTTGAGACAGGTGATTTATCTGTATAGATGGTGGAGGGAGGGAGGGAGATACGTACAAAGGGCATCGTGGACTTGTGGTAGCTCAGATCCAGTGAAAAAGACGTAGGGTTTGTGCCTTGTGGTGGGTAGCAGTGGAGAAGGAAGGAAGAAAGAAAGAGGGGATGAGATGGATTCGAAGAGGTTGCCGTTCTCAACTATGGGTGTAATCAAGGGGAGGAGGGATGATGGAAAGAGAGAGAAAGTGGGTTTGTTTTTGGTGAAGAGTAAGAAAAGAGAAGAACAGCAGATGGGGAAAAACTAATGAGGATATAACAGTCATTGTACAGAAATTATCGTGGCACTATAAAATTTCATCGTTGCATTAGCGCCACCTTTTAGTTTTAATTTTGTTTCCAATCATTACCTTATATCTTTCTCCAATCATTACCCTATATTTCCAATTATTAATTTCATTTCTCTCTCTATCTCTCTCCAATCATTACTCTATTTCTCTCTCTACCCACTACCGAAATTAAGCTAAACTAAACTATCAACCAAACAAAGCCATTGTTTTTTGTTTGATCCAAATTTAACAAACTTTTGACGGAAATTGATATTCGCGCTCTATTTTTAACTGATGTTGCTCCACTTTTAACGTGAAGTTATCCAAATTTGACTTGCACATACATCACGTGCTCCGGCCTCTAGTGCTAATTAATGTCATGCTTCCACTGCCATCGCCTCCGCCTAATACTTAAATAGTCTTTTATCAAATTTCGCAAATGAGTCATGAATTAATATTGTACTAAAATAGAGAAAACAGAAATGGGTTTTAGTTTAAAAATATATATGGAGAGAGTTCAGACAGAGGAGGAGTAGAACATAAAATCCGAAAATCAAAAACAGACTGAAAACCGGAACAAAAAACAGAAAATAAATATGAGAGAGAGAAGAGGAGTAGAACATAAAGAACAATGAACACATATAGAGATCGATCTTTCCCAAAAACCAAAATGGCGTAGAAAAATGTAGAAAGAGAGAGTAGAAGATGAGAAAAAACGAGAAGGAGATGGCGTGGAAGAGTGTATATACCAGACATGGTGTTCTGCCAGCTGACTCTTTCCCAAAAACCTCCAACTCTCTCGCGTTTTTTCAAATAGTAAAGATATAAGTACCAACCGGGGGGAGAGAAATCGTACTTCCGGCGGGCCGTCTTCGGCTACCGGACGGCCGATCCGAGCCGTCCAAAAATTCTATAAAAAAAAATCGATGGGGCCTATGCGGGAATCAATGGCATCTAAGGTGTTTAGGGTGCTTGATTCGAGCACCCTTTTTCATGTATATCGTGTTTTTTTTTAGAATTTTTTGAAGCCGGAGACAGCCCACTGGCGGCCCTTATTACGATTTCCCTCCCCTTGTCGGTACATATAGCATCACTCTTTTTCAAAATCTTTTACTCCTCAGAATCAACCTTTACTTTATATAGGGGAAGGGATAGGGATGCAACCCATTTAATTAGATTTTGGCGTCCGGAATTACTGTGGACAATACAAGGATGGTTTTTTTGGACGGATATACCCCTAGTACTATTATTTTTTACACCTTCCGTCCCATAAATTTTTTACCCCTAGTACGATAGTAGTGGGTCGGCTCCCATGGTGGAGGGATCACTCTACCTCTCCCTAGTCAGCAATTGCCTAGGTGAGTTTGGTAGGTAAAATTACCCTCTTGCCTTCCTTCAAAAAAAACTAAGTCGTGCCCACCCATGGTGGAGGGATCCGACCTCTGGTGTAGGCCCTTTGGGCCCGCTGTCGTTGTGCTGCATTTCACGACAAGGCTCTTGGGCCTGCGTCAGTTGGGTTGGCTCCCACATCGGGAGTTTGGGTTTATGTGTGTGTTTAAATGGTTCACTCTACCTCTCTCTAGTCAGCAATTGCCTAGGTGAGTTTAGTAGGTGAAATTACTCTTTTGCCCTCCCTCAAAAAAAAATCATTGGGCCAAGTAGGGACCCCACCGATCATAAATGAAATAGTAATAACTACGATAGTACATGTGCATACATATGAATTGCTTTTTATGATTTTTTATGGAAGGGCTCCAAAACGATGTCGTTTTGTGTATTAATACAATTCAATTTTGGAGCCCCTTCATCAATTTTTGGAGTGTCAAAATCACTATCCTTTTATTTATTTAATTACTGGCAGCAAACTTGTGTTATGCACGATTAAATAATGTACTCATTCCGTCCTAATTTAATTAATTTTTTTTGAAACTCGTATCACTTTTGAATTGATTATATATTGTAATTTATAAAATTTTATGTGATTTCAAAAATATTGTATTATAGAACTAATCGAGATCCTATTAAACAAAATCCATATTCGATATGAAATTGATTATAAATTTAAAGATGTAACTAATTTTTTAACCGATTAAAATAGAACGAATGACAATTAAATTGGGACAGAGAAAGTAAAAAAAGTTAACCATATGGAAGAGCGTGATCAAACATAACGTAATGTTGTAATGAGCCATCGAACAAATAAAAATTACATTAAGTTTTTTTTGTTCGACAGCCAGGGGTGTTTAGGCCAATTGACATGCACTTCAACTAATCTCCTCTCCTGTCTTGTCAAAGAAGGCCATTCACATCGGGAATAGAAAATTTAAAAAAAAAATACTTTGTTGCGGCCTGACCTTTTAATAGTACCATAGTCAATTATGTATGAAGCAAACCTTTTTTTCTTTTGGTCAGTAAGGCTGCGTTCTTATGAATTTAACTTAAATTTGAAATTTGTTTTTATTTGAATTTTTTTTACATTAGTTAGTTTTGCGCCAAACTTTTGTGGGTTATTGATTCGTCTCGATAAGAGGAATCGGAAAAGTAAAGTTTCTTTACTTTTGCCCAAATATTTTGAGAAATAATCACTTTTTAGCAAAAAAAAAAGACTTTTTCGGCTAAAAAGTTATTTTTCAAAATACTTGGGTAAAAGTTAAAATTTTTACTTTTCTGATTCCTTTCGTCGAGACGAATCAATAATCTAAAAAAAAATTGGCGCAAAACTAACAAATGCAAAAAAAATTCAAATAAGGACAATTTTCAAATTTAAGTTAAGTTTAAATTAAGTTCATAAGAACGCAGCCTAAACAAACATAGCCAGCTTTACATGTGCACATGCTAATGAAATCAAGAGTATTGCAACTTTTGGTCAAATTTTATTTCGTACAGTAAATATCATATTAATGTTAAATAACATCAAGCCGTCTCAAACCCATTGTACGATCTTTCAGAAAAACTTTAGTTATCAAATTCTTTCTACCAAAATATTGCTCTTGTAGTGAAACGTTTTTGCCACATTACACTTCATGTTTGTTTTTTTTTTGTTTTTTTGTTTTTTTATAGTTTTGATGAAGAGATTTTGCTCTTTTTACATTTTTCTACCCATAAAAGATTGTTGAGACAAAGAAAATATTACTATTGATAAATCTAACAGAAATGAAGTACCTTATCTACGAAGTCCACGGAAAAAATAAATAAAACGAAAGACAAACGAATAAAGTGTCTAGATCTATACCAAGCCAAAGCTCTCTCCCCATCGCCTCAAAGGGTCGGGTCACGTCGCGCAGAAATCTGGCCAGCAAGCTACCCTGGGCAGGCGTAGAAACTCGAACAAATACAGCAACCAAGCTCCGATGGAAACGAACTGAACACAAGCACAAGCAGGACGGTTGCCTCGCCACCTTGGGTAGCCCCGATAAGCACGTCGGCCTGCTCCGATCGTACGCCCAATGCCACCTGATGCTAGGACGAACAACAACCGAAGCGATGGAGCTAGTTATAAACTCCGGCAAGCCGTCGTTGGCATGACAGGCTCTGGGCACGACGAACGGAATAGAAATTCTCATGGGCTAAAGTTCCGAATGACCCGTGACCACAGCGGCCGATGAAACGAGGCACCGCAACTTACTTTTCAATCCCAAAGCTGAATACTGACAAACGCCTCCACGAGCCAAGCCCAGGAGTAACGTCTTCTCCGAGATCCAAGCCCGAAGTTGACTCAGCAGAACTAAACCCTAAGCTAGCACAGGAAACTTAGCTGAAGTGTAGGAAGTCTCGATTGTGATTGTGCTTCCCTGCGATTAGCTTATTCTCTGTAGCTATAGGCATGTTAAGAGACCAAATCATAGATGGATCATAAAAGTAACAATTCGCACGAACATTCTTATGCAACTCAGTAATAAATTTATGTTAAAGAGATGGAAACTACGAGCATTCACTTACAAATTGTGTCATTCGGTGGTGTTTGGACTTTATTCTTACCCGTAGTAAATTAAACCTTGCTTTCCCGATCCCTCTCTATGAATTAATAAAATTTCAAATTATTTGTATTAGCATCGATCCATCGACCTCTACCTTAAGACGAATCAAATACTCCAAATAAGAGGATAATCCAATAAATTCAAAAATTAAAGGAGAAATAAACGTGAGATATTCTTACTCTCCAATGCAGAATACAAAGCTAGACTAAATCTCTCATATATATAACAACGGCCAGTTGATTCCTACATAACAAAAAGTAAAATCTCTATAATAAACTTGCATTTTGAGATAAAGAGAATGCTAGGAAAGAAGTCTCTTCAAATTTAAAATACATAATCCAATATCGATGATGAACGGACAGTTTAGATGACCATATAGGTGATGGTTTTATGGTTCCTAAATTTGATTATAATTCTCTTTATACCATTTCGAGTTTTCAACACTTGACATGCATGTATAAATTGTAACCATGAACCGTGCGTTGTCCATAAAATTAAGTATTCAATTGTCTATAATGCATTCGGCTTCTGAGAGCTCGAAATGATTAATAGAACTATAGACAAAACACTTATACAACAAAAAACAAAAAACAAAGGGTTTATCGTCAAATTAAGAACAAACTAAATATCGACGATGTTCCCGTCAATGGCGAAGCCAGGAATTTTAACCCGGAGGGACCGGGTTAATGGAAATACTCCTATATTTTTTTATAGGAACGCATACTTATTATATCATACGGAGTACAATTTTTACTTTTCAATGCATTACATATATATGTACATTTAAATGATTATATCCCGATGCCGTTCAAGTAAACAATCATTTTATTTTTTTATTTAGGCTACTTCAATATTCACGTGTTTATTCGGTGGTGTTCACTTTCACTTGGTCGCCTGGTATCTTGAAACCTCTTTTCTTTAGGGGGCAGAACTAGAAAGGTCTGAGAGAGCGCGTCACGAAAGATTCGTGTGGCGCGGTGAAAGGTTTCCTGTTGGGGTTTCCAGCCCTCCTCGTCTTCACCTATTTATGAAAGAAATTGAAAAATGAGAATATAAAATAATCGTATTTTACCAAATCAAACCAAAATTATTAAAATTATAAGATACACGAATAATTATCCATAATATTCAAAATCTTTGTATAAACAATAATTTTGTTTTTGTGAAACTAGGGGGCTCGGGGTGGCCGAGCCCTCCGGCCCCAACATGGCTCCGCCATTGGTTCCCGTCTCCAATCTGTCATCTCTTGCCACTTGTCGCGATGAGAGCCATTCTCACTAAAAATCACTTCGCTTTATACTTATATATACAGTACTCCTATAAGAAGATTTTGAGTGGAGAAAGATATTCATTGTTGTTGTTAATCCAAAACAAATTGGGAAGCCCAGCCCAGTCGTATTCCCCAGTGGGCCTTGTCCAAAAATTCGTCTGTTGTGTGGTGTTATCGGGAGAACAAACCAAACAAAATACTCTATTAGTCCCACTTTAAGTGCCCATATTTTCATTGTGAGATGTCCCAGAATAAGGGTTCATTTTCTAAAAATAACAGTCCAAACATGTCAAACTTTCAATTTTGCACCTAAAAAGTACCATTTTTTTTCCTAATTGATTTGACAGCGTTTGGTATTCGTGTTATTCTTTGATTGATATATTACCCAAGAGTAGAAATATTTCATCGTTACTCGACATACATGGCATAAGCAAATAAGAATTTACATCCTTACTGATTTCAAACAAAGAAAACAGATAAATTAGCATGGATCTCTCCAGTAGACGCAAGTCATGTAATCATCTCCTGATCCTAGGTGTATTTCTTGTCTGACCATTTCATCAAAATCGTGATCTTAATTGACAGGAACATGAGACTAGGATTGTTGATGCTTAACCTAATAACATGGTTCAGGCGGAAGAGATGCTGATGTACTTGCATAACTTTGAGAATGGTAATCAACTATTAAAGCTACCTTACCTTGAATGATCTGTCAATCATACACACATTTTGGTTTTAAAAAAAAGAAGCACAACCACGCATAACATTAAAAGAATTTTCTGCAGTTCAAAAAAAACGAAGTTTAGTACATTTGGGGCTCGTATTTACATATGATTATGAAAATGCGTGGGATGTGGTATAGACGAAGTTAAGTACATTCGGGGCTCGTGTTTACACTATATGTTATCGGACTATTTGCTGTACTAACTTTACTTGCTCCGAGAAAGAAATTTGATGCCATGGTAGATGGTTCTTTGTCTACTTATCTATAGTTTTACTTCCATGTTGTGAAGTGCATTTATTTCATTTTTGAAAGAAGTGCCTCTATAATCTTCATCTTTTGTTTTTAGCTTAGGAAATTTCTGCATAGATTGCAGCAAATTATATGGCGCCATAAATATGTGTTTTGTGTTTCTTGTTGATGAAACAATAGAGAGGCTTCCATGTATCAATAATACAATTTATTCAGACGGAATTGAATTATCCCGATAGGGTGACATGCTTATCCTGCTTGTTATGTACAGGCTTTTGATGAGACTGTTCTTGAGGATCTTGATGATGATTTCCGTCTTCCAATTAGTCACAGACCAACAGAAAACGTAGATCTTGATAATGTGGAACAAGCATCAATCGACACAAAGTTGACATCATCAAATGTTGGCTTTAGGCTTCTCCAGAGGATGGGGTGGAAAGGAAAAGGTCTTGGGAAGGATGAGCAAGGTATGAGAATAGACTGCTAGTGATAACATGTCATAATGTACCGTGTATCAGATACTTCATGTCTATTGTATGTTTTAACCTTTGTAATTGTAGATACATGATGTCAACAAGGTTCTTATTGATAGTTCTTATAGGTCGACATGCATATCTGGTCTACGTTGAGAGGGAATTAGAGAGTATATCAATGACGTGGTAACTTACCAAACAAGTTTCAGTGTGCAGCCAATGGCTTGCTTCCCTGCAGGCAGTGAGACTAAATCTAAAAGGAGGCGGGTTTTTTCTATAATTTTGGGGATCAAGAAATTATTAGTCAACTAACTCTTTCTTTCATTTGATTGGGGTGAAATAGGGACACCCACTGTAGAACCAAAACCATTTCTTTTTTCCATGGCTTTGACATTTTTGCTGGCCTTCTTCATTTTTTACTGATTTTCTTGTTCTTGTATTGATTTTATCCTTATCTGATTGGTAACAAGGAATAACTGAGCCAATAAAATCTGGTATGAGGGACCCAAAATCAGGGATTGGAAAACAAGAGGAAGACGATTATCTTACTGCAGAAGAAAATATCTAGCTAAGAAAACTTGATATCGAGTTAGAGGAAACGGAGGAGATAGCAAAGAAGCGGGAGGTATGACTCTGAATTTTCAATAGCAGTTGCAAATACAAGCATCATAATTTTGAGTTTGATTCTTTACTTTCTTTTCCCCCCTTGTAATATACATCTATAGCCTATAGCATAAGGGAACAACTTTGGAAGGTCTTGAGAATTTCGTGCAGTTTTTATTACCTGGTGGCTTCTACTGCCTGCTTCGTGCACATTATGAAAATCCAGGTTATAGCAGAACGTGAGCAGAAAATTCAGACCGAGGTGAAAGAAATACGAAAGGTGTTCTTTTGTGAGCTCTGTAATAAGCAATACAAATTGGCTGTGGAGTTTGAAGCGCACCTGAGTTCATATGACCACAATCATAGAAAGGTAAATGTTCCGTCATTGAGAATAGAAGAAATAAACTCGGTTGAAGTTTTGTGTCTTTACATTCGGTATCACTCTTAAAGGATGCATTCACCAATTCTTGCAGCGTTTTAAAGAAATGAGAGAAATGCATGGAACTAGCAGTCGTGACGACAGGCAGAAACGAGAACAGCAACGTTAGGAGAGGGAAATAGCCAAGTTTGCTCAGAAGTACCTTTTTGTTCTTGTGTCACTTCTAGTTTATTTAGCAGTGTTCTAAAAATCGCGTTTAATCGCCGATTAATGGGCGATTAATCGGTTTTATGGCCTCTCCGATCAGATTAATGCTTGGGCGTTTGAATTAGGCGGTCTGGAGATTAATCGGGATTTGGCAGCGATTAATCGGCAATTAAACGGTGATTAATCGGTTAATCGATTAAACGGCGATTTTGAGTGTGAGTCCGATGGAGACGAAGTTATGGATGGATATGGAGAAGAAGAGGAGTAATTGACTAATAATTCCGTACTTGGTTTCATTTGGTTTGAACGTTGCACTTTGTAATTGACTTGTAATTTCGTACTTGGTTAGTTATTTGGTAGTACCAAGTTTCTATGTCTCTATATTTGAATTGTAGAGAATTGTTAACATTGAGTATCCAATAGCCAAAGAGAACTAGGAAATTTTTTGGGAGAGAAGATATATCACATCAACTAGGAAATCTGTGATTATTAATGGTAGGGAGGTTGCAGAATATTTAAAAAAAAAAAAAAGCAACTAATTGTTGAAAGGCGATTAATGACCGATTAAAAGGTCTCGAAGCTTGAAGGTGGTTGGCCGCCCGCCTAGCGCCGAGCGCTTTTTAGAACATTGTTATTTAGAATTGGTGATTGTCTATTTGAATGTCTTTTGCGGTGGCCTTAGTGGTCATTAACTCTTTTTGTCTATTTGTGTACAAATTAGTGCCGACACCCGTTAGCAGCAGTTGCTGCAGCAAGAGCAGCCAGAGCAACCTGGAATTGCAGTGGCTTCTGTTGCAACTAGAAGTGCTACTGTACTTGCTGATCAAGAGCAACGGAAGGCATTAAAGTTTGGTTTTTCCTCAAAAGGTGGCACCTCCAAGGTATCCCTTAGTTTTCATGTTTGCGCTCATTTAAAAAAAAAGAAGAAGTCTCTTAACTATTTCCGTTAGGCTTTGAGGATCCCATGGTTAGGATTCTGCTGAATCCTGAGACATTGTCATATTTCGGTTTGATGGAATTCCCTAACAAAAAACACCATTGGATAATATAGTCTGGAAATGTAAGATGAAAGATATCTGAAATAACACCGAAATGTCAATTTAAGATAGGGTTGTATATTTATATTATTCCCAATTTACTTGCACTCGTAATTCTGTCGTTCATGTTGGAATTTAAAAATGGATCCCGATGCACACTGTAACACAAAATTTGACGTCCATCTTTGGAAAAATTGGAGTGAGTATCATTTACCTGGATAAGGGGCCTTATTCTATAGCCTGGTGGCATGGAAAGAGATGGTTATTGGTCTTCATGTGTTCCAGTCTTGGGATTAGATGCCATGGCCAGAGGCTTTGTTGTCTTGGGGGAAGATGTTTGGGCGTAGACTGATATTATAGAGTTCCTATGAATACTTTTCCAACCCTTGAGATTTGGAAAGTGCATTTGGATATGCCCGGAAAAGGAAACGTGGCGTTTCTTTCACTTTCCTTTTGTAACTTGTGGGATTGAAGACCTACCTTCTCCTTTTCACCTTTTTCACTATTTGTTATTTATAGAATTGGAGGCATATCATTATTAAGCTTTGTGGGTGATGGATTATTAAGCTTTGTGGGTGATGGATTAGCTAACTGATTCCTTTTCCTGCATGTCAAATAGAACTATAATGACATGGCCAGAAGAATGAGGATAGATAACTACGACGACACGGTCAGAGTTACATTTGAATACAATACAGAGATATGCTATAACCGGCAGTCCACTAGAACGGAAAAGTAACCTGATTTCCCGTGTCTCCAAGGACCGTGACTCTAACGGGATGGGCTCACGAGATGGGTCTGAGATGAAGTTTATTGGACTAGTGGACAGTTCAGGGATGGCATACCTTGTAGGAGTACCAAAACCCAACATGGATAGAGGATATTGAAATATTAAATATAGCTTGCTCTAACTCAATGCAGTAATATTATGAATTCGGATTTGGGATTCCAAGTGTTGAGAGGCCGGAACTTGAACACGAGAATCTTGATTGCTGTATAAATTCCTTGTACGAAACTCGTCGTAAAATGCATCGATGTCCTCCAAAGAGACGCTCCGTAAGGTGCTCAACAAGTGTTTAAGACCTTTCATTTACGGAGCTCAACAAGTGTTTAAGACCTTTCAACTTGCCGTACGCAACCAAAACCCCAACATCGAACTCGACGGCGAAAGACGCTGTTGAGAAGTCAGTAGCCCTAATTCCAATGGAACATGCAAACAGACCATGGTTTGATCCTTAAAGCACCATACTTCCAGTACTTAAACCTACCAGAATGGTTGCATTGCCTGCCAACACCAATATCACAGAATCTGCACGCTCTTGTAGTCTCAACCTCTCGGCGTGCAGATCTTCATTCAGGTTCTCTAACGCCTTGAGGGTGCCATACTCACCAGGGAGGGGAACTCAATGAATACACACTCACCAGGGAGGGGAACTCAATGAATACACAAATAAGTCGATTACCCAAAAAAATAAAGTGAATTACAAGTAGGAATATTTCTGCATATCATCTCCAACCAACATAGTACTTGCATACAGAACCAGCTCATTATACATAGACACATGTAGATAAACCATCACAATTAACTAGGCATCTACAACACATTACATTTACTACGGCATTCCTAACTTTCCTACAAGAAACTGCTAATTTTTGGATACGCTTTGGAGATGGATTGTGTTGCTAGACAGCTTCTGCAAAACCCACTTGGAGGTTACCGTAATCGAACACAGTATGATAGGCCCCCATGAATACATCTCCAAGAATCCTGCATACCACGGAGGCTTAGCTTTATTCACCAAAAGACTTGATGAATATCTCAACAAACATGACGTAGAGGTGTGCATGCCTTCTTCTTATAAATTTTTTTTTTTTTTTAATCGGACATAGTTGTTTCAAATCAGCTTCCAAAACAGTTTCTAAGTGTGTTGTGGCTAGTGTTTCAAAATCGAAGTACGCATCGTGTATTGTTTTTTTAATTGTATAAATTGTATCAGGATAAGATATGTTTGTTGGAAGATTATGAGTTTCTATTGTTTAGTTGGACAATCTTTTTGGGAGAGGGAGAAAAGTGGGGAAGGAGAGTATTTGTATTACACTTGAACTCAACCTTTTTTTTGGCTTGGTACAAAATGGCTAGAACCTAGCCCTATATATACTACTTCATGGAGTGTCTCTAGTACAAAGATATTTTCATATAAGATAAACTTTGAGGTAATTCTAGAATTATACATGTGACTAATTATCACAAAAAACTCAATATTCACAAGATATTTTAGAGTTTCTTAAAAACCAGATATTTACTATATCTTCTTCAATAATATCTTTCATATTGGGTTTTGACAATTGGACTTAACTTTATTGTGCAAAAATACTAAATTTAGTTTATGATTCAACAACATTAATCATAATTAATATACAATTAAAAAGTAAATACATCTAATATTACCAACCAACTATGCTTATTTCAAAAAAAAAAAAAAAGATTCTAGACGCAAAATTTCAAGTCTCTCAACTGGAGCTCTTTGACAAAGGATGGACGTGCTTTTTGATTGTTTTCACATTATTCAGTTTATCAATGGAAACAACTATCCAAAAAAAAAATTGGGGCCTATTACATTAAGGTTTTCTATTTTCCCTTTGTTAGGCAAAAAAAAGTTAGGCAAAATCAAAGTATGATTCTTTCTTCTATATAAGTCCTACATTGAAGTTGAATTTCTATTAAATGGTTTGAAAGGTGCGATAAATGCATTTGGGGTTCCTCTTCCTGAAATGAGGTCTAATTTTTTCTCAATAAGTAATCGTAGGATATTTACCAAATTAGAATATGCGTATAAATCGTAGGATACGCGGTTATATCGTAAGATTTCTATACAAAAAAAAAAAAACAGGGTGGGATACATATACGATACAAATCGTAGGATACGTATCATGTATCTTAGGTTTTTAACAACTATGGTTGTGGCAAACTGTTTTTGAAAACCACCAACAAAAACATAATGTTGAAGATATTTATGATTTTTATTTTGCTTTAATTTTCACGGTTGCAGATTTAAACATTAAGGCTAGTAGATCCAAGAGAACATACCACAGAGGACCACGAGGTGGAGGCACATCCAAAGCAATAAAGCCACTGAGGCAGACAGAAGTCGGGCCTTCTTCAGTTTTCAGAATATACTGGAAAAAATAAAGCAGTCACTGAGTTAAAAGATTGAGAAATTACTGAACAAAAGATAAAAATACAAATTGAGAAATTAGCCTGAACAAGGGAAATACCAATTGCTAGGCAAGAAGATAAAACCTTTTGTGCCTCCGTTTAGCTATTTCCTTTACACTTCTAGGGTAGATCTACTCATTCAAAAGAGTCCTTTATCTATCAACCACTCTACATTATTAATCTCGACTCTCGAGTATTACCCCCCACTGTATAACTATGGCTGATACAACCACAGTATGACTAAAAGAGTATGTCTACGTGAAGCTTTACAGAGAAGCATTTTCCCGTCCCTAATGCACTTCCATCAGCATGATTCCATTAATACCCAAAACTCAAGGCACGATCATGCAGCTATGACTCCAGAGTGCATTCAGAATGGGAACAAAGGACCTCGTGTCGTTTCTAAAATATAAATTCCATACGAAATCTAAATATGTTGATCAACCCTGATCCAGGTTTCCCAAGATTCAAAATCTATCAACATAAATGCATTTAGGTAAGGAAAGCATAATAGACAAAAAGAAACCAGACCGCTAAAGATTCTGTAAATAAAAGCTTCAAGAAAAGTCCTAAAATCAGACCTGCTCAGGGGTGAGGGTAAAATCTCTACTTCCAATAGTGAATGTAACATTTGGCATCTTCGACAGGATATTGCAGTCGATTGCTGATTCTCCCATTGGACTGGGCAGACTCTCGCAGAGCTGTTAAACAGGAAAATATTACGTCTAAACGCAATAGCTAAGCGCCGATTGGGAAACATAGATGTTGCATTTGGGTGATAAATAACCTGATTCACATAATCAAGCACTCTCTCCTTTGTTTCCTGTTGTTTCAGCTGGTTCCGGATCCAAACAACAAGCATCTCACAAGCAGTGCATACAAGGTCATGACCGGGGGGAGCTCTCTCCTTGTTTTCTTCTTCAACCACCATCTCAATATTAGCACTGCAAAGAGTGAAGCATCACCTCAAGTTCATTTTTGGCCACAAGTTCCAAGCACCGAGACCGCAGAATCATCGACGAATAGATAGAGTGAGGAACACAAATATGTTTGTTTTGGGTCTCAAAACCCAACCTCTCTTTCTATGCAGAGTCCCAATAAATTATCTCTATTTATCTATCTCCAATTATTACTCCAAAAACCTCCCTTAAAACCCAAACCAAACTAACTAAAATCATGAGCAAAAGGATTTTCTCAGAGTCAGGGGAAATAGATACCTCCCTAAACAAAGCTCAGCTGAAACCTCGACTTCAGTGTTTGCTCAAAACCCAGTAATTAAGCACTAGAAACAACAATTCATTTTACAAAACGTGCTCCCACGAATGGAAGCACGTGAGGAAAGTGAACCAGAGTACGAGAGAAAACACTAGTTGCACGATCTAACATTTGCTTTGGCTAACACAATACTCCACCCAACCGAGCGCTTTGAAGTCTCCAAGGAGACTAGCATGAACTATAGAAAAAATGCAATTTAGTAAGGCAATAAAGACTACTTAACCTTTTTAATCCAGACCCGTTGAAAAAGCAAAGACCCACTTGTGAACATACTTTGTCAGGCTGTACCTGCAGATCAACTTAAACCGCTTAAGACCTGCAGCTTAAACTTAAAGAAGTAAATAGGGTAACCAGACTCTTCAGAAATGACAAACCCCCGCTAGCAAAAGCTCCCATATCATTTCTCCATAGTCAGAAACCACCAGTTTGCATTCCACGCTCACTACTCCTTGTGCTCCAATGGCATGGTTGATTTGGGTGACGACAGTCTGCAGTCAATGGGCGTATTTAGAAATATTACACTTAAAAGAAAGGGCGTAAGCATAGAGATGATAAATCAATACAAACTAGTGAGGATTTTCATGACCATAAAGTGCAGTACTATTTTTCATTTTTAGGGATAAATCAGTTGTCAAAAGGAAAGAAACACTGACAGTTGGACCAGCAAGCAAAGATGTTCCAGAATCCACAATAGCAGCACATCCACCCTCACAAAAACCTGGCGAAAATATAGAAAGGCACATAATTCTGAGTCCTTCACACAGTTATATTCTAACACTTGGTTTACATATGTATCACCAAAAAAATCACCTGTTGAAAGGTTTCCAATGAGAAAATCATCCATTTCAAACTGAAAAAACAAAGAAGACAAATAAATCAACTTTCTCCTCTTGGCGAAAATCAAATAAAACACCCAATGAAGTAGAACAAAGGGTGTTGGAAACATTAATCTTCACCCACCTGCCAGTAACCTTTTTGAGTGACGGGAACATAGGTATGCTTCCCCTTGAAGTGCTTTTCATCAACGCCACCAAAAACAAGCTCCCCACCGTCTTTTGCATACTGATCCCTATTAAGCCAAAAAGAGAAGACTTCCTCTTGCACAAGACCTTGTTCCATCATATTATACCTGCAGTTTCATCAAGAATGTGTCTATAAGACACTAAAATACAGAAGATTAAGCGGTTGAACTGTTCTCACAAGTCATAAAACATAGAAGTGGCAAAAGTTGCAAAATAATACCAGACTGGCACTACATCCCCGACTGAAATTTCCTGGAAGCCAAGCCCAAGTATTCCATCAAACTTTCCCACAACAAACGTAAGACTTCCTTCTCTTGTAGCCTCCATGAAAACCTGAAAAAGTTAAGCACGTGTTTAGCCAAAAGCAGAGCAAAAAAATTAAAAATTAACATTAGAGCTTCAAAAATACAAAATAAAAGAGCTCACTTGATTGTGGACCACAAGATCGCCCACTTCAACGTTATCTTGACTAAGGAAGCCAGAAACTAATCCAGACCCATAGTGTATTGCACAAGATTTGCCTGAGTTACAAATATCAATAAAAGCAATTTGAGCAAAAACTGATCAGGAAGGTCGGGAATTTCTTGTGTCAGACAAAATTGTGGGTTGGGACTCAACAATGTCCAGACCAAACATTAATCAACAATTTGAAACTAAAGACAATAGGATGACAAATTTACCAATTTCTTGATATGTTTTGGACTTCTTGTGCTTGTACTTAGGATGGAATAAGCAAGCAATCTGCAATTAATTTTCATTAATTAGTTATACTTATTCCAACAACAATGTTACTCACACAATAATCCAAACACAACTTCTTACATAACCTCTCACATACATGTGGGGCCCACACATAGTAGTGTGTGTGGAGCCCACATGTATGTGAGAGGTTGTGTTTGGATTGTTGAGTAAGTATTATTTTTGCTTATTCCAATAAGAAAGAAACCATGAGTTAGCAAAACTAAACTTCAAGCACTCACAGAAAAAATGCACTTTGACGAGGGAATCCAGAGATTGGAACTGCCAGTATCAAATATGACAGTGAATTTCTGTGGGGGCGACCCCACGCTAATCTCTCCATAATATTGGGCATCCATATAATTCTTCAGAGATAATATATCGAGATCAGATTCATCATGGCGCATGCTATTTAAACCCTTCCCTTGTTCACCATGCAGTCTTGCCATCTTGGCGGCCTTAATGCCACGAAGATCTAAGGGTCTCTTATTCAAACCAACTCTCACTAAACCATCAGAGGAAGCGGGAACTAAAGAGCATGTCAAAACAAGAATACAGAGAGCCCCCAAAAGATAGTTGTGCGTCATCTTAGAGAATTCCCTGGCCAGATAATAACAGAAGGCAAGTTCAAGGGACCCTGGGCATGCATCAAAAGCAAGAAATTCTGGAAAATAGAAAGAAAGCTGTGAAATGTTGATGCTAGACTCAAAATAAAAGTAAACAAATATCCCAAAAAAAAAAAAAAGGGTCCTCATAATCATAGATTTGATAATCCAGCCTGACAAGGGACTTCAAATTTCAGACTTATTTGCTACGCAGAAGAATGAAGAATATGTTGCACAAAACCCCTAGTTACGAGGTAAAAGCAAGCTTATTTTCTTATCCGATTTAAGTAAGCAATAATCATGTTTATATGTAACTTATATATTTTTGCGAGTCTTTTACAAACAAAATCATCACCTTGTTTAACATGCAACCCTAAATGAACCACAAAGCTCTCAGTTCACCACTTCACCTCCTAAATGTTACGAAAACACCAGCACCGAGTTCACTAAATTAGAATATGGTTACTCACTTCGGAAAAAGGCTGGTGATTTAAAACGCTAACTATGCAAAATTTATAACCTGTTTTGGGTCTTTTCCAGTTGGCTTTAGTTTTTACAGTTTTCTTTTCTATCATAACGTTGTCTGAAAGTGGAGGCATCCATTTCAAAATATAGACCAACACAAGGTAATTCTATGAAGAGCCACTAAATACCAAGAGGTGCTTACTGCAGTTGGACTAGAAATCTCCTATTGAAATCATGAGTCCCCTAAGTAATTGATGAGAAGATAGAACTCGTGATCAGAGTGGCTTCACAGGAACTATGGGCCCGTTGGATTGGCCGGAATAAACAGGGGATATCTTTTAAAATACCGTGGAGGGCGCATTCAAGCATTGCAATGCTGAGGGATTACTTATAGGATCGACAATCTCACCCAAAAAAACATGGGCTATACAATCCCTTAGGAAATTGGTAGTTTCCTCACTAAAAATCCAATGAAATTACTAATCATCTTTTGAAACTATATATATATATGTATGTATCCCCTGATTCCCCTCATTAGCGGTTAGCCGGACTAATCAAAAAGGTCTATGTTTCTACACTGTATGTACACACTCATTCAAAAACTTTCAACAGCAGATGCAGTATTAGGGGATAAAACCATTCTGTCGTGGTTTGCTAAAATGATGATACATAAAAGTAGAAGAATTCAACCATTGCACAACTCGTGCACATCCAAAAAGAATTTTATGTGGGTATCTGAAAGGACAACAAATCCCTTTACATCACAGGTGATGCTGAAGCTAGACGTTTAAAAAAAAAAAAAATCTTAGATATACATAAATAAATATATGAAAACCATGTTTGAACAATCAAATCATACTACATGGGCATATGGAACTATCGAGAAATCCCACTAAATCCCAATCCCAGATGATATGCAAGCCAAAAGGACGAAAGAAAAGTTACCACTGATAAGGGAGCTGACAAGGGGGTTATAAATGGAGTACAAACAGAAATTAAAGGGAACAAGCTAATTTCCAGTTAACTACGCCAGATAATCAGAAGTAAAATTGTTCGTTAGGATTACTGAACGATGATCGTAAAAGATTCAGAGATCAAACCTTGGATCGATGGGTTGGAGAAAGCAGGATCAAATGCTTGCAAGAGCGAGTTGAGAAAGTAAAAGAAAAGCTGGTAGATGCTTTTTCAGAGTGTGGAAAATACGGATAGCGTGTAGGATTAGGGATGGATATTTATGGAGAGAATTATATGGATTTCATACACAGTACTGTACTCTTTTACTTTTGTCTGCAACCGAATAAATTTGGAGAGAGAGAGGCGTTTTTCTAGCCGCAAGGCCACGCGCACTTTGACAAGTGCCAAGTACTACCGAAGAAGTACTCCAATGGACGCTAAAATACGCTACAAACTTGTGCCACTTTTTATGGCTAACGAAACACCCCGCCAATCACAAAAACAACAGACTGGCGCCAGAAAATCTGGCGACCACCCGCCGCCTTTAGAAACAAGTTGTTGGAAATTGTCTACCGTATTTCTTTTAAATTATTTCTCGGCTCAATAACAAATGCAATCATTACAATTTTTGTAACAATTTAGGAACTATGCAAATCAAATACAGTACTCATTTAAAATAATTTCAAATGTATTTTTTTCCCCTCAAAATATAAAGCATGCATAACAAAAGATTTGAGGTGGTGAATAGCACATTATTATTTTGTCAGAAAAAATTGCTCTCTAGTCGCAAGGGAAGGGGCGAGTGGGGGTACTAGACTGGGTACAATAATGAAAAGCGATAACGAGGAAGGCACCTAGAAATTTCATGTTGAATATTGACAATTTGAAGGATCCTCGTCTGGTCGGGTCATTGGATCGGATGGTTCCCGAATCCAACTTTTTGTTTAAATTAAGGGCACCAATTCATGTCCCAAAATGTGATTCATGTCCCATCATATGAAAAGAGGTTGAAGCACATGTGATGCACATGCAAGCTCTAATATTATTGCTTTTTGTTTGATCCAAATTTAACAAAATTTTAACGGAAACTGATATTCGCGCTTTATTTTTAACTGATATCGCTCCACTTTTAACGTGAAGTTATCCAAATTTGACTTGCACATACATCACGTGCTCTGGCCTCTAGTGCTAATTAATGTCATGCTTCCACTGCCATCGCCTCCGCCTAATACTTAAATAGTCTTTTATCAAATTTCGCAAATGAGTCGTGAATTAATATCGTACTAAAATTCATTACACAAACACAAAATAGAATTTCCTAACAGATCAAGAAGCATATGTGATACTCCTAAGGAATATGTAGTCTGGGCGTGATAGAGAGAAAGACAATAGAGGACAAAAAAAACTATCCAACAAGGTGAATTCAATTTTTTCTATTGAACTCAATTGGTAATTCAACTTAAACATCAAAAACAACCAAAGGGCCCCGTAGTGTCCCTTATCAACCCAACATCAGAGTCATGCATACTTGAACAAAAATTTAACACACCTTGTATATACATACAATTAAGAACAAACGGAACTGTTGTCCTCGGAACAGTATCGTAGTCGGAGCCGCAGTCAAAACAATAAACTATCAAAACTACAATGAAAAGTAAATTGCCGCACCATCATTAGAACGCCAAATTGCCTCGCCGTTCCTGAAAGCGAAGCACCTTCGTAACGAAAAATAGATACGATGTTTTATACTTGTTTCTGCCGTGGTGGGGATGGAAGAAATAGATGCGAACATTTACAGAAGATTTAAAGTAACAATAACAACTCGTTTGGATTAAGTGATTTCGGGAGAAAAGAAAGGAGAAGGGAGAACACAATCTCTCCTCCATTTGGATGATCCATAAGGCGAGAGAGGGTGAGGAAGGGCGGGAGATGAGAGCCCCTCAAAGCCCGTCTTTGTTTCTCGCCACTTTTGGCACGATTCCGTGAGAAAGGAGAAGAGAGAGGCGAGTGGGGAGCGTGAGTGAGAGTAGATCTCACTCGCTCAACTTTTGGCAGCGCGTGTGGGCTACGATGGCATCTTTTCATTGTCGAACTAATGACTGTACGATCGCCGGAGAAGAGAGAGGAGAGTTCCAGGTCGCTGAAGATGGGAGTGAGAATTTGATTTCTCTCGTGTATTTGGATGGATTGCTGAGAAATCATACCTCTTTCTTTTTTTCTTTCACTAATAAGGGAAACCACTCCCCTTTCTTTCCCTTTCTCACCTGGTAGCCAAAGGGACTGTATGGGGAATGTAAAAAGTATTCTCAGTATACCTACTTTTTGAATTTTGTGTGAAGCATTAGACGGATGTTCAAAGCTCTTGGGAACCATGGGGATTTTCAGAATTTTCTCTACAGGAGGAGACAATTAAGGCCTTGTTTGTTTGGGGGACTCAAATTTTTTAGGCACAGGCTTTAATAAACTTTCTTTATCTATTTCTCTCCACTCATTACTTTCAAAGCGCAGTTTATTTTTTTATCCGCAACGGAGGTGTGCAGTTGCACGAAGTTGAACATGGGTCGTGGGTACTTCGTCCGTGTTTTTACTTTCATGGCCTTACAGTTAATAGTTGTGTGTGGTACTTTAAAAGTAAATTCTTTTGTTTGTTTGCGGCAATTTTGGAAAAGGAAAAATGTAAGCCAACTTCAAAGGGAGTCCTCACCAAAGGATGCTCTCTCTTTATATTTTGGAATAGATATCTTAGGCTTACGTTACATTACGTGCATTTTCAATAATTCTTGGAATATCAAACCCATCTTTTGAGAGCAAGAAAACCATCGGGGACAAAGTTTTGAACTCGTATTAAAACCTTAAAACAGAGCAAACCATTAAATCTTAGGCATTGACGGGCAAACCAAACCCTTTGGGTTCAGGTCCTATATTGTTGAGCTAAGTAGGAGTAAAATGTTTTTGCTAATTGACCGGCAAACCACCCATGGTCCCAATGCCACCCCTCACCAGGCCACCACTACCATCATGTGTTGCCTTTTCAAGCCACCACATCCACTTCGACAACTTCGACTAATTCCAACGAGTCATTCGACGACCATCCATCATTATCGGTCATTCCTTTAAACTACTTCCCTCACGGATAGTGATTTCTCACCCTCCAACAATTCATCCAACCACCTCCTACTCTAATCTTTAAAAATGGTGTTGTTGATCCACTCATTGTCTTGAGGAAGTTTACACAAGAGGTTCAAGCGTCAAGGTACCTTAGGTGAGTATATATACAATTTGAATGAAATTAAGGAGAAATTAAATAAGATTCTGCAAATCATTAAAATGATAATTTTTCATACATAAATCGAAGTTAGTGTGAATTTTGTCATAAATTTCGATGCCGTCCCCATAAACTAGTTGAGTTTACATGATGTGGCACTACAAACATACCATTCGTTTTTGAACAGCATAAAACTAACATAAACAAAGCAGTACTAACATGCAAGAAGTAAAAATTTGTTAAATGAACCAATTTTATACTCTGACAAACAATCTTGTAAGTTGTAAGGAGTCCTCCTATCAGAAAACAAAAATATTAGGGGAGGAATGTAATTTATTGAACAACGAGGGTTGTTATGTATATTAGTCGAAAGATTAGGGAAAACCAACGAACCAAACATCGCAGTTTTAAGTTTGACAAGAAGTTAGCAACGAAGAGGACGCTGCCCCTCTCTCTCTCTCTCTCTCTCTCTCTCTAGCCTCAGTCCGACGAACTGTCGCCGGAGGCCAACCGCCGGCCATCATGTTCTCTTCCCAGTTAAGTTTTTTCGACACTTTGATTTATATTTTCCTTTAGAATTCTTTCCGAAAGCGAATGAGAAGAATTTTGTAAGCTCTATTTAAGCCCGCGAGCTCTAGCCACTGAAGCAAAATGCACCCTAAAACTCATTGATTCGACATCAGATATGTGGACCTTTTTTAGCTTTAAATTGATTGTTGGCTCGACATTAGCCTTATTTAGTTGTATTGTATGGTAAAATTGTTCAAAATGGTCCAATTTTGTTCAATAGAACTCAATTCTGTATAATCTGTATAACCAAACAGTGATATATCAGTTCAAGTTTCTTGAATATATACCACTCAAGAGTTGAAAATTGGGTTTGCTTTAATTTGGAGGTTGCTATTTGAAGCAGGGTCATTCTAGTTTCAGTGTTAGGGCCCATTAGAAGTCTGTTGCACCATAAGAGCTTGAAAGGTCCTGAATTTTGATCCACCAGAGCAAGCACCTTTGGCTCGTTTAGGAGATCGATACATGGCGTTGAGGCATTACCTCGGATTTTCTGATGGCGAGCTGATGAGGTCAGACGCGAAACCTTGTATTAGGTTAATGAGGCAAACTGCTGGGATTTTCAGCGTTGGATGAGCATTTGGGTTTTGGATTCTCTGTCCTTTGCATTATGGTATGTGCTAGTTTGTTATTTCCAATTCTTGTTGTTTCATGGGCTTTATTTTTTGTTCCCAGTTACATGTGATTTTAATGGTTACTTCCTGCGATCGGTATATTCTGCTCGGTTTTGATTACAGGTGGAGAAACTTTAAACGCCAGTTTTATTTACTGTCTTCTATCTGATCCTTATGTTTATCTCATTGGCTTAACCTTTTTTTTTTGGCTTAAATACTTAAATGGTCCTTACAAAATAGAGTCGGTTACATTTTCGTCCTTATAAAATTTTTTGTGTCAATTTCGTCCTTCCAGTTTGTGACTCAATTCAATGTCACCCTTGCCGTCAACCAGTGGACGGAATTAACCTACTTGGATAACGGAAGCCTTATTTGGCACCTACCTGGCCCACATCTCTTCCCCCAATATTACCAACATTGTTTTCTACCAAAAAAGACGCACAAGATCAATCTGCCATTCAATTACATTATGAACGTGTGACAAAAAAATTCACAAACGATATAGGTTTAGAAAAAATGCTCTCTAGACTCTTTTCATTCAATAATAATCAATCACTATCTTGCCCCGAAGGCTAGAAAAACCCTAACTCTAATTGATTGGCCTCAAAACGGACACCGAATTAATTAATAACGGAAATTACCAAAAATGAAAAAATTCAGAATAATAGCAAAACTAGAAAATAGAGAAAACTGTAAGACTTCTCCCAAAATTACGGCTTAATTCAAATTTTTCTTGCCCAAGTTATTATTAGCAAGTCAAATATTTCCTTAAACGGCAAATTTGAGCTTCCGAAGGCCTAAACAGCCTTAAACGGCTAAAAAACCACGGTGCACGGCCAAAGGCCATGTGCATTGACCGTTGGGCCTTTTTGAATTGAACCCAAATGCGTACAAAGAGGGGACCACAAATGTGTACAAAACAGACATTTTTTAATAGAGAAAAAGGTAGGCGAAAGGTATAAAAAACATGCACACTTTAAATTTGCCCCCCACTGAAAAAATTAGTGTATAAACTGATGATACAAATTAGTAACTAATGATGTTCCTGTAGTAAACAACATCTTTTGGACGGAAAACCTTAAACCATTTGCATTAAAAACTTGGGTAACAAACTAGAAGGACGGCAAGGGTGAATTCCATCCACTGGTTGACAGCAAGGGTGATATTGAACTGAGTGACAAATTGAAAGGACGAAATTGACACAAAAAATTTTATAAGGACGAAAATGAAACCGACTCTATTTTGTAAGGACCATTTAAGTATTTAAGCCTTTTTTTTTTTGATGTTCTGAAAATGTTAGAAGAGAAGACAAAATATCCCATACTTAGGTTAGCTGGAACTTGCTTAGAAGTTTTGATGATCATTGATCAGATTTGCGTGCTTAATAATTGTTGTGCATGTTTACATACAATGGCATTTGTTCATGAGAAACACCTAGCCAAAGTAAAATATGAATAGTTAATCGGAACAAGAATTTTAACTTGTATGAATAGAACAATGACCTTTGCAGAGATCAAGTTTCTAGAAGTTGTAAGTCAATATACAGAAGAATGTAAAAAGTGGCTTTGAAAGTTTACCGTGAATCTGTTACAAGAGATTTTATGAGTCATGTAATACAGACATAGGGTAATATGCAGCAGGGACCAAAAGAGATGGAGGACCAGAAGAGTAATAACCCCACATAGCAACTAACTACCATACTTTAATTACCTCGACTGATTATGTTTGACTTCAGGTTGTTGAAAATGGAACCCAGAACGTAGATACAAAGACGATCTGATTTCCAAATAACCTACCGTGTGTGACTTCAATTATATACTGACTAATATCGAGAATGGCAACTAACTACCATACATGCTAGTTGCACCAAAAACTCTCTCCTTAAGAAATCGCAGCCTTAGGGAACCTATGGAGGGCTGATGGAGTTAGTGCTAGCATTGGACTAAGATTCATTTGTTAAGTATTTACCACTCCAGCACTTGACAACTATATATAGAAGAAATATAAGAGAAGGGTACACGTAAGAGAAACGCGTTTGGAGTTGGTTGATTCAAGATTTGCAGTGTGTTATGGAATCTTTGTCATTTTGTAAATCTAATTTCCTTTCATTTATTTGTTAAAGAGTTTTCAATAAGTTGTTACCAAGTTGTGATTATGAGGTTATTTCGCTAGTGAGTATTTGAACCTGCCCAACTGAACCTTCTTTTCTGCTAACAAGGCTATTACTTGGGTTGCAAATTCCATTTTGGAGGATCAATTGAAGCCAAACTTTTAACCTGTTGGTTTGCACGTGTGAGATTCAACAAGAAAGCAACATCTCCTCTCTCTCTTTCACTCTATTTTGATGACAGCAGAGTTGTTTGTTACTTATTCAGTTATTCCTAGCCTTTATTTCTTCACCCTTGGGCCTTGTCAGAGGAAAGCAACCAGATTTTCTTAGTTGAAGAGGTGTGCTGCACCAACTAGACTATGAAGGATGATTAGCATGTTTTGTGTTTCGACTGTTTTCCTCCGTTTCTCCATGGTGCTGGTACTGTCAAAGGAATAGCGCAATAACA
Organism: Rhododendron vialii; assembly: GCF_030253575.1. Classification (NCBI taxonomy): domain Eukaryota; kingdom Viridiplantae; phylum Streptophyta; class Magnoliopsida; order Ericales; family Ericaceae; genus Rhododendron; species Rhododendron vialii. The sequence continues at coordinate 27,678,319 of NC_080567.1, read as the reverse complement.
TGTCTAATATGAGATAGTTCAGTTTTAGTTGCAGATGCTCTCGCTAATGGGAATGGGTAGCTGCAGTCAAGATTTGAAGCTCACCCAAACACGACGAAAACCGAAAGAAAACTAGAACTAGAAAAGAAAGTACCGAGAAAAAAAAAAAAAAAAAACTAGAAAAGAAAGTAAAGGAAAAGAATTTCAAAAAGTCTCCATCCCATGTTCTACTTCTGTGTAGGGCATAGCTCATATGTTCTACTTCTCTCTGTCTCTCTCTAATTTTTGTGTCCTTGATTCTTGAAAAGACCTATCTATTGAACTTGGCTCATGTTCTATCAAACAAACTAATCTGCAGTTTACTAGCTTTGTCTGAGGTACCACACGTTTCTCATGAATCAATTTTCAATTTGAATTCTCCAATTTTGATTGTAACATGGCCACATGGGTTTGAGTATGGTAATGGAGTAACAGACTTGCTTCTGCCATCATGCTATTATCTGATGTATCCACCCAGTCGTCATTTGTGAAATCTTCTGCTTAGATTTTTTTTTTCCCTTGCATCTCTTGTGAAGCCTGCATCTTGTTGTTTCCTTTGATCTTTCACCTTCATAGTATTCAACAGAAGAGAGGTTCCCCAATCCTAACATCCGTACCCTGTTGTTAACACCCCACACCACTATGATTTTGTTAATTTTTTTTTTAACTATTCAAGTATTAGTTTGCCATTGATAGTTGTGGACACCCCTAGTACAGCAGTAGTTACTATCTCATAATGCATTATGGTGGAAGTTCATAGCAGAAGAGAGTTTAAAGCAGCGAATAACTTTTATTTTTTTAATTTGTTTAGTTCTGCAAAAGGTGATTCACCATTTTATGCAAAATGAAATACAATTTTAAACTGGTTTTCAGTTATTGAACTGTGAAAAAAAATGAAATAAATATGATTGTAGAGGAATTTCATGATTGGTGGACACGCGAAGGCTTCCTCTATTTCCGGCATCCGATTTGAAGCTTGCTTTTTATTTTTCTTTTTCTGGTGAATGCTATAATTTCTTTGTTAGTTGCCATATGCTCTGTGATTCTGAATCTTCGCACTTCTACGAATGTATGCATTTCATTATAACCTTCTTCATGCATTTTCCATTCTAATGCAGGTCCCAGAATCACAATTCCCCGGAGCCTTAGGTGGGCAGGTTGTGGAGCTGTCTCTGTGAGTTCAACAACGGCTCTGCTGGTCCGCCTCTTCAGTCCCGAGTGTGAACCCCAGAATATATCTGCTTACGACAATAAGAAATGATGTTTGATTCTCGTTTTCATTGGATTTTGATGTGTGAAAATGACCTGTAGTCCCTCAAGGAGGGAGGTTGTTTTTCCCATTTCCCAGATGAACCTCCGGAACTATTTCTTGTGATCATTATCCAAAATTAGCTTGTGAATTACAGAAATATTTCTCTTGTCTGATGAGTGTAACCTTTCACGAATGATTGTATCGTGGGTGATCATTATATCTTTGCTTTGTTTCATCAGGGAACGTGCTGGAACATAGTTTTTAGGAAATATAGAAGTTTGGTTGTTTGTTTCACTGAAAATATTGGGGGTAAATGTTAGCAAAGAATATCCAATTTTATCCAGAAAAGATTGGAAAATGAAAAGCTAGGTTTTACCCTGAATCTTCCTCTTCCTTGAGAGCAATTGGAAAAACTCGTGTTTGGGCCTTCCATGGAAATTTTCTTTCGCATGTTACGTATGAGTCTATGACCCAAAAAAAAAGAAGAAGAAACACGCAAAAATTGGAGGGTTTTGTTTTGGATAAATCGAAACCAAACAGAGTGTTTCATTGCAAATTGAAAACTTGGTCCCCTTTGCGTCAACTTCAGGGCTAAAGAAAATTTTCAAGTTGAGAATTTCTCGAACTAATCCTAATTATCCAACTAATTCCTACTTTAAGACCTTTTAAACTTACTGAAATGCTTTTCCATGCAGCTTTCCTATGCTGCCTCTCATGTAGGATTTTTTTTTTTTGACGGTTATGGGTGTCCGGGCTTACGTGCACGTCAACTACTTTTAAGACCTTTTAAACTTTCTGAAATGCTTTTCCATGCTGCCTCCCACGTAGTTTTTTTTTTCGGGTTTGACAGTTATGAGTGTCCGGACTTACGTTGCAGCTCAACTAATCTCCTCTCTGATCTGGTCAAAGAGCGATCATCCACAGCGAAACTAGAGAATTTATCAAGAAATTATTTTATTGTAGCTTGATCCAATAATCGAATCCTAATCAATTGTACAACGAGTAAATCCATCAAACAACCAGACTAACCTTCAAGCTTCCTTGCCATGTTGTTTTTGAACTGCCAAAAGTCTCACTCTACAGCAGTAGAGCTCACTAAGAACAACTTTACCGGTCAAGGTAAAGTAGCTTTTTAGCTATAATAGCTTATCAAATTAGGAAAAAGAGTCATGCAGCGGCCTCTGTAAACAATTAGGCAGAGTTGCTCAATCTACGGTTGTAAGCTACTTGTAGCTAAGGACTGTTCATTAGGTATGTGATTGTTAATATTATTTTCTCTCTCGTCTCTCCGTCCCTCTCTTTCTCTTTCTTTTTTTTTTAAAAACCTGCACTTTGGTACACTATTGAAAAGGAAAGAAAATATATTTTAATAAAGGATATGTTAAATACTCCTTCCGTCCCATAATGTTTGGCATTTTCAAGAATGCGTGCCATTTTTAAATTGCATATATCTTTCAATCCATAATGTTTTAGGCGATTTTTTGAACTTTGTTTAGTAGAACAAATTAAACTCTATCAAATAAGATCCATATTGCTTATAAAAAAAATTATGGATTAAAAGATATAGTTAATTTTTTCATAAGGCTGGAATAGTGAAAGTGCCAAACATTATGGGACGGAGGGAGTAGATAATGTTGGTGTAGTGTTGAAAGAAATGTGAGTAGGTAAAATGAAAAATGTGCACTGTTCACGAGTTTTTTTACTTAAGTATTGATAAACTTGCTCTAATTTAGTAACATTTCCTTCACCAACCTTACTCAGCATTCCAAATCTTTTAAACACGTCATTCTCCTCGTCAACTTGCATTTTCTTTTCCTCCCCTTTCCCCACTTCCAAACAAGGCAAGAACGCACGATCCCTGCTCTCTCTCTCTCTCTCTCTCTCTCTCTCTCACACACACACACACACACACATTTCTCATTTTGTCCCAGTTTGCCTCGTTTATTCCGGTATTGGACCCCTTCTCTCTCTCTCTCTCTCTCTCTCTCTCTCTCTCTCATCCCAATTCCCGTTTCATGGAGTCCCCTCACTCACTCTCTCTGTCTCTCCTCCCAAACCCAAACACCTCCTTCCCCCCACCCATGGCCTCCGACCCCCACCCCTTCGACCTCAACGAAAACGGCGACGCCACCAACCACAACCAGCCGACCAAAAAGCCAAAACTCTCCCTAATCACCCCTTCCCAAGTCCGATCCGAATTCTCTCACCACGACCCGCACACCGCCCGGATCAACAACGGCAGCTTCGGATCCTGCCCCAAATCCGTCCTCGCCGCCCAAAACGAATATCAGCTCAAATACCTCCGACAGCCCGACGCCTTCTACTTCAACCACCTCAAACCCTCCATCCTCCGCTCCCGTACCGTAATCAAGGACCTGATTAACGCCGACGACGTGGACGAGGTCTCCATCGTCGACAACGCCACCACCGCCGCCTCCATCGTGCTCCAGCAGACCGGCCGGGCCTTTGCCGAGGGCCGGTTCGATAAGGGTGATGCTGCTGTTATGCTTCACTATGCTTACGGTGCCGTTAAGATGTCTGTGCAGGCCTACGTGACGCGCGCCGGCGGCCGTGTCATCGAGGTCCAATTGCCCTTTCCGGTAATATCGATGTACCTCTGCCACTCACAAAATCATCTCCTATCTTATAATGTTTTGTATGATTCTGGAAATTTTGTGCAATAGAACTAATTGAGTCCGTAAAAGAGTTGTAGATTAAAAAAGACGAGTTTTTGGGAGGTCTGAAATACTAGTTTGCACATGGAAGGGTCATCGAGATCCAATTTCCCTTTCCGGTAATAATATACCATCTGCTCCCTCCGACCGTGTGTCAAATTTAGACGTATGTGCCGCTTAAAAAATTGTCTGTATCTTTCGCTGTTCTATATAATTTCGGGAATTTTGTCTCTGTGTTGGTGATTGAGATGTATGTTGCAGATAAAGATATTATAAATTGAAAATCTGGATATTTTTTTGAGAGATTTGAAATAGTGAGAGAAGTCAAATAAGCTGGGACAGAGAGAGTAATAGATTGCAAATAGTTTAGTTACTCTCTTTAGCTTCCAATTGCCCTTTCTGTTTATATTGATGTACCAGCAACTTACAAAATCATCTCTATCTAGTAATGTTTTGTATGATTCTGGAAATTTTGTCTAATAGAATTATAGAACTAATAGAGTCTATGAAAGAATTGTCGATTAAAAATGAATTTTTTGGGAGGTCCAATATAGTGAAAGTAGACAAATAAATTGAGAAGAAGGGAGTAATAGTTTGCATATGGTTAGTTACTCTATGTATTGATTCCGATTTGATGGTTTCTTTTATATCAAGAATTGGCGGTTCATTTTCCTACTTCTGGATGTCCCAAATTGTTTCTCTCTTTTACAAGTACATAAAACCTGATTTACTACGAAATACCAATCCATATAAGTATATTCAAGAGTAGAAATAAAACGACAATATTGAAAACTGGTACCTTTCATTTTGAATTACAATGTATTTAGAGTTTAAAGGACCAAGAATATAAGATGGAGGTAGTATGAGGTAGGTGGTATAGGAACACATGATATGTTGCTTGCTTGTCAATCTTCATACCCTATGTTAAAATGTCAACTTTTAACTCATCTAAAAGCTTACAAAGTTATTGGAGGGACTAGAAATTTATTTTTCATATCCTCAACAGGTAACCTGCAACGACGAAATCATCTCTGAATTTCGAAAAGCCCTAGAAAGAGGCAAATCGGATGGTCACAAAGTTAGATTAGCATTGATAGATCACATTACCTCAATGCCATGTGTGGTGATTCCTGTAAAAGAGTTGGTCAAGATTTGTAGGGATGAAGGCGTTGATCAAATTTTCGTCGATGCAGCCCATGCGATTGGGTCTACTAATGTAGATATGAAGGAAATTGGGGCCGACTTCTACACTAGTAATCTTCACAAATGGTTCTTTTGTCCACCTGCTGTTGCTTTGTTGTACTGTCGGAAATCTGATAAAACGCTGGATTTGCACCACCCTGTCGTTTCACATGAGTATGGGAATGGGTTGGCGATCGAGAGCGCCTGGATCGGGACGAGGGATTATAGCGCACAAATGGTAGTTCCAGAGGTGGTGGAGTTTGTGAATAGGTTTGAAGGTGGGATTGAGGGGATAAGGACCAGGAATCATGAAAAGGTTGTTGAGATGGGTGAGATGTTGGCCAAAGCATGGGGAACGAATCTTGGGTCTCCGCCAGAGATGTGTTCTAGCATGGTTATGGTGGGATTGCCGGCTTGTTTGGAAATTTCAAGTGATTCGGATGGTTTTAAGTTGAGGACTCATCTGAGGGATTGTTTCGGTGTTGAAGTACCAATATACTATCGGGCACCAAAAGATGGGGAGATTAATCCACTAACAGGGTATGCCCGGATATCTCATCAAGTTTATAACGTAGTTGATGAATATTACAGGTTCAGGGATGCAGTTAACAAGCTCGTTAACGATAGGGTTACTTGTGCTTCTCTCTCATGCTGAAAAGGTATGTCTTTCATTCAAATGATTGAGATACACGCTATGTAGGCTATAGAAGACTCTATGGCTCGCTTGTTACTTTTCACCGTATATTTAGGCAGGAAAAAATCGATTTGTTTTATTGGCAGCTGACTTACTACTTTTCCTTGTCAATCGCGGTCTTGTAGCACTGGCAATAGATAAATGTTCTCGTCTATGCTAGCTGTAATTTACGAAAGTTTTTTTGCCTAAGTCTCATCATCTACTGGAAATTTATTTGCGAGTTCGAGTTTTTTCTGTTTATCCTTCTTACAAGTTTTCCTTGGTGGTTGTAATTCCTTGATGTTTATCTAAACCATGATCTGATAGTTTGGAAAGTGCTTTATACAAAATGTATTGTACCGAAGAATCACGCTTTCAGGTACCAAATTAATTACCGTTGCCAGCACTTGCCACGTACGCTGGCGGCCATTCCTTTGCCGGTAATAAACCCCAGCAAGCTCCAGCTCCTGCTGGTAATTATCTCCGGCCAAAATCAACTTCCATACACACCTTTACGGCGAGCAGTAGAAATAGCAGCTGATATATCACAATAATACAAATTGCACTTGCCATAGACATAGGAGCTAATATATTGGTTTTTATGGGCTGGTTATGACTTTATCGTGAAAAACGTTTCATAAAACCTTGCTCTAAAGGATACCTTCTATGTGATGCGTGGTTTTTTTTTTTTTTGAACTGCAGAAAATTATTATAATGTTATGCGTGGTTGTGCCTCATTTTTTTAAAAACCAAAATGTGTGTATGATTGACAGATCATTCAAGGCAAGGTAGCTTTAATAGTTGATTACCATTCTCAATGTTATGCAAGTACATCAGCATCTCTTCCGCCTGGACCATGTTATTAGGTTAAGCATCAACAATCCTAGTCTCATGTTCCTGTCAATTAAGATCATGATTTTTGATGAAATGGTCAGACAAGAAATACACCTAGGATCAGGAGATGATTACATGACTTGCATCTAATAGAGAGATCCATGCTAATTTATCTGTTTTCTTTGTTTGAAATTAGCAAGGATGTAAATTCTTGTTTTCTTATGCCATGTATGTCGAGTAACGATGAAATATTTCTACTCGGGGGTAATATATCCTCTGTCTTCTTCAGAAGTACCTGAATGTTTGCATACCTGAGACAAAATTTAGTTATGAAGTGAGGATCTTGTATGTGTTTAGGCCGGTCCAGGACTTCATTCTAAGGGGAGCCAAGAACAGTCCAGTTGAAAAGTTCCTTGACACAACTAGTATCTACACATAAATATTTGTAGTAGATATCAGTACGGCATGAATTTTCATCCATGCATTATCTATGTCAATATGGACTTGTGAAATGTTTGTATGGAGTTTGCCTCTTTTATTCAGTTGAGATTAAAATGTTGTGTTTGTTTCTAGTTCCATGGGAGATTGTACGAGTTTCTGATGGATAACACCCAGGCTTCCCAACTTCTATTATCCTTAAGTTTCCGTATCTGTGGGGACCCCTGTTCTTCGGTGAATAACCAACTACAGTTGCAGCATGACTACAAGCTGAAGGAGGTGTCCTCGTTACAATTTTCTTTTAACTTGTCCATAAATTGATGTGGGAGTATTTCCTAGTTGATGTTTTTACTGAATCTGTTTTGCTTTTTTTGGTTTACAATACAACTCAGTGAAGTAAAATGCATCTGTTCGAATCTGACTTGACTTGCTGCTGGATTATGATTGACCCATTGTTGGTAGTTTCACTTTGTCACTTCCTTCTTGCATGGACTAGTCTCCACTCTCCATAGAGCTTACTCCTTTTTTTCTTTTTTTTGATCCTCTGCTTACTCTAATCTAGAACACGAAAATGTGCCATTGGGACTTATAGTCGGGTTCTGAAGAATGGACTTTTTTTATGTCGATCCATTTTTTTAAAGGCGAGAACTTCATTGATAAATTCACAAAAATTATGCAGAGAGACGACAAAAAATACAACAGAAGGAGATCAATTAGGGTGCCTAACGTAATGGGAAGTGTCTAGAATAACACTGCATTACTCTAACTACCTACTGATTGTACGTAGTTGTGTTGTCAAAAGTTTGGGATTGGGCATTTGATAATGGAAAAGGAAAAAACATATAACTATAGTATTTGGCTAGAGTGAAAGTTCACCTGACCGTCGAACTCAAACTTTAACAAATTATATGGCCAATGGTGTTACACTTGGATTAATCTGGCATTTCTTCATAACCACCTCCGGATTAGGCACAGACCCATTGACTACAAAATTGTTCTGCGCTTTCCAGGTGGCCCAACGGACTTGAAAAATAGCCCCAATCACTTCCGCCGAGGACTCCTTAGCCAAGTTATCACAGACTCCTTAGCCAAGTTACCACAGAACAATTCTACCAACCATTTATCTGCTGAAACAATCAAACGATCATAAACTGAGAAGGACCAGACCAACCACACAGCCCTAGTCCATGGACACCAAAACAAGACATGTTCGATAGATTCGTTCCCATACTCACAGATCGGACAAAGAGGGCTGATGGAACGCTTTTAATATGGGAAAATGATGGCCCAGGACATGTTTTGATAATTAATACCTTCCAAGGACATGTTAAGAATATTTGTTAATACTGAAAATGTACTTGATGGGTATTAATTATCAAAATACGTCGTTGGCCGTCATTTTCCCTTTTAATATACCAAACAAAATCTAACGGCAACCAAGCAATCCAGTTCTTGGCAACACGCCACATTAAATGATGTACCTTCGGAGCATGGGCTCTTCCGTTTAATGGGCAAAATAGCTTCATCCCCCAAGCCTGGGCTCTTCCGTTTAGGATTAAGCAGTTTTTCAGAACATTCCGAGAGGCCCACTTCTGGTCTTTGTATATGGGCTCCCAGTAATTGATGTGGATCAGGGCCTGTCAACAAAGGTGGGCTGACTATCTGACCCATTTTCCCTTTGATTATTTTTCTGGGGAATACGACTGGGCTGGGCTTCCTAATTTGTTTGGATTAACAACAATCTCCACCTGGTCCAATAAGGCTTTTCCTTTGCTGGCACGGCAAAGAGGCTCGAAACAAAGCTGATATAAATATCTAGTTTTCGAAAATATGTAGCTCTAGAATATCTTTGTGAAATATCTAGAGTTTATTGTGAGCATTAGTTAATTCTGGAATTACCTCAAAATTTATCTTGTATGAAAATATCTTTGTACCAGGCTCCGTTTGTTTGGACATTAAATGTTGTCCGATAAAATGTTTTACCTATTTTCCGGTGTTTGGTTGTGTAAAAAATGAGGAAAACATTTTACATGTAAAACATTTTCCATCAATTGGATGAAAATGAGTTACCCTTAAATCTTCTGTAAGTTATTTTCCGAAATGAACTCGTTGCCTTCTACTGCAATTCTCACTGCTTAATTTCCTCGATTGTCAGTCCTGACCCACGTTCAATTCCAATAATCTCATATCTCTCCACCGTTTAAGCTCTTCATCTCTCTCTCTACACTATTTTGTTGATTTCTGAAAATATTTTCAAGTACCAACCAAATACCGGAAAATAAAAGTTTGAAGTTTGTTTTTCTGAAAAGACATTTTACATCGAAACAAACGGAGCTTTAGAGTCTTACATGGAGTAGTATAAATATGAATGAGTTTTAATCATTTTATACCAAGCCAAATTCTTTTTTGAGTTCAAGTGTAATACAAAAACTTTCCTTCCCCAATCTTGTCTTTAGTATTCTTCCTCTTCCAAAAATATTGTCCAACTAAACAATAGAAACTCCTACTCTTTCAACAAATGTATCACAATACGTATCCCAATATGATTTACCCCAAACATATCGCGATACGTATCCCAATATGATCCATACAATTTGAAAAAACAAAAACAAATATACTCCTATATGAATTGTGTAAGGGATACACGGTAGTAAAAAAAGACGGTTTGCTTTCTAGTCATATCTCCTCCTCTCTGTCTCTGTGGTTGGGTTTCAAATACAACTGCATTGATCATATTATTCACTGCTCCCATAGCAATATTGTGCAGCTCTTGATAGCGTTAGCCCTTGGTAGCTCAAACGGCAGCAACGGTGTAAGTGCTTTGATTTTCTCTTTGCTTTTTGTTTGCTCATTCTCGGTGGTTGCTGGAGTCGCCATATGGGGCCTAAAAAAGGGGATGAACCCTTCTGCCCCGATGAGGCTCTTGATTTTCAAGAGAGAGAGCTTGCTGAAATTAGTTCAGTTCTTTGATGATCAGTTTAAAGCTAATGGAATTGTTAAAAGCTCTCTGGATCTCCTTTCAGCTTCTAGTTTCGTTTTCGGTACTTCTAGTAGACCAATGGATTCCATTGAGAGGTGTGTAGAGGCATAGGCCCCCCTTCACCAACCACACAAGGTCGACCTTGCCTCCATTGCATGTGTGGCCGCTATAAAAACGTAAGTCTGTGGGCCTCAATTTTTTTTTTTCGTTTGTTAGTTGTTAATTATTATTATTTTTAGATTGTTGATTCAACTCGACAAGAGAAATCTAAAGAGGAAAGAAATTATGATCAAAATTTTACAAAAATTCACTAAAGACAAAAGTAATTCAAGATGTTTAGTTTGATCATTTATAATTTTTTACTCTATAAATTCTCCTCGTCAAGACGAACTATTAATCCATAAAATTAAGAGATGCGATTTTTTATTTTATTTTAAATAAGGACAAAAACCAAAAACTAAGAGATATTGTAATTCCTTTTTATGAACATTTTCATGGTCAGGTTTGATCTAAATTTGTGCCACTGCTGATGTTGCATTGAAAGAGGTGGCTCTACTGCTGCTACTACTGCTACTAATGTGGGCGTGAAGAGAGAGGGTTGGAGTCCAATCAGTTGACTTGTTACCAATTACTTTGAAGTTTAATTACCAATTAAACTGCTCCAGAACATGCTAAAATTGACATTTGAACGGGGAGAAGGGTTTGTGTTATGCGCTAATTCACTACACATACATGTATTATGCGTGCACTATCGAGCTTGTCCCATATATATGTGTCAACAATTTGAGCTGTGTACATTTATCTTGCAATTTGTTTCCAAATTATTTTTTTCTTTTATTTTTCTTTATATAAATGTATTTGTATCAAATTATCAATGGAGTCACATTGGAGGTTTCTCGCATTTGTTTTTAAATTTATTCTTTCATCTCAATAAGAGAATTTTAAAAAATTACTATGTTGTTTCGTAAAAGAGCTTGTTGAAAGTAAATTTAGATTGACTTGTTACAACGTGACTCCATTGATAATTTGATACAAACACATTTATATAAAGAAAAATAAAAGCAAAAAATAATTTGGAAACAAATTGCAAGATAAATGTACACAGCTCAAATGGTTGACACACACACACACACACACACACACACACACACACACACACACACATATATATATATATATATATATATATATATATATATATATATATATGCGCACAAAACTTCTAATAAGGGCGCTCTTACCGTATTACGGTAAGGACGTCCCTTTCCCGACCAATTTGCAATGATCCGAGCCGCTCAATGTGTTTAGAGCGTGATTTTAAGGGTACTCTCAAGAAATTAGCAAAAAAAAAGACCGAAAAGGACTTGATCCGAGCAGTTTTGTTTGTACTTTATCGAACGGTTCAAATAAAAACTGCTCAAATCAAGCTCTTTCCGGTCTTTTTTTTTTTGTTGATTTCTCGCGAGTACCCTTAAAATCATGTTCTGAACACATTGAGCGGCTCGGATCATCAAAATTTAGTCGGGAAAGAGAAGAAAAGGGGAAGCCCTTACCGTAATACGGTAAGAGCGCCCTTATTAGAAGCTTACTGACACACACACACACACATATATATATATATATATAGACAAGCTCGATAGTGCACGCATAATACACGTTCGTACGTGTTGTGAATTAGTGCATAACACAAACCCTTCTGCCCCATTCAAATGTCAATTTTACCATGTTCTAGAGCAGTTTAATAGGTTATTAAACTTAATTGGTAATTAAACTTCAAAATTAGGCAATCACAGTAAAGGCTGTGTTTTTATACTTCTATTTTAAAAAATGACAAAGTTATATTGGCAAAATATGCGATGATTGATGAGCGAGAAAGACATATAAACTCCTGTCAAATTTAAACACACTGAACTCGCAAGCTGACCCAATTGATTAGGTACTTGATTTGCTTATTTGTAGCTGAGCGCGCCCCTTCTCTCCTTAGAAAGAAAAGTCGATCCTTCTCCTTCTAGGGTTCTCTCCTTTCTGCCGCCGCGGGGGGAGGGGGGGGGGGGGGGGGCGGGCGGGGGCTCCTCTTCCCTCGGGCCACCATTTTCCTCCCTCACTTCCCTCTCTACCTTTCCTTCTCCCTTAGATCGTTCTCCCCTTGTCCCTCTGTTCTCTCTGCCTCGTTTCCTCCGCCCTCCTTGGTGTGGGAGGGTGTGGAGATTCTTTCCACCTCTGGTCGGAGGGTCCTTGGTCCCTCCGGGAGCCTAGCGGTGTTGGGTGGTTTGATGTGCTTTCGGAGGTGCAGGGGTGGCGGTGGCGTCGATCTGGTGGTGGTTGTGGTTTTGATGATGAGTGGTGGTGTGGCAGTGTTGGGGGATGTTCTTTAGTCTGTTTTCTTTAACTTTTGTTTTGCAGGTTTCTCTTATTTCCAAAATCGATCGGTAAAGTTGTGGTGTTAATCAGCGATGGTTGTTTCCGGTGGTGGTGAGGTGGATATGGCTCCCATGGCTGTTCTGCTCAGGTCGCTTTGTGTGCCGAAGTCCGGTCGGTGGCCATTTCGAGTGCTTAGTCGGGTGAAGGGTCAGCAGTTCGTCGCTTCTGTGTCTACTATTGCTGGTTGAGATCGTGTTCCTAGGGTCTGTGCTTGGGCTTGATGTGGTGGTGATGGGTTCCTCTCTACCCTGGTTGCTTTGGTGTTCATTTCCGTAGGCTGGTCTCTACATCTGGGAAAGGCCGGCTTGTCTTAACGGCGAGGTTGGGCTCTGGTGGTTTGTGCGGCAGTGGGCATTGAAGTTAATTAGGGTTTGAGGGTTTGGTTTGGGAGGGCCGGTCCATGGTTTGGACCGAATTTAGGTGTTGAGCTATTTTTGTTTCATATTTGGGTTTAGGGTTGGGCTTTATTGCTTATCTTTTTGGACCCTTGTAGTGTTTGTCCAACTCTTTATTGGATCCTCTTCCCCTTTCCCCCTTTTTAATAAATTTCAATTTTGCCGATAATTTTTTTTTTGATTATGTACTTGTTCCAATTAACCAATATCAAGTTCGATACTCGTTGTCTACTAATTTACTAACTTTTTAACATATATTGGAGTATTAGTTCTTGCCTTTTTTCTAAAAAAAAAGAATCAACAATATTTTTTTTTATCCGCAATCAACAATATTTTGTTAAAATTAATATTAGTCGTTGTCATTGCCAAAATTTATTTACAACCAGCCAGTAGGATACATGACATCAGAGCACAAAAACTATTCAATGCATGCATGAATGAATGAGACTTCAATTGGTCGTATTTTTTTAAATTGAAATGGTTGTATATGAAAGCTATGTGTAGTGAAAGACCTTTTTATCTTTTTATTCGCTAGTGGATACAACAAACAAAAGTAAAAGGCCTTTTTATATACTCCTATAGAAATGTCTAGTAGTGTCTTCAACCTATCTCTCTTTTTCTTGATACATCTATGTGGGAGAATCAAAATAAATACACAGCGGAAAAATTATTTACCTTCTGCCGGTATTTAAGTCTTGAGAAATCCGGAAACCGTTTCGATCTTGAACCAATATTGTCCACTAATTGATTTTGGAGAGCAATGGGTAGGATTTTCAATCTAATCTATATCAGTTTATTCACACTTGTAACTTGATGGTAATTACAAGCCTTTATATAGATAGATCGGGACTCTTTCCCAATAGACACAACCCTTCGTACTTCTTTCCATCAAAGAAGTAATAAGGCACATATTCATTAATAGTTGCAACTTTATACATGAATAGTTACTAAACCCATTCATAAATAATCACCATATCTATTCACAAATAGTCACCAAATCTTTTCGTGAATAGTCACCAATTATTTAGGTAATGCTTTAATTAAATCAAATACCCATATTATTTAGGCAATGCTTTAATTAAATCTAATACCCATATTTTAGTTATAAACATAAATACGATTGATGTGGCATGTGAGCCACTTAAATAAATTTCAACATTTCTCTCATCTACGGTTTCATTTGCGAATGTATCTCCTCCACTCTGTCGTCTACTTCGCCGCAGTAGGCCTCCTCCACAGTCATTTACACCATCACCTTCCCTATCTTCTCTCTCCCCCTCTCTATTATTATGTTTTTTAACTTAGAATTTTTTGTTTGTGTTATATACAGGCATACGACCTCCCTGGTGGGGGTGGCCCAGGGCTCAATACCAACCGCTTCTAGCAGCCGCCCCAACCAATTTACCTCCACCGCTTCCTTACCTACCAACCCGAGGCGAGTATGGCATTCTCAAGGCGCTGGAGTACCTCAACGAAGAAATGCAGTATGAGGCATTAAGACTGCAAGAGAGAGCCGATGTTGTGATCTCGACGCTGGCCGAAAACGCTACCATTCTAGTAGCTTTGAACACCGGAACCATGATGGCTCAGAGATCACACCATTGTCCCTAGGAATGCTCGGCTGGAATAGGTTTTACTAGTTTCTTGACAGCTTCTTTCGCCATCGGCTATGGAGTTTTTGTCGCCTACCGTAAGTTGAAAACTTTGAAACATGTTGTTGATGATCTCACCAAGCGCCAAGAGGAGCTCCTGGAGGACATTGATGTGTTTTATGCCTTCTTGCATGGGGTTTGTACATCCGTTCAGATACTCGTGTTGAGGTTCTGGTCGACTCTCAATACTCGGATCCCACATTTGGGAGGAGGGTCCTCGCGCTAACTCGAATGCACTTGCCATTTGGCAGATTTTGGAGGCATTATGTTAACATGATCTTTTCCCTTGGGGCACTTACCCATGGGATCTTGAGCCCCATTGTTGGGACATATTTGTCTTGCTTGTAATTATTTTCTGTTAAAATGTCTTGTTTGTCATTATTTTTTGTTAAAATGTTTTTTAATTATTTTTTGTTGGTTTTCTACGGGAGATGTTGAGATTGAAGTGCCTTGACTATGTTGTGTTTGTTGGAGGTGACCGCACTATCAATTTTGGTTATGTGCCGAACAAATCTCCAAAGGAGGCTATTCTTTAGGGTGTTTAACAAAGCAGAATTTTATAGTTTCTGCATATTAGCTACAATTGTTACTTAAAATATTTTTGTCAAGTACTTCTAACAGTTCTATTTGTCTCATGGGAAGTGAGATGATGATATTGTTATGCTCTCACTAGTATGAATGAGATATGAGATAAAGTTATTTAATCTCGTTTCAAACTACAACTTTATTTCACAAAGATTAGATGTTTTATGCAAAGTGATATGGTAATGTTGTGATTTTCTCACTTGTATGGATGAGAAAGGCTTCCAGTTTCACATTTTACTGCAGGATAATATTTAGTGTTTCTCTTGTTTTGTCTTCTATGTATTTCTTGTACGTGTTGCTGAATTTGCAAATTAATTTTTTTGTCCGGAGGCAATGCAGAAATTTGATAGGTGCCGCTAAATAAAATCCTGCGGTAAAATGTGAAACTGAAGGCCTTTTTCTCATACATACAAGTGAGAAAATTACAACATTACCATATCACTTTGCATAAAATCTCTAATCTTTGTTAAATACAGTAGTAGTTTGAAACGAGATTAAATACTAACTTTATCTCACATCTCATTCATACTAGTGAGAGCATCACAATACCATCATCTCACTTCCCATGAGACAATTAGAACAGTTAGAAGTACTAGACAAAAACATTTTAAATAACCGTTGTAACTAATATGTAGACACTATAAAATTTTGCTTAGTTAAACACCCTAAATAACAGCTTCCTAACAATAGTCTAATTTGGAGATCTGTCTGGCACATAACCAAAATTGATAGTGTGGTCACCTTCGACAAACACAACATAGTCAAAGCACTCCAATATTAACATCTTCTCTTGTAGAAAACCAACAAAAAATAATTAAAAAACATTTTAACAGAAAATAATTGCAAACAAGATATTTTTAACAAAAAATAATTACAACATAGAGATATGGATTTTTACCTCTGTAAGACAAAATGTCCCAACAATGCGTCTCAAGATCCCATGGGTAAGTGCCCCAAGGGAAAACCCAACGATCATGTTAACATAATGCCTCCAAAATCCGCCAAATGGCGAGTGCATTCGAGTTAGCACGAGGACCCTCCTCCCAAATGTGGGATCCAAATATTGAGAGTCGACCGGAACCGCAACAGGAGTATCTGAACGAATGTACAAACCCCGTGCACGAAACTCGGCATAAAACGCATCAATGTCCTCCAGGAGCTCCTCTTGACGCTCAGTGAGATTATCAATAACACGTTTCAAAGTTTTCAACTTACGGTAGATAACAAAAACTCCATAGCCGGAGCTGATGGCGAAAGAAGTCATCGAGAAGCCAGTAAATCCTATTCCCGCCAAGCATTCCAAGGGACGGCGGTGTGATTCCTGAGCCACCATGGTTTCGGTGTTCAAAGCTACTAGAATTGTAGTGTTTTCGGCCAGCCCCGAGATCACAGCATCGGCTCTCTCTTACAGTCTTAACACCACACTGCATATATTTGTTAAGGTACCCCAGCGCCTTGAGAATGCCATACTCACCTCGGGTTGGTAGGTAAGGAAGCTGTGGAGGTAAATTGGCTGGGGCGGCTGCTTGAAGCGGTTGGTATTTAGCCTTGGGCCACCCCTACCACACCAGGGGGTCGTATGCCTGTATATAACACAAATAAAAAATTCTAAGTTAAAAAAACATAATAATAGAAAGGGGGAGAAAGAACAGAACGAGATTTAGAAAGCAAAAAATAGAGGAGATAGGGGAGGTGGTGGTGTAGGTGACTGTGGAGGAGGCCGGGTGCGACTGTCACGCCTTGGATTTTCAACATAATAATAATAGCATTTCCAACAAAAGTCCAACGTAACAATACATCATAATACCCCAAAATATTTTTCATAATTCATGCGAGAGAATAAAATCAAGTTTGAACAGAGTTACAATATTGGCATCCTGGGCACAATTTCCAGAATTAGTCAAAAGACGATAAGTTTAGCGATTACATGATTCCCAAAGTCAAAAGCGTTCAAATGAAGTTACAATTGCATCTTTCAAAAGGGAGTATGCTAAGATGCTAGAACAACTCCTGATTGTCAGCTTTCAAAATATACGATGTCAAAGATGCACTCCATGCACTCCAAAATCAATGCTCTTGAGGTGTACCTAAAAATGATGATAGATTGAGCTACACTAGCCCAGTAGAGAAATCGGCGCTACGTTTATATGAATTGAGTAAAGTGTAATGAATGAATGAGGACACAATTCTCTAAGTCGCCAACAAGAAAGTTTAAACCGAATAAGGAGTTTAACGCCCAATCGATACCATTTTTACCCACATTCCATCTTTCACCTATGACTTCACGAACTTAACGAAACAACCTAACACATGGAATTGCTACTTGTCTATTTCTATTTCTATCGAAGTACCACTACATCAGGCATTTTAAATGTATCATACATCTCATTTCTGTATCCTTGTCATACAATTTTAATCCGAGCATTCGGGACCTCACACTATCCCCTACCGAGCATTTGGGACCTCACACTATTCCCACTTCATCATACACAATCTCATGTTCAGGCCTATCGACCTCACACCATCGGCTTATACCAACAAGTACCAAACATGTACCAAAAGTTCAAGAAATGAAACCTGAAGGACTAATTATCCCAAGCCGTCACCCATCTCATTCGTAATTATCACTATTAACCACTCATCGTTTATGAACTATTTCACATAATAACCAATACAAGTCCGGTAACGCCATTACTTTAACAGATTGCACAAAACCAAGTGTTTCGAGTTTCTCGACTCTGATTGCAAGCCCATTTTGGTCCACCAAACCTCAGAATCCGAAAGCGAGTATTGAAACAAAGTTGTAGAGGATCGAATCAGCTGTCCAACGCAATTTGAATCGAATCTAACTGACATCGCATGAAAGAGTTATGCCCAAAATACGAACTGCTGTCTGGGACCAAAAACAGGACATCCAGATCTGGAATACAGATTGGAGAATGGACGTTTCTGGGTATAATTTATGAGTATGAATTTCTGTTCATATTTTTCCTAGATAGTAGACTCAAACACGGAACTTTTGGCTCAAGAATCAACCAAAATGGAGCTTTGTAGAGTCCTAGGGAATTTCTGCAAGATCTGCAAAAAAAACTTGAACCAGTCCAGCTAGGAGCAGAAAAGTGACGAAAATAAGGTATTTTCAAGGCCAAACTTCAAACAATCAACAAAAGTAAAATCAATCACAATATCCACACATCACACTAACTCAAAAACACATAAAAGTAGTTAGATTTTCCTACCTCAAAGATCGAAAGCACAAGCTCAAGCTCAATCGAACTTCTAGGGTTTCAAATTCGAAATCCACCGAGATACACCCCTTCCAAGCTTAATCAACGCAACTCACACGTCGGGGAAGTTAGAACACGGCATAGAGAGGCTGGGTTTTCATGGGTTTGAGCTATGGATGCAAGACCCGAGAGAGAGAGAGAGAGAGAGAGAGAGAGAGAGAGTGAGTGTGTCGGACAGAGAGAGGGAGAGAGAGCTCTGTCGTGTGTGAGAAGAGAGGGTGAGGAAAATGATTGTGTGGCTCTCACACACCCACACACCTATATATGTACTCATATACTTTTGCATTACACTAACACCCCTAACTTTCAAGTTCTATCACATTCAACCCAAATCACATATTCACATAACATTTCATATTATCCCATAATTCTAACTTTTATTAGAATATTAAAATTATTGAAATAAAAAAAATACGGGTCTCTACAGCGACGAAGTAGCCGACGGGGTGGAGGAGATGCATTCGCAGATGAAACCGTAGATGAGAGAGACAGACAGACAGAAGACGCTACCAGACATTTCTATAGGAGTATATAAAAAGGCCTTTTACTTTTGTTTGTTGTTTTCACTAGTTGATAAAAAGATAAAAAGCTCTTTCACTGCACATAGCTTACATATACAACCATTTCAATTTAATTTTCGTACTATCTTTTGGAACTTGTGGAAAATTGGAGAAAATGATTAAGAAAAACGAAAATGGGAGAAATTTGAGAGGAAATTAACTCTGTATTAAGCTCCGTCTTTTTCATGTTCTCTTATTTTCTATATCACCCAAAAATGGAAAGGAAAAAGTCTTATAATTTTTTCCCATGAGTTTCAAATTATAGGGCTATAAGAGCATCCTCATTGTAATAAACAAATGTGTATGGATAATAAAATAAAACAACAATGCTAAAAAACTTAACAACTATTATTATAAGCAAAGTTATAAGTCTTTTAGCAAATAACCAAATTCCACATATTCTATAACCAAACTTAACAACTTTTACTAATAACTAAAACTCAATAACCAAACTCAAAGCTAAACTCAAAACTCAATAAACTCAAAAAAACACCCCACATTGTAATCGTATCATCGAGACAAATAATTTGGTGTTGTCGGGTGTGTGATTGGAACTCATTTGCGATTGGACAAATGTGCATTGTGTATTATGTATTGTGAGGGGTTTTTTTTGGTGAGTGATGCAAAAATAACCAATATAGAGGTAGAAGTTGTTAAATTTGATTATAGACTAAAAGGATAATCAAATGGTGACCTGACATATTTTGATTATTGGTTTTAATTATTACCATTGCGGATGCTGAGCATTTTTGCCATAAGTTTCAAATATGGCGGTAAACGAGCCGAGCTATGTTGAGCTTGCGTTCGGCTCGTTTACTAAACGAGCCAAAAATTTAAGCTTAAGGCTTAACGAGTCGAGCTTAATCATTAACTATATGAGTCTTTTTAATCGAGCTGAGCCTCCATTAATGAATCGAGTTTTTGTCGAACGAGCCAAGCTCTACTCGACAACTGGGTTCGTTTACTGAATGAGACGGAACTCAAGCTCAATAAATAAACAGAGTCATGCATTAACGAGCCAAACTCGCAAACTGCTCGATTCGTTTATAGCCTTAGTTTCAGACGAACCTTGATCTGCTCGGGATGTGAATCTCCAAGGGGCTTGACAAACTCAGGGGTGTCATATAGTCTAGTGATCTAGTCCGCCTCAAATGCTCCCAATATTTCTGAGTTATTCCTAAAATTTTGCTTTATCGCCATTTTGTAATCCTTATTTACTTTTTTGGCACAATTTCTGTGATTAATTATTCATTATAAACTTTTTTTGCTTTTTAGTCGTAATTTTTTTGCTTTTTATAATGCTCTCTGTGAAGCAAATAGTTAATACGAAAAACAAGAAATAAATCTAACAAAAAACTTATGAAACACAAGTAAAAAAGACACTAAAATGGATAATTTAGGAATCACGTTGGTTCCTTTTCACTTCTCAACGAAATAAAATATTCTATCCGTCCCAAATTGCTCGACCTATTAAGTAATTGCATTTTGCACGTAAAAAATTATATTTATCCGTGGAAAATTCCTATCTCTAACTTCACTCACCATTAGTTTATCCTTTATCCTCGTTACGGATTTCACTCTCAATCTTTTTTCACCATCAAGGCATCAACCCCCTTGAACTTATAAATTAGTATAACACATATCTAACGAGGTTTTTATAAGAGAAATTTTGCTCTGACTTTAATTGAAATACTCGCAATTGGAAAATGAGATTGGATCATCAAAATTAGTCAAAGTACGCGTAAATTATACAAAAACAAAAAAGGTCGCCCCGTCTCAGAACTTGATATAAGCATTTATTTTTTAAGAAGTTAATTTCAAGCTAAAAAATAATTGAGTTATTGAAATCTAAGAATATGCGATATGGATCTTATTTGAAAGATCTCATCAAAATCTTTTGAACAATGCAAAAAAATTAAAAAATTATTTTTCATTTATATTATTTTTGAATTTGAAAATATGAAATAAGTAATTATTTTTTAAAAATGTGTTCTGGATCGGGATAGCCCTCAACGCATATAGATTAGTGTTGTGTGTTTATTGATTGCAATTTGATAGAAATGTTTATTAACAGGCACTCTGCCACGTGTAAATTGTAATGCTACTTAAAAGTTCCCAAATAACCAAAATAAATTATAAGTATAAACTAATCAACAATGCTGCGTACAAATTAACCATAACAATAAGGAGGTGTTTTCGGTAATGAAAATTTTGTAGATTTTAACAGTAATATCCACTATTCTTTGTAAATAATAACACCATGATATTTTCAAGGGAATTGATTTTCACACTCTCATTTTTTTATATTCACATTTTTTTCTAGCAAAAAACACATACACCTTCAAGGGTCGTTTGGATGGTGGATATAGCTTCCCAGAATTCTTTTCACCCTTGATAAATGGGGATAAATCCCCATATCCACCGTTTTGGAAGCTCAAATTTGCTCCAGGATTACTTCTCCCCCCCTCCCAGCACCTTAAAACTTATCCGACTATAGAGGGGTTGAGGAGGATAACTTTTGGGCAACCCCCCGTCCAAAAGTTATATAGCTGTGTATGACGGTATATGAACGATTATGCCCCTTCTTATCCCCCTACATCCCTGAAACTAACCCTATTTTTTTATTTTTTAGAAAAACAAAGAGAGAGATAGATGACTGCGGGGGAGAGGAGAGGTACCTGTTATTGCTGTTGCCGGAGCCATCCTGTTGCTACTGCTGAAACCCTTCT
Organism: Rhododendron vialii; assembly: GCF_030253575.1. Taxonomy (NCBI): domain Eukaryota; kingdom Viridiplantae; phylum Streptophyta; class Magnoliopsida; order Ericales; family Ericaceae; genus Rhododendron; species Rhododendron vialii. The sequence continues at coordinate 27,656,638 of NC_080567.1, read as the reverse complement.
ATTTCATGGGGAAGAAGAGAAGAATAATAAAATAAAAAAGAAAAGGTTGGGTGATAGTAATAAATGCAGGCAGTAATGGGCACATGGCCACATGAGTTTTGATTAAAATAGGGGGAACGTTGGTTAATAAAAAAGAATCCTGCTACATGTACAGCACTTGCTGTACAGCAACAGTGTACAAATCATGTTTTTGCTAAATTTTAAAGCAAAGTTGAATGATTCATAAAAATCATTTTCGATATCGGATTAAGGTGATTTTTTACAGGGACACTAAACGAAATATTTTGAACAAAATGACCGGTTTCGATCATCTTTGCGAGGTCCGAGATGAGAGAAAAAATGGTCTGTACACTGCTGCTGTACAGCAAGTGCTGTACCAGTAGCTTTACTAAATAAAAAAGATCCAACCTCCTTTTTTTTTAAAAAAAAAAAAACAAGACTCAACATCAAATTATCCAAAATTAATTAAATATATTGAGTTTTACATTTATAAAACTAATCGAGAACTATCAAATAAGATCTATATTGCATATTTTTTGAGATCCATATTTGAAAGATATAAAAAATTAAAATTAATTTAAATATCAAAAATTGACATCCAATATGGGACGATAAGAATAGTACTAAAATTGGTGTGGCAAAATATCCCTTGAATTTTATTGCCGTAATTAATTTAGGAAATTGACTCTACACACCCTTTTTTATCTTATACTAGGTGCACCTTCGTGCACAGCACGAATGCATGACCGTCGAAGGGAACAAGTTTTGATTTAGGCTAGATATATCTTGTTTGTAATTTTAGAGCCGAAAGTAATAGAAGAGTACGAAAATAGCTAGGAAGATATATTATATAGATTGATGAAAGCAGCAAAAGCATTAGATGATTTACATACAGACCACATAGAGTGTAGTTTATTTATAGACGTTGAAGGAGCATAATACCAGTAAAGCTCGCAGTAGTCATAAATAGCAGTAGTCATATTAAACCACTCCTTCCTCTCCTGCAAGCTCTTCATCTGCTCTTTGTCCTGAGAAACATTGATGCGTCTGCAGCTCCAAAAGAATTCATTTTCATGTGCTCTATTTATGAGTAAAACAATACAATCATCAAATCCTGGATGCGTTTCTTGTCCTCCTGCCTTAACCAACGATGTTTAAGTTTTAAAAAAACGATTTCAATCTAGGACTAATGCCTTGCACAATGGTAATAATTTTAACGTAAGTAGCAATTGCATTCACATACTTAAACTTGTAAGCAAGTCGAATTTTGCACTATCATGCAATTATCTCTGCTAACATTTCAAAGTCGAACCCTAAATGAGTTAGTATTAAAGAAACTCTTTAGGACTATGATTATGCTGAGCATTTGTACTATCCAATGGAGCCCTTTCACCAAAAATTATCTTAAATTTTTACCCCATTAGACCTATTCCATGTAAATGAAAGAGGTGGAGCGAAGTAGAACATGACAAACAACATAGCATACAATACCCCAACTAATCTGCTCACCCATGGATGGACTGCAATTGCGATGACATAAATGTTTATTTGGTAGGCAGTAATTCGAAAGTGAAGTTTTTTTTCTTGTTGGCCGAATCAGAAGTAATACCTTACATTAGCCCTTGGGAAAAATATTTTCTGAATTCGTTGCGTGTTTCACATATGATCTAACATTGAGTCCATCTTTCTGATGCAATAAATATTGCCAAATAAGGTCATCTTAAGCAATTCTATATGTTAGCCAAATCCTACTCGTAAAATGGATGAACAAAAACTACAATTATTCTGATAAATATCTCTTCATTTACATTTTAAATCCAAATCCATACGTATTTAATTATTAAATAATTACTACACAAACTACGATTATTCCGATAAATTTACTAATCGCACAATTCTACACCTATACATGAATTTCAATACCACAATCCACCATAACTTATCATTTACGAAAGAACTAAACCATCCAATTTAATGCAGAGCCTGCCAAGAACTTTTCAATACAAATAGGACTAAAAGTTAATGAAAACAGGACTAAACATTAATTAATAAATTAAATTCAGGTCACCATCTACATCAAAAATTAAGTTTTGGTACTATTTCCATTAAAATGCAGATTAAGGTTTCGGGTTTCCGGAAAACTACCTCAAACGCGATTCTAAGCTTAGGTAAGTGTTGCACGGTGTTCGTAGGTCACTGTGGTGATTCCGAAATCTCGAGGCGGCGTCCGGCGGCACTCCGGCGGGGCCCGCGGCGGCGGCGTGGGTGTGAAACCCACTGTACGCGGTTGTTTTTCTTTTTTTAAAAACGCTGATGGAGTGAGGGAGTTGCAGTGGTGGGGTTTCGAGGTGGGTGCGGTAATGGTGGCATCGGGTAAACACCCTGACGGAGTGAGGGAGTTGTGGTGGTGGGGTTTTGAGTTGGGTGCGGTAGTGGTGGTGGCGGTTCGGTGGAGAGCCGAAGGACGGAGGAGACGGTGGTGAGGCCGAGAGGAGGAGGTGACGGGTGGTAGAGTTCGGTGGTGTGGGGAGAGAAAGGTCGTGGTGCCGTGGAGGAGGAGAGGAGAGGAGGGCGTTTTGGGTGGTCTTGGACCAGAGGTGATCGTGGAGGCGGGGAGGGGCATTGGGCCGGAGGTGATCCTGTAGGCGGGGAGGGGCATTATTGGAAAATAGCATGCCTTGGGCAATTGGTAAAATGGACGAAATCAAAGGGCAAAATTGTCCCAATTGAAAAATGGCATCCCTCACACCGGTTCTTATTATTTAGGAGCCCAATTGAAAAATGGCATCCCTCACACCGGTTCTTATTATTTAGGAGGAGGACATTTCATTTTTTGTCTTTATTTGATATAAATTTACTCTATTACTTCTTAATGTGTGAAAAAGTACACATATGAAAGGATAAAAAAATTAATTACATAAATAATGACAAAAAAAAATGTATACTTAATTAAAAAATGAGTGTAGAAGTCAATTTCCATTAATTTACTTCCCATATAACGTTCGAAGGAGGAAAAAGTTTTGGCTCAAAGTGTTTTTGAATTTTTTTTTTTCAGATAAAAAAAAAAACATCAAAAACACTTTTTCTTCGTCTTGTCTCAATCACCATTGAAACTTGGGGGGGTCTCGGTTTGACGATCGGAAACGCTCATTTCGTAGAGCTCGTCGAGTTGAACAAATATGTAAAACAATCAGCTCAATCAGATATCATTAAGTACCTAATCGAAATATTTTTGTCTTGAAAAGAATGGATCCGAAACACTAGATCAAATCTATTAAAACAGATTATTGGCAAGTTATATGTATTCCGATCAGGCATTTAAACATATCCGATCTAACCGAGTTTTTGCATATTTGTTCAACTCGACGAGCTCTACGAAGTTAACATTTCTGATCGTCGGAGTGAAAGACCGGAGCGGGACCCCCTCATCTGGGACAGCACGCTGCTGTCCCTTTGTTCCTTGAAGGGACAGCACCCCCAGTCCAGCTTTCGATGGTGATTGAGACAAGACGAAGAAAAAGTGTGACTTTTTGATTCGTCGCGTCTTGTCAACTGATAAAGAGATATACTAGTAATCAGCATTGAAAGCAGTGACTCTACCTTTTTTTTCCCTTGGCAGATTTGTGACAAGTCTGAGAAATGAAAAAAAGAAAAGAAAAGTAGAGTAAAGATAGATGTGTATGTAGAGAGGGAGAGAGAGAATGCGTAGTACATACATTAAAGAGACGGAAGGACCGTGCTGGGCAGCGTGCTGTGCAGAGTGAATTGTCGCCGCTCCGGTCTCGGTTTGATGATCGGAAACGTTCACTTTGTAGAGCTCGTCGAGTGTATGATCCGAACATTATTATCTTGAAACTAATGAATCCGAAACACTAGATTAAAATCCACTATTTTTTGGTACACTTAATAATTTGAAGATAATAATGTTCGGATGAGGCACTTAATGATATCCAAATGAGCTTATTTTTGGTACACTTATTTTACTTGACGAGCTCTACGAAGTGAACGTTTCCGATCATCAAATCGAGACCGAAGCGGCGGCTATTCACCCCGCACAGTACGTTGCGCAGCACGGTCCCTCAGTCCACATTAAAGAGAGAGAAACTCGAAAACATAAATGGAAGAAATCAAAGGCTCGGTGGTTTCTAAATTTTACATTGTTTTAATTTTGTTTTTGAATTATTATTTTATATCTTTTTTCAATTATTATTTTACTTTTTTAATTATTAATTTCATTGTTACCAAATTTCTCTTCTCATTCACTACCAAAAATTAAAATATCCAAAGTTATCAAACAAATAACACCCGTGGGCCTTGTTCGTTTATTAGTTTTGGGTATTTTAGTTTTGATAATGGGTAGAAAGAGAAATAAAATAATAATTGGAGAGATTAGTAATGAGTAGAGATAGATAGATAGAGAAATGAAAGTAATAATTGAAAAAATAGGATAATGATTGGAGAGAAAAATAAGACAATTATTAGAAAACAAAACTAAAACAAAGTTGAGTTACGAAACCTTTCGTTTCTGTTTTTGGAGTCTCTTTCTCTCTCAAGTCTCAAATACAATGTTTAGGTCCCATTAAGGCCCCGTTCCGGAAACCTTTTTAAAAAATAAGTACTTATTTTGCCACTTCTCCTTAAAAAATAAGAAGGGTAATTCCACAAAACCCAAATAAAAAGTTCCTTTCACATTTTCAAACTCAAAAATCATGTAAATGAAAAAAAAAATTCAATTTTTTTTGCACCGTATTAAAGATCTCAATGAGATCTATCAAACAAGATCCATAGTGATAGGAAAATTATTTGTGTAAACACATGATTTTTTAGCTTGAAGTTGCCTTATACAAAAAATAAGACTGTTGCTATGATAATGGGCGCCAGCGGAGGGAAATCGTACCGGCGGCCGCGCCGGGCCGTCTTCGGCCACCGGACGGCCGATCCGAGCCGTCCAAAAATTAAAAAAAAAAAAACTGAGGGGGCCATCGCGGAAATCAACTGCATCCGAGGTGTGTAGGGTGCTTGATCCGAGCACCCATTTTCCGTGTATATGTGATGATCATATATACACGGAAAAGGGGTGCTCGGATCATGCACCCTACACACCTCGGATGCCGTTGATTTCCGCGATGGCCCCCTCGGTTTTTTTTTATAGAATTTTTGGACGGCTCGGATCGGCCGTCCGGTGGCCGGAGATGACCGGGCGCGGCCGCTGATACGATTTCCCTCTCCGGCACCCATTGGTTCCTATATAAATTCTGAAAAATAAGCACCTCCTTCTTATTTTTTGGGGAACAAGCCTTCTTATTCAACAAAAAATAAGTTCTTATTTGGGTTGTGGAACACAACCTAAGTTAAATAAGTCAACTGGCTTATTTTTTTTATTTTAATTTGATTTTTTTTTTGTATTTGTTAATTTTTCGTCAATTTTTTGAAAATTATTGCATCGTCATGATAAGAGAAATCTAAATAGTAAAAAATTACGATGGAAACCTAATTTTTTTGAATAAAGATAAAAATAAGCCAGTAAGCCAATTTTTTCGTATTTATTCGAAAAAATTTGGATTTCGATTATAATTTTTTACTTTTAGATTTCTCTCCTCATAACGATGCAATAATCCCTAAAAAAAAAATTGAATAAGAACAAAAAAAAAACCAATTGACTTATTTAGCAGAACATGGCCTTAGTCTCTACCCTACACTTATTAATCGAGTCCAAATGGATGGAAATAGAATTTTTGTGGTGATGCGAGACTTCTATGCATTTATCTCTCTCTCTCTCTCTCTCTCTCTCTCTCTCTCTCTCTCTCTCTCTCTCTCCATACACAAGTGACTCGATTTTTTTTTTTCATTTTCAAATTTGTGATGAGTTTTTGGTTTTTATGTATTTCGGTTGTGAGATTTTTTATGTTTTTATTATTAATTCAAGTTGGTTATGTTGCTTAGTTTTAACTGTGTTTGGCTATGTAAGTGATACTCCTATTGGTTATGGAAATATATTCTGTGCATTTTGTCTTCCTAAATTTTGAGGTTATGACATATATGTAATTTGATGACATTGTTTATTAAGAAAATGACATTTTTGGTTATCACATTTTTCATGGAATTTTTGTATTAGCTTAAATCATTCGTCCATGCAACTCGTGTACTGCAAAATAAAATCTGTTCAAGCCTGTCATAGTACTACTATTTACGGACTTAAATTTAAAAAAAAAATGATAATGGTTCAAGCTATTATAAAAATTATGTGGAAAATGTGATCACCAAAAATATCATTTTCTTAATAAACAAGGTCATCAAATTACATATATACCCTAACCTCAAAATATAGGGAGACAAAACGCACATAATATATTTTCATAACCAATAGGAGTATATCACTTACATAGCCAAACACAAGTCAAAATTAGGCAACATAGCCAACTTGAATTAATAATAAAAACATAAAAAAGCCTACAATCGAAATACATAAAAACCAAACGATAGAACTAACTGGCATACCGCTTTCCATCCAACCTGCTGGACTCATCTTTACCCAATAAAAACCAAGAAAAAAAAATTGATCCAGAGACAAAAAAAATTCCCCGGCCATGAGTTGTTAATGAAAACAAAAGGAATTAAAAATGCGTTTTACCATTATCAAACAGAAGGGCAGCAATCGGGCCCATGATTACGTGGGCAAAACCCTCCCAGAAAGTATTTTGGGGAAAAGAATCAAATAAGGGTAACCTTTGAAATACAAAAATAACAATATTAATTTCTAAAGACAAAGGGTTAAAATATAGCAAAACATAAAATTTGACGGTTAACATTGTGAATATTCAATCAATAAAACTCTCAATTTTTCACCTACAAAAATCCCCCATCATTAAAATTTTGAAGGCAGCTTCTAGGGTATGTATGTTTTTGCCTAATCGGTTTACTAGATAGACTGAGGTAAGTCGTTACTGCTTTTCCAATCTGTTAATACTCGTATATGAAAAGCATACTTAGGTACTGAGTGTTGCTATTTTGTACTTTTTCTAGTTTTAATGTATTTACATTATTATGCGTTGTTATTTTTATTTTTTGTCTTGCATATATGATCGCCCTCGTGTAGTAAAATTCCTGGTTCCGTTCCTGCCAACAAACCCACCCCAAAACCCAAGGCGAATGAGAAAGAGGAGACGGCAAGGAGGCCGATACCCATGGAGGAATGATGGGCGCCGTGGCTCAAGGCGCTGCTCCCCGGAACTAAGGCTGATTAAAATACTCGTGTAGCCAAGGTTTAGGGCAAATTTCACTGACCTCCTTCGAGGTTTCTGACAAAAACAGAAACCTTTTTTGAGGTTTCTGAAATTTCACTGTCCTCCCTTATTTTTCAAAGTATTCTATAGATTCCCCCTCCAAGCTAATTTGGCATAAACGCTGTCAAATTTAGGATGTAAAAGACTTCAATGCCCTCTTTTGCTCTTCCTTTTCGTTCCATCATTCTCTTTCATCCTGTTCATTATCACTACTTCCTTGACCATACCAGAAGTTGAAGGAATTTGAGCATATACTTTTGAGAGAAAAGAAAATTAAAATAAATGTAAAGTAAAATTCAGTTGTGTTTCAAAATTAAATGAGCTTTTAAGATGAAAAAAGTTCGATTGGGTTATGTGTTTTTTTATTCAACTTTGTTTTATCATTTTAACACATTTTATTAGTTTTTGGTTACATCTAGTCTAGCCATGCTTGAAATTTTTTTTTAAAAAAAAGTGAATAAAATTCAGTCAAAATTTACAAACCTGAAAAATTAGCCATCTTTGACTTCGCATTTTGACTTTTAGACTCTTTTTGTAATATTTTATAAAAAAATGTAATGAATATTTTTTGTAAAATCCTTTACTTTTAAAGATTGAGATACACTAGATATACTCAACAATAAAAATAAATTGACAAAATCTCAAAAGGATGTAATTGGAGTCGTATCAAATATGTGGAGGTAAAGTATGTTAATAGAACAAAAAAATTGTGGGTTAGTTGTTCAGTCTAGAGAGAAAATTTATGACAAAAAACAAAAAACTTTCACATAAAACGAGAAAAATACCACACAATTGATTAATTTTTTTGGTCTAAAGTGTCATTTTATATGAATTTTTTAAAAAAAATTACAACAATGGAGATATACTTCGTAGTATGTAGATAATTTATATCGTGTTACGTGGATTACATTTTTTTTGATAATCGGATGTTCGAGTCAGCTTGGTTGCACCTCAATTAATTCTGGGGTCTTAAAGTTAACAACCGAGCAAACCTCCTATTGCTTCAAGGTTTGAAATGTTTAACTTTCGTGAAATTCAAACTTACGATATCTTACGGCAAATCCTTTAATTGTTTTCTTGTACCCACTTGGCTAAATCTCTTGGGGCTCCGTGGGTTTACATTTACATATCGTTAAACGTAAGAACATATATGGTGAGGAATGGTACTTCATTGTTCACGAGCATTAAAGACAAAGAGGCGGTGTGATGGTGCCCATTGGGGATTGGTGATGTCAGTGGGTTATGGATTTTAATGCAGTGACATGTAGTTCTACGAAGTATTGGGTTTTGGCTGGGAAATTTGAGTATTTTATAGTTGAGGGTAATTTCGGTACTTGGTCAAATTATTATAGTGGACATCAGTTGTTCTGTTTGATTTCCAAACGGAGAGATAACAGAAGGGGGGAATCTAATAATGTCAATAAAAGTGAGGGAGGGCAGTGACATTTTAGAAACCTCAGGGGAGGTTTCTGTTTTTGTCAGAAACCTCAGGGGAGGTCAGTGAAATTTACCCCAAGGTTTACAAACTTTAGGGCCTGTTTGGATGGGGCTACCGAAGGGGTATTAGTAATATTCTCTCCTAAGACCGTGGGCTCATGGTTTGGGAACACATTTTGCCGGGAGTATTAGCTAAGCTCCGGATTCTTTTGTATCCTTTAATACTTCCGGCGGGGGAATTATTTATGGGGAGGTTCTTAGGTGTTATTACATAATACCTCGGGATAATACCTTATCTTTCTTTCATTTCAACTATAAAATAACCTTATTCCCCATATTTTATCCCTCATCCAAACCAAGCACTATTTAATCCTCTCGTCACATCAATGTGAGCCCACCCTTCTTATATAATACTCCTTACTATCTTATCCCTCTTTCATAACTAATACCCTCAATTTTTATCCCGCATCCAAACGAGCCCTTATTTTGTAGTACATGGGTTGCATGGACGAAAAAAGATTGGAGAGAAATGAAGATCTAACTTCTAGAATGTTGTAATGGAGAAAAGTGCTAGAAAAATAGTCTACATTTTTGGCCTCGTTAAATTTGTGTTAGTTTCTGGAGGTGTTTCCTTGTTCTTCATATTTTTATATAGTGGACAGAAATTTTCTATGTACTTTTTCGGGATTAAACTGGACGGACTGAAAAATTAAGTACAAAATTATTATTAAAGGTTTGTATATCCCAAAGGAATAGGCTTTTCAAATATTCAGAAAAATAAGTTCAATTTTTCTATAAAGACGTCATTAAAAAACTTTCAGCTTTATATAGGTTTTTGAAGTTAATTAATTCTTAGGGAACTTGTTCTTTAATGTTCATATTTTCATACTTTGTCTATAATTTATGTAAACGAGGGTGGTTCTTGAAATGGGATCGATCTAACTTCAGGCACTCCTGTTTTTTTTTTTTTTTTTTTCCTGCTAATTACCAGATCTAACTTTAGAGCCAAACCCCTCATTGAACAATTAGTTAGAGTAAGCACATTTTGAAAGGAGAATCAACAGAAAGAAGTGTTGCGCTATGGTCCAAAAGTAATCAAAGTAGAGCATGTAGAAGCCCAAAAGTTTGGCTTGTTTGCCCAATTAAGGCTGTGTACACTGTATGAAATTCGGCTCGACTGAGTATATATCTGGCTAAACCCTGTTTGACGTACGGGCAATTTCCAGTGAAATACTCAATGCATGAAGGGGTGTGCACGGGTCGCTGCAGGTCGGGTTTGACCCTAAACCCAAACCTGACCCGACCATGTCGGGTAGAATATTTTAGAACCCGCAAACCGTACCGCACAGGTGATAAGAACTGTTCCTGAGCCCGATTCTTTACTTCGGATCGGTCGGGTAGGCCGGTCAGATCGCACGTATAAGGAACTCACCAACCTGACCTCCAAACCGAAATCTAATTTTTAACAGAAAGTAAACCCCCACCAGTCCGAACCACATGTTCGACCCCGCCTGAGACCCTTCGGGTCGGGTCGGGTCGGGTCCTCGGGTTTTTTGCACACCACCATGAACTATGGATTACCAAAGGTTGGATTGAGACTCAAGTTGAAGGGTAACTTAGGCAAAGATGCCATACTCCAGTGGCAAACTCTTTTTGCTAGCTGTTGCCCTTTGGCAAACTTGGAAAAACCGTAACAAAATAAGTTTCGATTCTATTCAAAACCTAAAACAATATAATATAGGGTAATGACTTTCGCACTTCTCAAATTACTTACCGCACTTCAAAAGGAGAATGTGAAAATCAAGTCCATATATGGGTTGATTTTGGCACTCCCCTTTTGGAGTGTGGTTGTTAGTCTGAGAGTGTGAAAATCAATTCCCTACTAGAGTATACACCATTTTTTTTCTCTCCGCCAACCAATAAACTTTATGCATACATGTTGTGTGCAATTGATTTGAAAAATGAAGTACTATCTCTCTACATCTACAGAAATTTGATAGGGAGTGCGAAAGTCATTGGGTGTTTGTTGAAAGGTCTTAGAGCCAAAAATTCATTACGACCACTTAGGATAAAATGATAAAAAAATTAAGATCTTCGCACTGGTTCAACCGGATTGAAAATTGGAGCACTTAATTTTTTAATCATATTTTTTTCTGTTAGTTTCATTAACGGTGTTAACGATTTTACCAATTTAGAACGTAAAACAAACTACCGGGATGAAATTGAGACAATTGAAACTAGAGGGATGAAATTGAGACAACCGTAAAACTAGAGGGATGACTATGAAAATTTGCCCATTAGATTATGTTTCCTACTACTACTTCTAAAAAAAAAAAAAAATTGTTCCCACCAAACTCTTTGTTTCCCAGGTCTCTTTGCAATCAAGAACCTCCTCAAACTCTTTGTTCCCATCATCAATTAGATTTTCCTTTTTTTATCCTCCCAATCAGATTAACTTGAAAGTAGTATGTTTTCCACCAAACTCCTCGAAGATTATACTTACGCTTTGCGAATTGGGGAATGGTGCACAATTCGAATTGTCAGATCGTGTATCCGACGGCTCATATCTCATCTCGACAATGGACGACCGTACCCTTGAGATGAGATTCGAGCCGGTCGTCCATTGTCGAGATGAGATTTGAGCCGTCAAATGCACGATTCGATGGCTCGAATCGCGCAAAGCACCATGCTATGCACCAAGTGCACAACACACACCCCGGATTCACGCTTTGCACCAAACTCTCTGTTTCCACCAAACTCTTGCACTCCCCAATCAATATCTTATATTTCCTCGAAACCCTTATTTTTGGGTCGATTTTGTTACTCTCTCTATTTTAAAAAACAATGGTACGCTAATACTTTTTTTTTTTTGACAATTTTTGTATGCTAACATGGTTTATTGGTTTAGAACCGAGAACCGAACTGAACCAAACTGGACCAGTCCAATAGTTTGGTTGTGGTTTGGTTCTATATGTGTAAGTTTATAATGGTCTAGTTATGGTTCTTAATTCTTTGAAACCGTTAAATATAGATCGGTTCACGGACTTGTATAGAACCAGTCCAATCCTAACCATGTACACCCCTTCTTTTTAATCACCCACATGATGTTCAATCGGGAATATTCTCGCAGATTCAAAATCGTCGCTAATCTTGTTTTCTAGAGCTTTGCTCCTACTTTGCCCAAGGCACTATTATTTTATCCACATGGTTTTCCTTTTACCGTTTCAAATTTTTTGTATCTCAAACCAGAATATTGTCGATCCACTTGTCCCATGTTATTCATTCTAGATGACAAGCACTGACACCAAGTACCCACAAAAAGGAGAAGAAATTTACGATGATGCAGCATTCCAATAAAACATTATTCTTTCACATTTTCTTGAGACATTATAACTTCTTTTTTTTTTGAAAGGCATTGTAACTTTGACAGATAAATCTAAGATCTTGTTGACAGATAAATCTAAGATCTTGTTCGGTTAAGGGTTTTGGATTTTTTTTTTTGATCGGCTAGATGATTTTATGGAGGATGATGATGCCTTCGAGGATGGTGCATCTCTTTCTCTGGAATTTTAATTCCGTGTTTTGCGGTTTTGGGTTGTTTCCCTCGGTTTTCAATTTTGTTCTTTCAGTTTGTTTGTCATGGTTTTGAGGTTGGTCTCTTGGCTTTTATTTGTTTTGATATTGCCTATTGTTGGGTTGTTTTTAACGGTTTTTCGGTGTTTGTTTGTGGTGTTTTGGTTGGCATCTTGTTTTCTTTTGGTTTTGGTTTGCTGGTGTGTATGATCAAAGAAAAGAAAAATTCAATGCTCTTCAATTCCATTTGTACAACATTGACAAATTTATCGGGGTGAATTGTGGGTGATAAATGATAATGCCCGAAGCGGGGGTTGTGGTATCTACAAGGCTTGATACGGTTCGTGAAAACAGAACATGAAAGTGTCCATGAAAGAAAAATAAAGAGCTCAAATTCATATTGCTGTAAATCTGAGCCCTTCATTTTCTTTTTATGGACACTTTTATGTTTTCTAACAATTTCGTGTATCTACTCATTCTTTTTTGGTTGCCATTCATTAATCTTAAATTACTCTATCCTAGAGAACTTAGAGCCCGTTCCGAAAAGAGAAAAAAATCCTTATTTTTTAAAAAGGCAATTTCAAGCTAAAAAATTATGGACTTATTGAAATTTAAAAAATGCAATGTGGATCTTATTTGAAAGATCTCGATGAGATCTTTTATACGATGCAAAAAAAATTGAAAAATATTTTTCATTTACATTATTTTTAAGTTTGAAAATGTGAAATAAGCTGCTTATTTTTTAAGAATATTTCTGAAACGGAGCCTTAGGAAAGGAAATGAGTGCTTATGAAAATCCAACCATCTTCTTCCGCTCATCGCTAATGGCTTCACAATAAATATAAGTACAGTAATAATTTTAATGTGAATAGAAATCCGGTTTGTATGAATTCTTAACTTTCTGACCAGGACCTGCTTCACTTTTACTCAGATCTGACAATAGGTAAATAATTGTAATTTGTGCAGTTGGTAACACAAAAAAGTTACGACGTATCATACTCACATTTTGTCCTCGTCATTGGACTGATTCCTGCTCGCCAACAAAAGAAATATTTCTTCCATCCTTTTTTAAGTGTATAATTTTGTAGTTTTAACTTATTAAAAAAACATATCATTACACGTAAACCATCAATTTTTATCTCAACTTTTCAATATTATCTCTTTACCTACTAAATTATAAAATGTTAACGTGATAACTTTAGAAACTTTTACCCATTACATTCTCAAAATGGACATTTATTAAAGAAAAATTCAAAATAGAATAGTGGACTGTTATTTGGAGGCGGAGGGAGTAACACTTAAAACTAAAGGAGAAGAATATGTCTAGCACTGGAGATATGCATAAGAATGTTGTTGAGCATGTATAAACGACATGCATTGTTCAAAAACCCATAAGAAAAACTCTGAATTCCGAAATCCTTTTACAATGAAAAAGGAAAGGATACCCTAGAACAATATATCGAATTATGGATTCTGGTTACCCAAAACCACTTAGTGAGACGAAAGTATTGGCATAACGAACGAAAAAACAACGACCGTAGCATTCCAATTTTGAACGGGCAAACGGGCAAGACTTAAAGTCTTGACACGTTTGCTTGATCCCTACTCCATAAATTTGCTCGACAGTCTTCTCACGCAAATTGCATGTAAATAAACCTCGTAAATCCCATCCAAACAGCAACTCATCATTTTGGATGTCCAGAAAGCTAATGGATGATTTCCCATAATCACACTACGTATTACGGAACGGATAATGTTCCACATCAAAATAATGTTCCACATCCAAATGAAGCCTTCCCAAGTATCTTGTCTCCAAATGAAGCCTTACCAAGTATCTTGTCTCCCAAATCCACTTTTCATAATCCTCCAAAACCCACACGAGCTAATTTCCCTTTCATCTCAAAGATGCACATATCCCAACGCGGCTCCAGTGAAATACATCCCTCTCCTGGATGAGGCTTAGAACAAAATTCCTCAGTGTCCATGTTAAATATCATGATGGAATTGCTACAAATGTCATCATTATCATTTATGCGAAAAGGGTGAACCATCCAGTGTAGGGCTCCATTTAGTGTTGTTGCCAAAGTACACGGTTGGTAAGGAAAGTTATCATGTTTTCTCCACAACTGACCTCTCAAACTGTATATAAAGAACTTGAAATCCATGCCCTCCGCATATATGAAAAGCAGCCTGTAATCCTTGGTAAATGGATGAGAAAAACCCACATACCATACTTTCATGAACCGGAGGCCTTATAGTTACTCTTTCCCCTGTAAGAGGATTCCAGACAAAATATAACATTCTAGCAAACCTCTCATGAAACACAAGCAACCCATTGCATGACCCATAAAGATGTGGTGTATGTAGCGATTCCAAGGGCATTAATTCAGCACTCATTTTCTTGATCATCTATTTTGCTTTGGCTCGTTCGTCAAAAATAAACATGTCAAACAAACGTGGCACGAAAAGAACTGAAGTAGCTCTCTTAAGATGCAATTCAACAAAATTAGGTGTTAAAGTTAATGCCAACCGTTGCTTGCATACCCTTCGACATTCCAACACATAATCTCTGGGGAGTCTACAGAGGATGTCAATAAAGATGTCCTCGGGAAGATCTCGCATGAAAAAGCCAGCTTTACGAATAATAAGTGAACAAATTAGCTTATCCCAAAGATGTGAAATCCATGTCAAGCACTCAAGGACCATTGTGCCTGAAAAAGCAAAAATACCAATAAAGCTCACCACATGAAATATATTAATTACGTAGAAGCAACATGCAGAGAATCAAAATCAAGAGGACATTATAACAAGAATATGAACACACTAAAAGCATGGTGCGGGTTCTATTTAAGTATTGTGTGTTTTGCATATACACATAGTATCCCTGAACCCTCTAAAAATGACAGAATAATGTTCGTGTCTATTATTCTTAGGCTTAAAGTTTTGAGTGTTGATTGATTTTTAAGAAGGGCTCTCTTTTTCATATTAACATTGTTCGAGCTCCATCTTGTAGCGGCTATTCAAGTTGTAGATTAACTTGAGTATGGAAATCCTCTATAGCCTATGAAGCACTGATACTCCTAGAGGCCGGTGCGTCCCCGTGTCCGACACGGAGATACGTGGGAAACATGGCAAAATACATATGGAACACGCCACGTGGAGAATTAACTTTTTTAGGGGGACATGAGAGGTGCATAGCGAGGACGCTCGAGGGATACAACATACAGCGGGGACACGACAATGATTAAATATGCAATTTTTTAAATTTTTTTGGGGGACATGTGAATTACTAAAAATATTTTGGGTTAAAAGTATGTAATAGGATGCTTGTTTACATCTATTGAAGCTTGAAGCTTATTTATCTAACGATTTTTCTATTGGTATAAAATAAATATTATATTATTTATTTTTTTCAGTGTAACCTATCCTGTTTGTGTCCCCCATTTTTTAGAAATCCCGCGTCCTGTGTCCATATTCGTGTTTGTACTACTACAAAGAGTCTTTTGCAAATAAATGTGACAAGGAAAAAGCACAATGCAAGTAGAACATGAGAGGACAGTATGAAAAAATTGATAAGGAAGAGGCAGGGATGCAATAAAATTGTAGGTTTATGCCATTGTTATCCCCCCCAAAATGATGTATATGCCATTGTTATCCCACGCGTGCTTTCCTGTGAAGTAGTAGTTTATCTGCAACAAATAATTGAAATCACAAGTCGTACTATCTACGATGATATCCATATAGCATGTAGACGTAGCACGTACAAAGCAAATCAATACTACATAAAGCATAATAGGGTATGGGCATCCTAGCCATGTAGTGAACGCTTTTCAACTTAAAGCCAAATCCCAACCATATTCTAAGAAGATTGGTTGAACGAGTTCCTTTTGGGTGCAAATTAGGGCCCCACCCGAGGGATTTAAGAAAACAAACCTTACCCAATGAAAGAAAGAAGCTACTATATATGGTGTCCAAAGAGTCCCAAACGTCGAATGTTGTCTATGTCAAGGATGGACGCTATAACAACTTTACCACTCTATTCAGATGTGTCACGTTCAACTTGTGTTATCTAGGACTAGTGCTGATCATAATCCCAGGACTACACATGTCCTAGTAACGACACTATACGATAAAGAACAAACGAACTTTCTAAACCCAATTGCACATAATGATGCTTTATGATTCATCTACTGGCTAAGTTTTATAAAGTAGATTATATACACAAATATCATACCTGGGTAACACAACGATCAAGTTTTGTATTAACAAATTGTTGGAAATTTATTATTTTAATATTAAATTTCTGTACATTTTTTGGTGCTAAACTTTTATAAGTCACGTGTATATCTACGTGAGAGGCTATTATCTTAGCGTTTATTTGGATATCCACTTGAAAGATCAAATCTGATCTTGAAATCACATCATTTAATTGGGTGTTTGGATATCTAGAAGCAAATCTAGAAGAATCAAGGAGTATATCTAACAAATCTAGAAAATCTAAGAACAAATCTAGGATCAAGGAGCATATCTTTCGTATCTATTTACTTATAAATCCTATGGGATTTAGTCATTAATGTAAGAGATATAGCTTGATTTGTTTCTTTTCTCCATTTTGCCCTTATATGTATGTTTTGATGCCTATATAAGGCTTGCTTGAGTGACTTTGTATATAAGAAGCAATCCCAGCCAAAAAAGCCGAGAGTAATACCAAAACTTTTCCAAACACTTAGCTTTTTCCATACTCAATTCTTCCTTCTATCTTTGTTTTCTCAAAACCAGAGAGTTTTTAATATGTACGTGAGAGTTTTGGGCAAAGTGTAAGGCTATTCTTTTGTGGAGCTTTGGGTTCTCCTACTTGTGCAGAGTAGGTCCGAACCATATGATAAATTATCGGGCTGTTTATATCCTAAAGGGGACAAGTCAGAAATTTTCTACTGCATTGGTTTGTTACCGTAGAGGGCTTGAATATCCTTAAAAGAGAGCAAGATTTCCGCGACTCAGCCTGTTAATTTGTCCATTGTTATATCTATTTTTGGTGTAAACTTTTGTAATATCACCAACACAAATGATGCAGCCGGTTAAAAAGTTGGTAGTTCACCTAGGGTTGCGTAGTTAAACCCAAAATAGCCAACCCGGCCTAACCTGAGAAAAAAGTGTATATCTGATTAGTACAAAATATTGAGTCGTTATTAAAAACTACTGTAATATCATCAATCGAAGGGTACATCCCCAACTAAATAACGACATTCCTTTGGCATTCTAACACACAATCTCCGGAGAGTCTACTAAGATGTCAATAAAGATTTCCTCTTGCATGGCAAAACCAGCTTTACGAATAGTAAGTGAACAAATTAGCTTATTCCAAAGATGTGGAATCCATGTCAAGCACTCAAGGACCATTGTGCCTAAATAATCACAAATACGAATAAAGCTCAATACAAATAATATACTCCGTATTAATTACGTAGAAGCAACATGGAGAGAACCAAAACCAAGAGGATATCATAAGAAGAATATGCACACACTTGGAACGTGATGCGTGTTCTATTTAAGTATTGCGTGTTTTGGTTATATAATAAATTAAATTAAATTATTAGACACGCCAAATGGCGTGTCGGACACGTGTCCCCATGTTCGGACACAACGACACCTCGGACACAGCGACACCTCGATGCTTCGTAGGTTGTGGAGGTGGAATACCTATTCTTCCCTTACATTGGTGGGGAATATGTCATTTGGGATGCTTTCCGTCTAAATTGTCTGGGTCTGTTAAGCATTGAACCAAATAGAGCGCAATGTGATAGTTTAAGGACGCAAAAAAAAAAAAAAAAACTCAAAGGTAGAAATTACAGGGAAGAAAAAGTTTAACCCTCACAGATGAAAAAATCCAGTTGAAACCAGAGAGATTCCAAGTAAAGAAAGACGAACCTGGGGAAAAAATGAAACCAACTAATGAGATTCAATTGCCCAGAATTGTTCAAAACCTCGATAAATCGATACTTGAGAGAGAGAGAGAGAGAGAGAGAGAGAGAGAGAGAGAGCTCACGATCGTAGTCCGGATCGCCGTCGTAGGAAATCGATCGACGGTGAGAACGTGAACTGGCAGATACAAGTACAAGAGACGAGATAACGTGGAGACTAAAGGTATGAGATTTATGTTGTTCCTCCACACAACAGACGGACTTGTTAACATAGGGAATAATTATTCAATGGCCGGGCCCGTCAAGGTGCTCCAAACCTTTTTTCCATCGTGGTTTTACTACAAAGTATTATAGCTCCCATAATATGTGGTAGAGAAGTGTTAGGAGTACTGCCCGCGTGATGTCCCAAGGCACTTATGGGCTCTCATTTGGATTGTTTAATAGTCGGTAGCTTCTCAATCAAGACGTCCTACATGATGCCCACCTTTTCTTTTTTTGGCCTTCTAAGTTAATAGGGGTGTCCAAGAAATCCAACAAAACCGGTAAACCGGACCTACCAGACCGAACTAGCCTATTTGGATTGGTTTTATGGTTTAATGAATTGGTTATTGTTCTACAAAAATGGGACGGAATATTTTTGGTTCGGTCCCTTATTCCATAATTGGAAACCTTAGTTTAAACCTAACCAGACCATTTATTTACAAAAATAGACTTGAAGAAATAAATATTTATGTTGCAATTAGATTATGTTTCCTACTACTACTACTACAAAAAAAAAAAAAAAAAGTTTTTGTTCCCACCAAACTCTTTGTTTCCCAGGTCTCTTTGCAATCAGAAATCCCCTCAAACTCTTTGTTCCCACCGTCAATAAGATTTCTCTTTTTTCTTTGTTTATCCTCTCAATCAGATTAACTTGAAAGTAGTATGTTTTCCACCAAACTCCTCGAAGATTATACTTACACTTTGGAAATTGGGGGATGGTGGCGCAGCACCGGACTATGCACAATCCGAGTTATCAAATTGTGCATCTGATGGCTCGGGTCTCATGCGCTTTTTATTTTCCTAGATTATGTTGCAGGCATGGGAAAATGTTCACAAATACAGAGTTATATCAGGCCTCCATGCCAACAAAAATTAAAGCATCGAAGAAACCTAATCGGATGTACATGGTTCTTAGCTCATCTGGTTCTATCCCTCGGTTTTCCAGAGAAAGTTCTGGTGTTCGAGCCTCTGGAGAGACGTTGAATCACCTTTAGTTGACAACATACTAATTTCTCATAACGTACCCCTACTTATGTATATAATATTGAAAAAAAAAAAGAAAAGAACAAGAAGAAACCCAACCGAACAAGAAGAAAATCTCACCTGGCGTAATGGAGGGTACATTAAGATGGTACCAATTAACTAACGAGAAATGCTACGCTTACAACATTCCATTACAACATGTATACAACATGCTGACGTGACACTGGAACACAATTGTAATGGAATGTTGTAAGCATAGCATCCCTGTTAACTTTAGGCATCCGCAAAGCTCAAGAACACTTGTCGTCGGATAACCACAAAAGAGACAAGGTTCCAGTGAGGATGGAAGAAAATAATTGAAGGTGAAACATAATGATGAGATATATTCAACGCGCTTTGGATTTAGGAGCCAAGCTGAACATTAAATGAAATTAGTGGGGGAGAAGTTAGGTGTATAATTTAAGGAAATTCGTTGAAATCGAGGAGGAGAAATTAGCGAAAGGATTAATGCTCTAGACGACTTGAATGAAGAATTTTTTTGATCAGCTAGATGTTTTCGAGGAGGATGATGATGCCTTTGAGGATGGTGCCTCTCTTTCTCTAGAATTTTAATTCCGGGGTTTTGCGGTTTTGGGTTGTTTCTAGCTTGGTTTTTTATTTTGTTCTTTCGGTTTGTTTGTCATGGTTGTGGGTTGGTCTCTTGGCTTTTGTTTGTTTTGATATTGCCTGTCGGTGGATTGTTTTTAACGATTTTTCGGTGTTTGTTTGTGGTGTTTTGGTTGGCATTTTGCTTTCTTTTGGTTTTGATTTGCTGGTGTGTATGATCAAAGAAAAAAAAAATCAATGCTCTTCAATTCCATTTGTACAACATTGACAAATTTATCGGTGAATTGTGGGTGATAAACGATAATGCCAGAAGCGGTACAAGGCTTGATACGGTTCATGAAAATAAAACATAAAAGTGTCCGTGAAAAAAAAAATAAAGGGTTCAGATTCATATTGCTGTAAATCTGAGACCTACATTTTCCTTTTATGGACATTTTCATGTTTTCTAACAATTTTGTGCATCGACTCTTTTTTTTTTCTTTTTTTTTTTTACCGTTCGTTAATCCTAAACTACTCCATCCTAGAGGACTAAAAGAGAGAGATGAATGTTTACGAGAATCCAACCATCTTCTTCCTCTCATGGCTAATGGCTTCACAATAAATAGTAAGTACAGTAATAATTTTAATGTGAATAGAAATCCGGTTTGTATGAATTCTTAACTTTCTAACCATGACCTGCTTCGCTTTTACTGAGATCTGACAATAGGTAAATACTTGTAATTTGTGCAGTTGGCAACACAAAAAAGTTACGACGTATCTACTCGCATTTTGTCCTCGTCATTGGATTGATTCCGGCTCGCCAACAAAAGAAATATTTCATCTGTCTCTTTTTAAGTGTACAATTTCGTAATTTTAATTTATTAAGAAAATATATCATGACACGTAATTAGTCAACTTTTACCTCCACTTTTCAAAATTATCTCTTTACCCACTAAATTAAAAAATGTTAACGTGATAACTTTAGAAACTTTTAACCATTACATTTTCAAAATAGATATTTATTAAAGGACAATCCAAAATAGAATAATGGACTGTTATTTGGCGGCGGAGGGAGTAACACCTAAAACTAAAGAAGAAGAATATGTCTAGCACAGGAGATACGCATAAGAATGTTGTTGTGCATGTATAAACGACATACATTGTTCAAAAACCCGTAAGAAAAGACTCTGAATTCCGTAATCCTTTTACAATGAAAAAGGAAAGGGCACCCTAGAGCACTATTTCGAATTATGGATTCTGGTCACCCAAAACCACTTGGTGAGACGAAAGTCTTGGCATAACGAACACAGAAAAAACGGCCGCAATTGCGTTCCAATTGCGAACGGGCAAACGGGCAAGACTCTGAGTCTTGACACGTTTGCTTGATCCCTACCCCATAAATTTGCTTGACAGTCTTCTCACGCAAATTGTATTTAAATAAACCTCCAAAATCCCATCCAAACAGCAACTCATCATTTTGGATGTCCACAAGGCTAATGTATGAGTTCCCATAATCAAAGTTGCGAGGATAACGTTCCACATCCAAATGAGGCCTTACCGAGTGTCTTTTCCCCCAAATCCAGTTTTCATAATCCTCCAAAACCCACACGTCGACAAACAAGTCACCCAACAGCATATAGAGAGCTAATTTCCCTTTCATCTCAAAGAGGAACACATCCCTATGCTCGATCAGCGAAAGATAACCCCTTCCTGGATGAGGCTTAGAACAAAATTCCTCAGTGTCCATGTTAAATATCATGACGAAAGTGCTATAAAAGGGAATGTCATCAATATCAGTTATGCGAAAAGGGTGAACCATCCAGTGTAGGGCTCCATTTAGTGTTGTCGGGGGAGTCAAAGCACTCGGTCGGTAAGGAAAGTTATCAAGTTTTCTCCACAACTAGCCTCCCAAACTGTATAAAAAGAACTTGAAGTCCATGCCATCCAGGTACATGAAAAGCAGCCTATAATCCTTGGTAAGTGGATGGAAGAAAAACCCACATACCATACTTTCATGAACCAAAGGCCTTATAGTTACTCTTTCCCCTCTAAGAGGATTCCAGACAAAATATAACCTTCTAGGAAACCTCTCACGAAACACAAGCAACCCGTTGCACGACCCATAAAGATGTGGTGTATGTGGCGATTCCAAGTGCATTAATTCGGCACTAATTTTCTTGATCATCTTCTTCGCTCTGGCTCGTTCGTCAAAAATAAACATGTCAAACAACCATGGCACGAAAAGAACTGGAGTAGCTCTCTTAAGATGCAGTTCAATAAAATTAGGTGTTAAAGTTAATGCCAACCATTGCTTGCATACCCTTCGACATTCTAACACATAATCTCCGGGGAGTCTACTGAGGATGTCAATAAGGATGTCCTCGGGAAGATCTCGCATGAAAAAGCTAGCTTTACGAATAATAAGTGAACAAATTAGCTTATCCCAAAGATGTGGAATCCATGTCAAGCACTCAAGGACCATTGTGCCTAAAAAAGCAAAAATACCATTAAAGCTCACTACATGGAACATATTAATTACGTAGAGGCAGCATGCAGAGAATCAAAACTAAGAGGACGTTATAACAAGAGTATGAACACACTAAAAGCATGGTGCGGGTTCTATTTAAGTATTGCGTGTTTTGCATATACACACACTAGTATTGCTGAACCCTCTAAAAATGACAGAATAATGTTCGTGTCTATGATTCTTAGGCTTAAAGTTTTGAGTGTTGAATGATTTTTAAGAAGGGCTCTCCTTACCATATTAACATTGTTCGAGCTCCATCTTGTAGTGGCTATTCAATTTGTAGATTAACTTGAGTATGGGAATCCTCTATAACCTATGAAGCATCGACACTCCTAGAGACCGGCGTGCTCCCGTGTCTGGCAAGGAGATACGTGGGGAACATGGCAAAATACATATGGGACACACCACGTGGAGTGTCCAATAAATTGAATTAACTTTTTTAGGGGGACACGGTGAGGATGCGTGAGGTATACAGCAGGGACACGACAATGATCTGCCGCGTCCGTGTCCCCCATTTTTGAGAAATCCCGTGTCCATATTCGTGTCTGTGCTACAACATAGAGTCTATAGCAAATATACATCCCCATAAAAAAAATGTGACAAGGAAAAGGTACAATGCAAGTAGGACATGAGAGGACAATATGAAAAAATTGATACGAAAGAGGCAGGGATGCAATAAAATTGTAGGTTTATGCCATTGTTATCCCCCCCACCCAAAAAAAAAAAAAAAACCCGATGTATATGCCATTGTTATCCCACGCTTGCTTTCCTCTGAATTAGTAGTGCATCTGCAATAAATAATCGAAACCACAAGTCGTACTATATACAATGATATTCATATAGCATGTAGACGTAGCACATACAAAGCAAATCAAAACTACATAAAGCTTGATAGGGTATGGGCATCCTAGCCATGTAGTGAACGCTTTTCAACTTAAACCCAAATCCCAACCATATTCTAAGAAGATTGGTTGAACGAGTTCCTTTTGGGTGCAAATTAGGGCCCCACCCGAGGGATTTAAGAAAACAAACCTTACCCAATGAAAGAAAGAAGCTACTATATATGGTGTCCAAAGAGTCCCAAACGTCGAATGTTGTCTATGTCAAGGATGGACGCTATAACAACTTTACCACTCTATTCAGATGTGTCACGTTCAACTTGTGTTATCTAGGAGACTAGTGCTTAAAAAAAATTGATCATAACACATCTCCCAGGACTACACATGTCCTAGTATCAACACTATACGATAAAGAATAAACAAACTTTCTAAACCCAATTGCACATAATGATGCTTTATGATTCATCTACTGGCTAAGTTTTATAAAGTAGAAAATATACACAAATATCATACTTGGTTAACACAATGGTCAAGTTCTGTATTAACAAATGATGCAGCCAGTTAAAAAGTTGGTAAAAGAACATTTGCTTAGTTAAACCCGAAATAGCCCACCCGGCCTAACCTAAGAACAAGGTGTATATCTGATCAGTACAAAATATTGAGTCATTATTAAAAACTACTGTAATATCATCAATCGAAGGGTACATCCCCAACTAAAAACGGCATCCAGCATGGTACTTCCTCTAAAAGAACATTTGCTTTGTAAGACAATTGCAAGAGCCAATAAACTGATTCTACGAAACTAGGCGGCGTGTTTGGGCCATGATTCCTCTTTGCTTAATGTGGGTTATATGGCGAGAGAGAAATTCTAGATGTTTTGAAGGAATCGAGCATTCGTTGGCTAGACTTAAGAGTCTTTTGGTGAATAGTTTGTATAGCCAGGAGAAAAAAGATTGTAATCCTTCTACTGATCAGTTTTTAGATTGGTTTGCTCTTTTCTTTTCGCTCGGAGGTGCATAGGGCCTTTTTGTATTTGGCCTTTTTTTTTGTTTACGGGCAGCATTCCCTTAATGCCTCGTTCTAATATATTTATTCATACTTATATAAAAAAAAAACTAAACTAAACTAAACCCATGTGGCAAAATTTTGAATCTTTACTAAGTTAGTGTTTTTAAGCAATCATTGCAGTATATCTTTGCAGGTACGAGAATTGAAGAAAGACGAAGATGGGGGAAAAAAAGATCGATCAATAGAACCAGCCGATTAGAGCATTAAAAAGAAGTCTCATAGTGAAAGTCCCGTGGTCCATCACTAAAATTCTAAGAAAAACTGCTAATACGATCGGAAAACAACTATTGAGATTTAATTGCCCAGGAAACAACTATAGAGATTCAATTGCATACCAATAATTCCTTCCGTTATGGAGGGAAAGATAAATCGATACATGAGAGAGAGAGAGAGAGAGAGAGAGAGAGAGAGAGAGAGAGAGAGAGCTCACGATCGTAGTCCGGATCGCCGTAGGAGGATATCGATTTGGGTCACCGACAGCGAGAACGGGAACTGATGGTATAATACTCTAACTCTACATGTACATGCAAAGGCCAAGTACAAGAGACGAGATAACACGTGGGGACAAAACGTTTGAGATTTATGTTCCTCCACACAAATGCAAATGCCTAGTTTGGAATTATAAGCCAAATGATTTATATTTTTAGATTTTTATTTGATTTTTTTGTAATTGTTAGTTATTTTGTTGGTTTTTTTGGAAGATTATTGATTCCGAAAGGAATGTAAAAAGTAAAAAATTGCGATTGAAATCTTTTTTTTTATTTTAAATAAACCTCCTTTTCATAAAGAGGTTACAATTGAGTTTGAGCTTCTATTAGGGTTTGTTGTTCTTACGAAGTAATGAGTTTTGTCATTCATTTTTTTTTTAAACTAATGCACTAAAAAACTTGTCTCTTACTGTCTGTTTGTTGAATGGATAAGATTTTGAGTGAATAAGGAAGAATGATGGATATGTTATAAGAGGAATTTAGTTAATTATGAATGCAATGTCAAGGGGAAGGATTACCCATGTTTATCTCTTCCAAGGTCCTCGTGGGTCTGGGAAGACGTTAACGGCCAGGATGTTTTGCACAGGCCGGCGGCTCTACATTCACTATTTCATGGTCACATGAATATCCAAACAAATTTTTTTTGCTTATAATATATGTAAAAATTATGGGCTAACCTCTCTTTGAACACCCAACTCAAATATCAATGAACACTCAATTCTAATAATCATAATCTTGAACACCTAAGCCAAAAAGAATTGAACACCCAACTCAAGCAATTGAACACTCAATCACAACCCAATTACATTCCATCAATCCAAATAATTCATAGTTGAACATCTAACACATTATCTCAAATAAAACTCACAATCCTAATTAAAAAAAAGAAAGAGAAAAAGAAGAATTTAGTGATTTAAGTATTATGCCTGTGTTCTCCCTCCCTCCCTATTGTCGATGGTCTTAATGTGTTAATTTTGCATTTGTAACAATAACTACTTTATTTTTTTTAATCTTGTTTGCTTATAGAATAAAAGACAAAGCTTTAAAAATTTCAATAACATACATTCCCCGTTAGCTTGAATAATATTCCTTCGAATTTAAGATTAAGATAGAAAATCTCATCATGACATCCTAATGAACAATATATTTTTGAAAAAGGGTCGGCCTCAACATACTCTCTACGATTTCTTTCAAAATAGTTTTAGTAGATTAATACACCGATTAAATGTTGGCAAAAAATATGATAACTCATCTAGCTAAAATAACTCTAAAATTTAAGTCCCTCCATTCTCGAAACACTATTGACTATGCAATACAACAACTTAAAAAAAAAAAAGAAGATTTTTTGTTAAAAAATATGGTACATATTTTTAAGTTCTCATTTTGCCTCGTAGTTAATTTTCTAAAAATAAAAGTCATGTTTTTTTTGTCTACACTATTTATATTAATACATGAGGTTTTGCACATATATTATTGGTTGATATATCAGCGAGTAGAGTTAAGGTAATTTTTGAACACCCTATCACAAATTTCTGGAGCCGCCACGGATGTTTTGCAGCTGCCTTGAGTTGCCTTGCCAATAAAGAATCCAAACCATGTGGGGTGGGTCTGTAGGGAATGTGCTGATTTTATCTGTGGTAAAACCAACAATCTCATAGAAGTTGATAGCACTAGTAGAAGGGAATCGACAGAGTTAAATAAGGACCTTTCGAAAAACCTGTCCGTTGGTCCTTCATCAGCATTTTCACGATGCAGAGTCTTCATTACTGATGAGTGTCACTTGTTGCCGTCTAAGATGTGGCTGGCATTTCTTTAAGTTTCTTGAGGAACCGCCTCCGCGCGTTGTGTTCGTATTTGTGAGTACCGCTGATCTTGACAATGTCCCAGACTCCCATGTGCCGTGTTATCTCGGTGCCCGAAATATGTCTTTAACAAGTTCAAGGATAGCGATATTGTGGCTAGACTGAGAAAGATCTCTGCTGATGAGGATTTGGACGTCAAGATGCACTGGATTTGATTGCTTTGAATGTAGATGGTTCGCTTCAAGATGCTGAGACTATGTTTTGACCAGTTGAAAGACGATTACTTCTTCTCTTGTGAACGAACTTGTAACTCTCCTACCCTTGATTCCTTCACCTGATCTTTTTTTTTTTTATACTCAAAAAGGATGGGAAGGGACAACCAGTGTAGCAACCCTTTTTAGGCGTGACCATAGGGGCTCCCTACCCGCCAATGGAATATCCGGTTCGAGCCATAGCTACCATCCATGAGAACGGACCATCACCGGCCACGGCACCACCTAGTGTACAACTATTGAAAGATCCCTCCCTTCGATCCACAAACGAGGCTCGAGCATCCGCCGGGAACTCGAACTCTCGCCTGCGTTAAGACTCTATCCTAGAGAACTTAGGGAGGAAGATGAGAGCTTACGAAAATCCAATCATCTTCTTCCTCTCATGGCTAATGGCTTCACAATAAATAGTAGGCACGGTAATAATTTTAATGTGAATAGAAATCCGGTTTGTATGAATTCTTAACTTTCTGACCATGACTTGCTTCACTTTTACTCAGATCTGACAATAGGTAAATACTGAGAATCAAAAAAAAAACGATAGGTAAATACTTGTAATTTGTGCAGTTGGTAACACAAAAAAGCTACGACGTATCTTACTCACATTTTGTCCTCGTCATTGGACTCACATTTTGTCGTCGTCATTGGACTGATTCTTGCTCGCCAACAAAAGAAATATTTCCTCCGTCCCTTTTTAAGTATACAATTTCGTAATTCTAATTTATTAAGAAAACACATCATTACACGTAATCCATCAACTTTTACCTCCACTTTTCAATATTATCTCTTTACCCACTAAATTATAAAATGTTAACGTGATAACTTTAGAAACTTTTACCCATTACATTTTCAAAATGGTCACTTATTAAAGAAAAACTCAAAATAGAATAATGGACTGTTATTTGGAGGCGGAGGGAGTAACACCTAAAACTAAAGGAGAAGAATATGTCTAGCTCATGAGAAATGCATAAGAATGTTGTTGTGCATGTATAAACGACATACATTGTTCAAAAACCCATAAAAAAAAATAATAATAATAACACTCTGAATTCCGAAATCAAAAGGGTAACCTAGAACACTATTTCGAATTATGGATTCTGGTCACCCAAAACCACTTGGTGAGACAAAAGTCTTGGCATAACGAACGAAAAAACGGAGGCCTTCATAGCGTTCGAAGTTGGCATAACGAACGAAAAAATGGAGGCCGTAATAGCGTTCCAACTTCGAACGGGCAAACGGGCAAGACTTAGAGTCTTGACATGTTTGCTTGATACCTACTCCATAAATTTGCTCGACAGTCTTCTCACGCAAATTGCATCTAAATAAACCTCCTAAATCCCATCCAAACAGCAACTCATCATTTTGGATGTCCAGAAAGCCAAGGGATGATTTCCCATAATCACAGTACATATTACTGAACGGATAACGTTCCACATCCAAATGATAACGTTCCACATCCAAATGAAGCCCTACCAAGTATCTTGTCCCCCAAATCCACTTTTCATAATCCTCCGAAACCCACACGTGGACATCCAAGCCATCCAACATATAGAGAGCTAATTTCCCTTTCATCTCAAAGATGCACATATCCCAATGCGGCTCCAGTGAAATACATCCCTCTCCTGGATGAGGCTTAGAACAAAATTCCTCAGTGTCCATGTTAAATATCATGATGGAATTGCTACAAATGTCATCATTATCATTTATGCGAAAAGGGTGAACCATCCAGTGTAGGGCTCCATTTAGTGTAGTCGCCAAAGCACTCGGTTCGTAAGGAAAGTTATCAAGTTTTCTCCACAACTGGCCTCCCAAACTGTATATAAAGAACTTGAAATCCATGCCCTCCGCGTACTTGAAAAGCAGCCTGTAATCTTTGGTACGTGGATGGAAGAAAAACCCACATACCTCACTTTCATAAACCGGAGGCCTTACAGTTACTCTTTCCCCTGTAAGAGGATTCCAGACAAAATATAACCTATTAGGAAACCTCTCACAAAGCACAAGCAACCCGTTGCACGACCCATAAAGATGTGGTGTATGTGGCGATTCCAAGGACATTAATTCGGCACTCATTTTCTTGATCATCTGATTCGCTTTGGCTCGTTCATCAAAAATAAACATGTCAAACAACCGTGGCAGGAAAAGAACTGGAGTAGCTCTCTTAAGATGCAGTTCAACAAAATTAGGTGTTAAAGTTAATGCCAACCATTGCTTGCATACCCTTCGACATTCCAACACATAATCTCCAGGGAGTCTACTGAGGATGTCAATAAGGATGTCCTCGGGAAGATCTCGCATGAAAAAGCCAGCTTTACGAATAATAAATGAACAAATTAGCTTATCCCAAAGATGTGGAATCCTTGTCAAGCACTCAAGGACCATTGTGCCTAAAAAAGCAAAAATACCAATAAAGCTCACTTCATGGAACATATTAATTACATAGAAGCAACATGCAGAGAATCAAAACCAAGAGGACATTATAACAAGACTATGAACACACTAAAAGCATGGTGCAGGTTCTATTTAAGTATTGTGTGTTTTGCATATACACATAGTAGTATCCCTGAACCCTCTAAAAATGAGAGAATAATGTTCGTGTCTATTATTCTTAGGCTTAAAGTTTTGAGTGTTGAATGATTTTTAAGAAGGGCTCTCCTTATCATATTAACATTGTTCGAGCTCCATCTAGCAGTGGCTATTCAAGTTGTAGATTAACTTGAGTATGGGAATCCTCTATAGCCTATGAAGCATCGACACTCTTAGAGGCCGGCGTGTCCCTGTATCCGACACGGAGATACGCGGGGAATATGGCAAAATACATATGGGACACGCCACGTGGAGTGTCCAATAAATTGAATTAACTTTTTTAGGGGACACGGTGAGGACGCGCGAGGTATATAGCAGGGACACGACAATGATATGTCGCATCCGTGTCCCCCATTTTTTAGAAATCCCGTGTCCTGTGTCCATATTTGTGTATGTGCTACTACATAGAGTCTATAGCAAATACACATCCCCATAAAAAAAATGTGAGAAAGAAAAGGCACAATGTAAGTAGGACATGAGAGGACAATATGAAAAAATTGATACGAAAGAGGCAGGGATGCAATAAAATTGTAGGTTTATGCCATTGTTATTCCCCCCCCCCAAAAAAAAAAAAAACTATTGTTATCGCACACGTGCTTTCCTCTGAATTAGTAGTGCATCTGCAATAAATAATCGAAATCACAAGTCGTACTATACACAATGATATTCATATAGCATGTAGACGTAGCACATACAAAGCAAATCAAAACTACATAAAGCATGATAGGGTATGGGCATCCTAGCCATTTAGTGAACGCTTTTCAAATTAAAACCCAAATCCCAACCATATTCTAAGAAAATTGGTTGAACGAGTTCCTTTTGGGTGCAAATTAGGGCCCCACCTGAGGGATTTAAGAAAAAAAACCTTACCCAATGTTAAAGGAAGAAGCTACTATGGTGTCCAAAGAGTCCCAAACGTCGAATGTCGTCTATGTCAAGGATGGACGCTATAACAACTTTACCACTCTATTCAGATGTGTCGCGTTCAAATTGTGTTATCTAGGACTAGTGCTAAAAAAAAAATATTGATCATAATCCCAGGACTATACATGTCCTAGTATCGACACTATACGATATAGAATAAACGAACTTTCTAAACCCAATTGCACATAATGATGCTTTACGATTCATCTACTGGCTAAGGTTTATGAAGTAGATTATATACACAAACATCATACCTGGGTAACACAACGGTCAAGTTCTGTATTAACAAATGATGCAGCCTGTTAAAAAGTTGGCAAGTGTTCACCTAGGGTTGTGTAGTTAAACCCAAAATAGCGAACCCGGCCTAACCTAAGAACAAGGTGTATATCTGATCAGTACAAGATATTGAGTCATTATAAAAAAACTACTGTAATATCATCAATCGAAGGGTACATCCCCAGCTAAAAACGGCATAAAAGAACATTTGCTTTGTAAGACAATTGCTAGAGCCAATAAACTGATTCTACAAAACTAGACGGCGTGTTTGGGCCATGATTCCTCTTTGCTTAATGTGGATTCTATGGCGAGAGAGAAATTCTAGATGTTTTGAAGGAATCGAGCATCCGTTGGCTAGACTTAAGAGTCTTTTGGTTTGGCCAGACTTAAGAGTCTTTTGGTGAATAGTTTTGTATAGCTGGGAGAAAAGAGATTGTAATCCTTCTATTGATCAGTTTTTAGATTAGTTTGCTCTTTTCTTTTCACTCGGAGGTGCATAGGGCCTTTTTGTATTTGGCCTTTTTTTTTTGTTTACGGACAGCATTCCCTTAATGCCTCGTTCTAATATATTTATTTATACTTATATAAAAAAAAACTAAACTAAACTAAACCCACGTGGCAAAATTTTGAATCTTTACTAAGTTAGTGTTTTTAAGCAATCATTGCAGTATATCTTTGCAGGTACGAGAATTGAAGAAAGACGAAGATGGGGGAAAAGAAGATCGATCAATAGAACCAGCCGATTATAGCATTAAAAAGAAGTCTCATAGTGAAAGTCCCGTGGTCCATCACTAAAATTCTAAAAAAAACTGCTAATACGATCGGAAAACAACTATTGAGATTTAATTGCCCAGGAAACAACTATAGAGATTCAATTGCATACCAATAATTCCTTCCGTTATGGAGGGAAAGATAAATCGATACATGAGAGAGAGAGAGAGAGAGAGAGAGAGAGAGAGAGAGAGCTCACGATCGTAGTCCGGATCGCCGTAGGAGAAAATCGATTTGGGTCACCGACAGCGACAACGGGAACTGATAGTATAATACTACAACTCTACATGTACATGTTAAGTACAAGTACAAGAGACGAGATAACACGTGGGGACAAAACGTTTGAGATTTATGTTACTCCACACAAATGCCTAAAATGACTTCTTTTTTTATTTAATTTTTTTTGTATTTATTACTAGTTTATTTGAAGATTATTGCTTCGTTATAATGAGAGGAATATGAAAAGTAAAAAATTACGATCGAAATTTATTTTTCTAAAAATAAATCTCCTTTTCATAAAGAGGTTATAATTGAGTTTCAATAGTTCTATTTGGGTTTGTTGTTCTTACGAAGTAATGAGTTTTGTCCTCCATTTTTTTAAAAACTAATTGTTTACACCCATTTTTGGCCAAAAATTAGAAAATGAGTTTATCAGTTATAAGGTGGCCTTGAAAAGCGTGATGACTGGTTGCCCACGGAATAAGACCAATTTGGAGGCCATTGACTAGATGGAGTTTGCAAAGGGTTGGCTCAAGTTGATGCCTAAAATTTCTTTACCACAAGACAAAGATTGGCCAAAGATTTGGGTTGATCCATTAGGCCTGAGTATTTTATCCAGGCCTAGATCAGTTCTTAAAAATAATAGAACCTTCAAATAGGTCCAAATTAGTTTAAATTGGGCATTCTCTCCAAGCCTGGGCTTACAAAGCTTATAAAGAATGGAGGCCTATGATTCAGCTCAAGTTCAGACCCAATTGATAGATGGGCCTATTTCTTTAAAAAAAATGTCACACATGGCCTTAATTGGCAAGAAAAAGCCTTAAGCTGCTTATAAGTAGCTCAAAGGCCTAGAATATTTTTGCTTGGCAGGCCGGGTAAGCTGGTTACAAACAGCTCAAAGTCTAAGTGGACCCCATTCTTCAGCATGTAGCAAGGCCAGGGACAGGTGGTGTACATGTAGCCCTTGGAGTTGCTGGCAAATGACTCATGAAGACCTAAGAAAGTTGCTCACAAGCAGCTCACCCAAATCTGGTTGGTCCTTTGTTTCTCGATTCTTCTTCCATAAAGAGTCAAACTTGGAGGATTTAAGGGCCCACAAGGGATGCAAGGACCAGTAAAATGGTGAGAAGGCCTGGAGAAGTATCGGTCCTCAGCTTTGGTGGGCCCAGAGGATGTCCATTCAAGCAGTAGCTTGAGTGTTGAAGCAGCTCAAAGGCCTGAATGCTGAAATTTCTTTTGTCCTTTTACAAAGTTTTATGCAGAAAGAAGGATTTTTCAGGCCTTGGCCGATTTCTTGGAGTGGAGAACAAGGTTTGGTCAAGAAGAAGTCTCTCATTGGAGCATTTTGAAGCAGCTTAAGAGGGCCACTTGGCAGCCATGCATTGAAGCATTTGAAGCAACTGAAGGCTTGTGGCTCCTGCCTATAAATCACAATTTTGAAAGCCTTGGGAAGGGTCCACAACCTCAAAAGCTCAAAGCTTATGCAACTTTATTTCCTTTTATTTCAAGCATTACTTGTACTCACTTCATAGTAGTTTAAGTTTTTATCATAATCCTTGTATCCAAGCTTCATTAAACCGTTAATGGAGTTTGTTTGATCCAAGTTTAGCCTAGTTTCATCTTTCTTTCCGTTTTTCTAGCAACGATTAGAAAATTTTAAGTCCTTAACTCGCAAAGGCAACCAAGGAACCATCACGAGGCCTTACCCTTTGGGCCAAGCACAATCACTCGAAATGAGTCAGATTTTGAGGCTTCCAGGCCTTGAAAACAACTTGGACAGCACCTGTCATTTCACGCCCGCAACATTAGCCGATTTGGTTTTGCACGTTTTTTGTGGAAAACACTAATGCACGTTTTTTTTGTGGAAAACAGTATTATGCCTGTGTTCTCTCTCCCTGCCTATTGTCGATGGTCTTAATGTGTTAATTTTGCATTCGTAACAATAACTACTTTATTTTATTTTATTTTTTTAATCTAGTTTGCTTATAGAATTAAAGACAAAGCTTTAAAAAATTCAATAACATACATTCCCCGTTAGCTTGAATAATATTCCTTCAAATTTAAGATTAAGATAGAAAATCTCATCATGGCATCCTAACGAACAATATACTCTCTACGATTTCTTTCAAAATGGTTTTAGTAGATTAATACACCGATTAAATGTTGGCAAAAAATATGATAACTCATCTAGAATAACTCTAAAATTTAAGTCCCTCTATTTTCGAAACACTTTTGACTACGCAATACAACTTCTTCAAAAAAAATTGATTTTTTGTTAAAAAATATGGTACATATTTTTAAGTTCTCGGTTTGCCTCGTAGTTAATTTTCTAAAAATAAAAGTCTTGTTTTTTTGTCAACACTATTTATATTAATACATGAGGTTTTGCACATATATTATTGGTTGATACATCAGCTAGTAGAGTTAAGGTAATTTTTGAACACCCTATCACAAATTCCTGGAGACGCCACTGATGTTTGCAGCTGCCTTGAGTTGCCTTGCCAGTAAAATATCCAAACCATGTGGGGTGGGTCTGTAGGGAATGTGCTGATTTCATCTGTGGTAAAACCAAGGATCTCATAGAAGTTGATAGGACTAGTAGAAGGGAATCGACAGAGTTAAATAAGGACCTTTCGAAAAACCTGTCCGTTGGTCCTTCATCAGCATTTTCAGGATACAGAGTCTTCATTACTGATGAGTGTCACTTGTTTCCGTCTGAGATGTGGCTGGCATTTCTTTAAGTTTCTTGAGGAACCGCCACCGCGCGTTGTGTTCATATTTGTGAGTACTGCTGATCTTGACAATGTCCCAGACTCCCATGTGTCGTGTTATCTCGGTGCCAGAAGTATGTCTTTAACTAGATCAAGGATAGCGGTTTTGTGGCGAGACTGAGAAAGATCTCTGCTGATGAGGATTTGGACGTCGAGATGCACTGGATTTGATTGCTTTGAATGTTGATGGTTCGCTTCAAGACACTGAGACTCTGTTTTGACCAGTTGAAAGACAATTACTTCTTCTCTTGTGAACGAACTTGTAACTCTCCTAACCTTGCTTCCTTTACCTGATCATTTTTTTTGATACTCAAAAAGGGTGGAAAGGGACAATCAGCGTAGTAACCCCCTTTGGGCGTGATCATAGGGGCTCCTTACCCGCCAATGGAATGTCCGGTTTAAGCCATAACTATCATCCGTGAGGACGGGTCGTCACCGTGCGGCCAGGCCACCGCACCACCTAGTGTACAACTGGTGAAAGATCCCTCCCTTTGGTCCACAAATGAGGTTCGAGCACCTGCTGGGACTCGAACTCTTCCCTGCATTAAGGGGGGAGATGATCCCCACCAACTGAGCTACCACCTCAGTGGTTTACCTGATCTATTTTAATTTTTTTTTCCTCTCACGGCTTCACAAAAAATATCTTTTTCTTTTGTCCTCCCTCTGTTGCTTTTTTGTACTGTTGGAAGTCTTGTCAGACGTTGGATTTGCACCACCTTGTGGTTTCACATGACTATGGGAATAGATTGGCAATCGAGACCGCATGGATCGGGACGAGGGATTATAGCGCACAGCTTGTGGTTCCAGAGGTAGTGGAGTTTGTGAATAGGTTTGAAGGTGGGTTTGAGTAGATAAAGGACCAGGAATCATGAAAAGGTTGTTGACAAGGGTGAGATGTTGGCCAAAGCATGGGGAACGAGTCTTGGGTCGCCGCCAGAGATGTGTTTGAGTGTGGTAATGCTGGGGTTGCCGGTTGGTTTGGGGAGTTCAAGTGATTCGGATGGTTTGAAGTTGAGGACCCATCTGAGGGATGGTTCGGGTGTTGAAGTACCAATATACTATCGGGCACCAAAAGATGGGGAGATTAATGCACTAACAGGGTATGCCCGGATATCTCATCAAGTTTATAACGTAGTTGATGAATATTACAGGTTCAGGGATGCAGTTAACAAGCTCGTTAACGATGGGGTTACTTACTTGTGCCGTTCTCTAATGTCGAAAAGGTATGCCTTTAATTCAAATAAATTGAGATACACGCATTGTATGCCATATAGAAGACTCTATCACTTGGTTGTTACTTTTCATCTGATATATATTTAGCCAGGAAAATTTTGATTTGTTTTATTGGAAGCTGACTTACAACGTTTCTGTGGCAATCACCGTCTTGTATAGCGCTTGCAACAGATAAATGTTCTCGTCTATGCTAGCTGTAATTTGCAAAAGTTTTGTTGCCTTTGTAAGTTTCATCATCAGCTTGAAATTTATTTGTGAATTCAAGTATTTTCTATTCATCCTGCTTAGTACAAGTTTTCCTTGGCTGTTGTAATTCCTTGATGTTTATCTAAACCATGATCTGATAGGTTGGAAATGTCTAGACTTTTCGAGTAACATCTCTTATGTGTCCGGTTCATCGATAGCTGTAGGTTTGCATAACTGAGACACAATTCGGTGACATCCCTCTGACAAGTAATATCCTACGTGTTTCGACTTTTTGAGTAATATCATTTTCATGTCGTGTTATATATGAGGTGATAGTTTGTGGTGGCAGAAAACACCCCATTAATGCCCAACTGATGGCTTTTACACACTTCCCCTTCTTTTTTTCTGAATGCACACAACTTCAGGATGGTGGTGACAATGGAAGCGGTGCTAGCTCTATATATGATTGATTCGGTGAATAGGCAAATCGCTGATGACTAGATGTTCACACGGTGAGGGGGTGCAAGTCACTTGAGCATGGGGTGCATTTGATTAGCGTTGTGGAATCAATGATCACCCACTTGGGCGTAGGGGGTGATTGTTGGGTACACCCAAGTAGAGTGTGAGCACACCCACAAACAGGTGAGCACACCCACACCCACTTGGGTGCTCTCTCGGAGATACTATCAAAGAGCACCGAAGTGAAGGAGAGAGAGAGGAGTGATGGTAGTCGGTTTGTGGCATGCCGGTGAGGTTTTTTCAAGTATATTGTATTTGATTTGTGAATAATACAATTACGGAGTTTTTCCTCGCATCTTTCATGTTTGTGCTTGGTTAGTTTGCGTGCTTGTGCTTGGGGTGCGGGTTCTGGGTCGGGGTCAGAACCCAACATGTCAAACTCAAACTT
Organism: Rhododendron vialii; assembly: GCF_030253575.1. Taxonomy (NCBI): domain Eukaryota; kingdom Viridiplantae; phylum Streptophyta; class Magnoliopsida; order Ericales; family Ericaceae; genus Rhododendron; species Rhododendron vialii. The sequence continues at coordinate 27,619,728 of NC_080567.1, read as the reverse complement.
TAACAAATTATATGGCCAGTGGCGCTACACTTGGATTAGTCTGGCTTTTCTTCACAACCACCTCCGGATTAGACACTGGCCCATTGAATACAAAATCATTCCGTGCTTTCCAGATGGCCCAACGGACTTGAAAAATAGCCCCAATCACTTCCGCTGAGGACTCCTTAGCCAAGTTACCATAGAACAATTCTTACAACCATTTACCTCTGAAACAATCAAACCAGCATAAACCCAGAAGGACCAACCATTGCCAAACCAAACAGCCCTAGTCCATGGACACCAAAACAAGACATGTTCGATAGATTCGTTCTCGTACTCACAGATTCATTTTTTATATACGAGAAACATATTCTAACGACAACTAAGCAATCCAATTCTTGGCAACATGCCACATTAAATGACGTACCTTTGGAGCAGTTGGGGTAGCTTAGAGATGTTTGATTCATATTTTGGTAATTTCTGGTCAAAAAAAAAAATTATTTTGGTAATTTTAATGGGCACAATAGCTTCATCCTCCAAGCCTGGGCTCTTCCGTTTAGGTTAAGAAGTTTTTCAGAACATTCCGAGAGGCCCACTTCTGGTCTTTGTATATGGGCTCCCAGTAATTGATGTGGATCAGGGCCTGTCAACAAAGGTGGGCTGACTAGCTGACCCATTTGATTTTTTACTGGGGAATACGACTGGGCTGGGCTTCCTAATTTGTTTGGATTAACAGCTATCTCCAACTGGTCCAATAAGGCCTTTCCTTTGCTGGCACGGCAAAGAGGTGCGAAATAAAACTGATATAAATTTCTAGTTTTTAGAAACTTGAAAATATCTAGCTCTCGAATATTTTGTGAAATATCTAGAGTTTATTGAAAGCATTAGTTAATTCTGGAATTAACTCAAAATTTATCTCGTATAAAAATGTCTTTGTACTAGAGTCTTACATGGAGTAGTATAAATAGGAATGAGTTGCTCTAGAATATTTTTCTGAAATATCTAGAGTTTATTTTGAGCATTATTTAATTATGGAATTAACTCAAATTTTATATTGTATAAAAATATCTTTGTACTAAAGTTTTACATGGAGTAGTATAAATAGGAATGAGTTCTAGCTATAAAAAAATTTGAGTTCAAGTATAATACAAAAACTTTTCTTCCCCACTCTTGTCTTTAGTATTCTCCCTCTTTCAAAAATCTTGTCTAACTAAATAATATAAACAAACGTATCGCGATACGTATCCCAATATGATTTTCAACAAACATATAGCAATAGGTATTCCAATGTGATCCATACAATTTGAAAAAACGAATACAAATATACTCTTATATGAATTGTGTAATACACGGAAGGACGGTTTGCTTTCTAGCCATATCTCCGCTCTCTCTCTCTCTCTCGCTAGTGGGTGGGGTTTCAAATACAACTGCATTGATCATATTATTCACTACTCCCATAACAATATTGTGCAACTCTTGATAGCGTAGTGCTTTGATTTTCTCTCTGCTTTTTGTTTGCTCATTCTTGGTGGTTGCTGGAGTCGCCATATGGGGCCTACAAAAAGGTGGCGAACCTTTCTTCTCCCCTCATGTTCTGCTTCTGCACGCCCCACCCCTCCACCTCCCCCCCCCCCTCTGACACCCACCCCTACACCGACCGACACTTCGACCGACGAGCTCCGACCGACAAGTCCACCAATTAATTATGTAAGATCTCAAGTCCATTTTAGGGTACCCTAAGATTTAGGTACTTTCATAAGATTTTAAGGTACATTTTTTTTATTATAAGATAGGATACCCTAGGGTAGGGTAGACAGTGGGGACACCTTCTGATAGACGTTACCATCAGGGCTCCGAAATTAATCAAGGTGCGTACAAACTGATCTAGATATCTAGTTATCAGAAAACAAAAACAATATAATTCAATATCTTGAAATTGAACAACAGATGCAGAATAATATGATATACATATGCGCTTATTTGTTGAGCTGATGATTTTGAAATAAGGAAAAATGAAACTACAATTTGCAGTGCTTTATGATAATAATAATAATAACATTATATTCCTGTGATGAGGTTCACTTCACTTCGTAGCTCCTAGGGTTCTCTCCCAGGGTATTGAACCGATTTTGGGTGAAGATAATCTGAAAGCATGTTTGCTATTGGTAGCGTCTTCTACACACACACACACACACACTCTCTCTCTCTCTCTCTCTCTCTCTCTCTCTCTCTCTCTCTCTCTCTCTCTCTCTAATTTTGAATTTGACCTTTCTTTTCAACAAACAACACAATGTTGGTTAGATACAACATAATCAGCATCACAACGCAAGCAGTAAACTAAGAAGAAAATAATAACATATCAAGCATTTTGACTTGATGCCCAACCATTCATTCATCCATTTACTTGGACTAGACTGTGAAGCGAAGTCTCACATCGCCTGTGTACCAAGTTATATGTGCAGATTCATCGCCGTCGTCGCGTACTCCTCCTCAACCTTCATCTTCAACTCTGCCGTTGTCACCGCAATCATTGCCGCCGCCACTACCATCACCTCCTCCAACTCGTTTTGGGCTCAGTCATGGATTCATCCTCATTGGGCCTAGTGAAGACATACCCCATTTCACAGACGGCCACCTACCAGCTCGATTGTTCTGTTTTCACTCTAATGATGAAATCACTGAAGAGACCCCCGGCCCCTCGAGCACTTGAGGTCCTCTCATCAAGCATTAAAACTTCTTTCGAGGCTGAAACTTCTTCCAAGGCTGTGGCCGGCACCTGCCCAACGACTGATCGTTATGTACCGAGTTCTAAGCGCTGGAGTCTTTTGAGAGACAACTTGAAGACATTCGTTCGAATGAGCTAAAACTACAAAAGCAAGCGGAAGAAGTGTGATAACTTCTCTCAGGAATACTTCCCAAGTTACAGAATGGGCTCCAACGTGACTTCTTCCCAAGTTACGGGACGCCAGAAGTCACGTTGGAGCCTGTCCCGTAACTTGGGAAGTATTCTCGGGAGAAGTTACTGCTTCTTCCGCTTGCTTTTGTAGTTTCAACTCATTCGAACGAATGTCTTCAAGCTGTCTCTCAAAAGACTCTAGCGCGAACTCAGTATGTAACGATCCGTCGCTGGGCGGGTGCCGGCCACAGCCTCGGAAGAAGTTTCAGTGGTTGATGAGAGGACCTCAAGTGCTCGACGGCCACGAGAGATGAACCGAGGGTCTCTTCCGTGATTTCATCGTTAGAGTGAAAATGGAACAATCGAGCTGGTAGGTGGCCGCCAGGCGCCAGTGAAACGGGGTATGTCTTCATTAGGCCCTATGAGGATGAATCCAGGACCGAGCCCAAAACGAGTTGGAGGTGGTGGCGGCGGCAATGACTACGGTGACGCATTTTAGCCCAAACTAGGTAAGAATTAGATTGTCAGTTCGAGAGTTGGTTATTCACACACACACACACACACAAAAAGAGCCTGAGAGCTAAGAGTATATTTGACACTATTGCAACTGACGTAAAAACAACGTTGCCCCGCATATGAAAAGTTATCATATAAACGATCAATGTTCAATATTCGTGATTGAACTTCATCGAACTACTCCGCCAACACGGAACAACTAATTTCCAACACACATTTGGATCAACTAATTTTCAACATACATTCAAATATGCCAACGCAAATAGATACGAATGAAACATTTAGATGAATGTCACTTCAGTTGTACTATAATAATGTATTTGTAACGTCTATGCACATATTAATGTTGCTTCCTTAACAACTAGTAAAATAGTAGGTTCTCACATCATTTTTGCTCTTCAATCTGTTTGCAAAAAAGCTTGCATGAAACGGCCTTCAAGATGAAAAACTCCAATCTTGCACGAAACGGCCTTCAAGATGAAAAACTCCAATCTAATTGATGAACGGAGCTGCCTCTAAGTTTAGTACCATGTTGTGAAAGAATATTATTTATGTACAGTTAGAAGCATTTTCACAACTAGGCCTTTCCTATGAATTTGATTTTAATAGTTTTTCTTTTCACTTAATTCTTCGTGTGTATTAGTACTATTACACCATCCAGGGTAGAGCTTCATTTAGTATTGTTGGGGGAGCCAAAGCACTCGGTTGGTAAGGAAAGTTATCAAGTTTTCTCCACAACTGACCTCCCAAAATGTATATAAAGAACTTGAAACCAATGCCCTCCAGGTACACGAAAAGCAGCCTGTAATCCTTTGTAAGTGGATGGAAGAAAAAACCCACATGCCATACTTTCATGAACCAGAGGCCTTATAGTATTAGTTACTTTTTTCCCCGTAAGAGGATTCCAAACAAAATATAACCTTTTAGGAAACCTCTTACGAAGCACAAGCAACACGTTGCATGACCCATGAAGATGTGGTGTATGTGGCGATTCCATGTGCATTAATTCGGCACTCATTTTCTTGATCATTTGATTCGCTTTGGCTCTTTTGTCAAAAATAAACATGTCAAACCACCGTGGCATTAAAAGAATTGGAGTAGTTCTCTTAAGATGCAATTCAACAAAATTAGGTGTTCAAGTTAATGCCAACCATTGTTTGCATACCCAACACACAATCTCTGGGGAGTCTTCTGAGGATGTCAATAAGGATGTCCCCGGGAAGTCCTCACATGAAAAAGCAAGCTTTACAAATAAAAAGCGAACAAATATTACCTTCATTTGGTACATTGTGGCAGTGGCAACAGTTGCACTTGGTAGTTTTGCCACCTCTCCATAATTATTTTGTTTTTGAGTACTGGGGATATTTAAGTGGTAGAATCAGATTGAACAACGATTTCACGTGTTTCTCCATGTGAAGATGGAAATAAAGGGCTACAGGTTGGTGATCGGTGGGGCTGGCGAGAGAAACCTAGAAGGCCTGGGGATGTTTGAGTGGTAAAATCTATTGGCAAACGATTTCAAGTGTTGCTCCATGTGGAGACAGAGAAGAAGGGCTACGGGGTTGTGTTTCAATGGTGGGTAAATGTTACTTAATTTTTGCTGTTAATGCAAAATGGTTAGAGTCATCCTCTATTTATAATACTCCATGGATGGTTCTAGTCCATTGCTATATTCATACAAGATTTTAACTTGGGTACATTCTAGATTTGAAGATATTTTTGCATAAGATTCTATATTTCTCTAAGGTAATATCTGGATAGTATAAATGCCTCTTGTTGTTAAAGCTAAGGGTAGGGTGATTCTTTGTGAACCTTACACAAGTTTTATATTTTCTTAGAAAGACAATAAAAATAAAACACATCTCAAACTACCATAATCCTCGAGGGTGATGATTGAGCCTACGAATGCCGTGCAAGAATTAAAAGTTGGAGAGGAGGGCATTTTGAAAGATTATGTAACTAAGCTCACATGTCTCATGCCTCTTGTATTTAAGTGGATCATTTCTTTATATGGCATTTTGAAAGATTATATGACTAAACCATATTCAACTACATTCTTGGTTTCTTTTCAAAAAAAAAAAAAAACTACACTTGGTTCAGTGGTTTTTTTTTTTTTGACAAATTGGTTCAGTGGTTAAGCTTCTATTTCTTCACTCAATCAGGTAGTTGCAAATTCAAATCTAGTTAACATACGTGTAGTTCTCCTTTTAGCATTTTTTTATTTATTTTACTGTTGCGGTAGTTAGCCCGAAATCAATACCTAGAGGTAAATGCATGTTTAGGTAGTCTACACTTATACCAACACGATTCTCTTTTAACTTCAAAAAATGTATAAGATTCCCCTATTTACTTGCTAAATTATATTTGTAAATATATATACTATAAAACTTGAAGGTAAAGTTTGTATCAGTAAAATACATAACTACTTCACGACAACTTGTACCTTTTTTTTTTGAAATTTTTTTTTTCGCTCTCCACCTTAATTTGTACGCTGATGCTCCACTTTTATCGTGAAGTTAAGTGGAGCACATGCGCATAAAAGTGAAGCGTCAAAATCAACATTTTTTTTAGCATTTTACGAGAGGAGAAGGTTTTGTTGAAAAAGCACCACTCTCGCCCGATAAACACTACAACAAATAAGACATATTATAACATTTGTTTATAGCGTTTTCCCAGCCGGTGGGTAGATGTGGACAACAGGAGAGTATTGGTGGGAAGAATTGACTGGCGTAGTGATCCTTGACCTAGTTATGGCAAATTGGCAATTAGGTATTTTCCTGAAAGTCGACTGAATGGAATGCCAATGCCGTGCCTTTGGTTCATATTCCTAAAACTAGTGCACCAGATTCAGTAAAGGATTTCAGGCCCATTGCTTGGTGCAATGTCTCTAACAAGTGTGTGAGAAAGATTCTAGCGAACTAAGAAGCAGGGATATGGGATACGGATACAATACATTGCACCAGTAGAAGCGAACAATCCATTTGGAAAGTTCTCACCAGGTTTGAATTGATTTTTGCGTTTCATTCTTGCCCAAATATAAGGCTTGGGCTTTACTTTTTCGCGGTATCGGTCTTCATTCGGAAAAGACATTTGGGCCTTATTCATTCCAAACTACTCGCTATTTGTCTCAAAATTTGATATCCGGAAGTGGTAGTGTATCTTGTTCTCTTCCTTGAATGTGTTAGATTGAGCATATTGGTTGCACTTGTTAACAGATTAAAACTTCAGAAATTAGCCTACACAAGTTTGGGGGTTGGTTCAACGTCTCCATATAAAGAAAAAGTAGGACTAACCTTTCCTACCTACTAGGTCTCTCATCCTCTTTATAGGTAGGAGGAGTCTTGTACAGAATTACATTGTTTGTTCTAGCATTCACCAAGTTGAGTCCTAAAGAAAAAAAAAGTTGGACAAAAAGAAACAAAGTGACAGATAAATCATGTTTTGTTATGTTTTGTTAACTGGAGCACATATGCTTACAAGAGACCAGAACTTCCTGGAACAAAAGCTATCTAATTTCTATTGTTTCTGTTGTATTTCCTTTTTGTGCAGTTTGTTTAGAATTTGGGTTAGGATAAATTGGACTTCTCTCTCCCTACTAGCATAAGGTTGAATCATAGAGAACACAATTGAATGGGAAAAAGGATAGGTAAAACAACATATAGGTGTTGGCTTTATGAGTGGTTAAAACGGCTTTGTTTGGAGGCTAGAGCAATAGTTAGGCAAGAAGAGTTGAAGTGTAGGATTTTCCAGGGTCTGATGAGTACCTGGCAACATTGACATAGGCTGGTTTTGTTGCCCTTGTGTTGTAGAGTTGAATTGTAGAAAGAAGAAGCTTGGGGGTTGTAATGCAGTTTTTTTGGGTTGGGAATCAGACTTAATTCTGGAGTTACTAGGCTTTACAAGAGCATAAAGGTAATAAGAAAAAAGAGTAGAGAAGAGTCAAGCAAGTTATGTCTATTTCAAAAGTGTCACACCTATGGGTAAGGTCATAGTCTTGCAGAGGCCTAAAACCTCTAGATAGTTGTCTGGATGATCTCCCTCTAAAGATCTTGCAGAATGTGTAGACGTGGAGCTTAAATCAATAGCAAGATGACTGTAGGATGGCAGTGATCTAATTAACTTGGGAGCTTAAATCAATTGCATTCTTTACTATAGATTTGCATTCTTTACCTTAACCTGCCTGTAAGGATATCTAATCATATGTTAGACGTCCTAGAATATTGATTCTTGCCGAAATACAAGGCTTGGGCTTTACTTTAATAGCGGTATAGCTGGGTGGGTGATAAGAGTCCGGAGATAGCAGGGGTTAGCACTAAAGAAGAACTCCCACTTTGCGGCATATATTTTCTTTTGTGCCTGCTGAGTGAAATGGGCATTTTGTTTTTGATAGACATTCTTGGGCATCAATAGATGCTAGAAGATGCTGTGTTGTCTGATCATAGATTATGAATATAACAGATTCATCTTATAGTGATGATGTTTTTCTTTCCATATTTTATTGGTTTGGGACTGGACTTAATATTCTTTTATGACGAAAAGTGTGGACTCGTTGAAGAGGCAAGCCCTTGGAATTAAAGCGAATCTTCTAAAGGGCCTTGAAGTTCTATGGAAGACTCTTTTCTTGATATAGTTGTAAATTTGTGGCAGACCAAATACACTTACAAACGTAGGGAGAGAAATGAGAATCGCGACATTCACTATTTGTAATTTCTATTGACACTTATGATAAAAATTGGCTCACTTGACTCATAAATATCATATTTCATCTCGCTTTACTCTATATCCACTTTACTCTTCACTATGTACAAATGACTGGATTGCACAGGGTGTAGTTGAACCTACCCATATACACGTACAATGCCTGCATTACTCCTAACCTATGTTCGTAACTCTCCATCTGCATACAAGAGCCCTAGGAGTACATGAATGCTTCCGCAAGAGTCTTTAGTTTCTACATGTCTGATTTTGTTTTGTATTTTCCTTATGCATAGTGGATCTTGATGGTTCCCTCTCTATTACCTTCCATTCTAATGCTCCGATCTACTTTTCAGACTCGGTAACTTATCGATTCATATTTGTACTAGTTTGCAATTCCCAATATTGGATCACTACTCAAGGGCCTGTCTCAGGTAAATGATTGCTTGTGGATTTTCTTACAATGTTGGGCTTTTCAATAAGAATCGCCCAGCTTCCTATTAAGGGCTTCATAAGCACCACTTATTTGATGGAGAAGAATTTTTGGATAGTTTTTTTTTCGCTATTTTGTGACTGGAGGGTTGTTATCCTGTGAGTGGTTCTAAGAATTTGGTTCTGATACGAAATTCCCGTATGTTGGCGAAGAATAAACCTAATTCTTGGCCAGCTTATCAGATTAAGGTAGACATGGGTAGGTTTGTTGTATCTAGAATTAAATGATCGGTCTATGCCTTAACAGTTTAAGGAAAGGGTTTTGCTTGAAGTGGTTGCTAACTTTGCTACTTTATAATGGACCTTTCCCAATATTTGGTTCATGAATTTTTTGAAGGAAAATGGAGGGAAAGGTTTAAGGAAAGCAAAAGACAAGTAGATCATGATATGAAGAAGCTAATTTTCCTTTTGTGGTTTTGTTTTCCTTTTGCCTTTTCTTCCTTTCTCCTTAAATTCCTCCGCATATCCAAAATCCAAACACGTCCTGTATGTATTTACAGTTGATTTATGGAGTATCACCATCGAGAAGATTGGTTTATTATGGTTCTGTCATATCAAAAAACTACAATTTCGAGTTTCCTAGGCTTCTATTGACTGTGGGGCTTGTGATGGTAGCTTGCTTCTTATGATTGTGCTTAACCATCTTCATGCAATGGTTGCTTCAAAAAGAGAAACCTAGGTAATTTGGTTGCTTATTGAGTAGTATATGGTACTCTACTATTTTAATTGTGGGATCTTAGTTTGAATTAAAAGCGTAAAGACTAGTTATGTGAAATCCAAATCTTTTCAAAATGTTTTATCTGGTATGTTTAATTTAGCTGCTATATGTTACACTGTTAGTGATATTGCGTGGAACGTATTGCTATAAATTCTTGCATTTGGTTACAGATGATTCTTCCGATAGCTGTTGAGGATGTTAAGCGAGAGGTCAAAATATTGCAAGCCTTAGGTGGCCACGAGAATGTTGTGTTCAGTTCTATAATGCATTTGAGGATGATTCTTATGTGTACATAGTCATGGAGTAAGTGTTTCGAGTTTCTCTTTCCCTTTTTCAAACCTCTGGTTTTTGTAATTTTACCAAAGGAAAAAGAAGTTTGAATTAGTCTAAGGTCTATGGTCCTCTGCTTCCCCACTTAATATATGTATTCCTGTCACTTCGCGGATTTGGTAGGGGCGTTGGGCTGAGCATTCTCATTAACTTTTCAAATTGCTTAATTTACGAACAGGGTGAAGAGGTGAATTATAGAGGTGTGCTGCACCATGATGGCTCTGTTCTCATGTCTGTTTCATTGGATCAGTTGAAGGTCATTATTGATATTTGCTTACCCATTTTATTGATCACTGCCATTTTGCATTAGATCTTGTTCTTCAAGCTCACTAAGCACCTAAACCTTTAATTTGATGTATGACTTTTAGTTGAGGAATTTGCTCTAGAGGCACAGAAAGTTGTAGTGGTTCCATTACGTTATTGTAACATCTGGAGTTAAAGGTGGCAGGGATAACTCTTTTCTTCTCTTGTAGTCTCCCTATGTATCTTATTTTCCGTTAATATATTTCTCTTAGCACTAGACACTTGGTGTATGTTTCAGCAGCTACCGGTAATCAGTTTATTTGTTTTGAATTGCATCTTGATAGCTTTTATCCTCTCTTGCCTTGCCAGACACCAGAACTCCTTTACAAATCGCTAGCAGCTAAGCTTGTTGTTGGCATGCCATTCAAGGTTTGTTCTTATTTTTCCAAATAACATTGAAACTTTCATGCATTTTAATGATGCAAGATATGCATCGCAATCTTAAGAAAAATGTTTACATTGATTCAGGATCTGGCTACTGTGGACTCGATCTCATTGAGAGAGCTTCCCCCAGCAGATGACAGTGATGCTTTAAGACACCTACTCACTTTTGCTATTATTTCAATGAGAAAGGGAAAAAGAAAAGTTCCTATTTTTAAGCTCTGCTTTGTACTTGAAACCATTCTTCGCTTTTTTATCTAATTCAATTTCAAGGTGTGGAATTGACTTGACGTTATTTTTTATATCATGTTCAGTGGCTCTCCATTGCTGAACCTTAAAACCTTTTGGTTCAGCCAATAGTGCAGTACAATTTAGCCATGGTGATTGCCGTATAGCGAAACACATAGTTAGGAACTGGGTTGATTTCCTGAATTTTACAAATGATTCAACTAGGAATGATATTTTTGAAGGGATTCAACTAGGAATGAGATAATAGCAGTACCTACACTTATCCTATTTTCCTAAGTGCCGCGCTACAGTACTAGTTCGTACTTCGGATTTTCAATTTTTTCCCTCGAAAGGAGGTGGTCTGATTTCCATCAGTGATCTGATTAGGTTTTGTGGTACTTCTGTAGCAAAAGAGAAACAAAACCTTTGATATATTGCCACCATTGCTGAAACCAGAGCACTTTAAACCATAATCAAAATCCACTAGGCTTTGGGACACAGATAAGACATAGGAGGGACACTAGCTATTCTATATTTTGTCCCATTTAGAGGTGTTTCAGTTACTTTTTTTGCTACTGCAATAACACCAAAAGAAATTGGTGCGAAAACTATAATAGCCGTCAATCATGCGTGAGGGTATTAATGTCTTAAAGAACTGTTTGTGATGACGTGAAGGTTACTCCTACATTTTTTGGCTAATAGGAATTATGCTTCTATGTTCGTTGTAGAGAGCCGGTGATCTTCTATTCGTCCCATATATCTGCAACCAATTGCAGGGTAATGGGGAAACTATACGTGTAGTTGGTATTGTTAAGAACCTATTAAGTTTTACAGTTTGTCCTTGTTTAGTCCACACATGGAAATCAATATTGGTAAAGCTTTGATTCATCGGCTACTATTTTGAGTACATAGGCTACCATTCCAATATGCTAAAAGTATTGAATGTTTCTTAGGACCAGAGGGGTAACTTCATGTATTTTGTACCGGTGGTAATGTGATTTGAAGCACAATTAGATGCATACATTGTCCTCTACGTGCATTAAATGCCCTCTTTTATTTCTGGTGCTACTATCTTTCTACTGCTATTGTTGTTCTCTGCTGGAACTATTGCCTCCTATTGTTATGGTGTATTGTTCTGGAGATGCTGGCTTCTGATGATATCATAGTCGATATGTGGTCTGATCTCAATGAAGACTGAATGTTTTATGGTTGTGGCGAAGTTGCCACACAGACTATCATTTCTAAACTTCAGCTATTTCCATTTTATGATATTGTCAAGTCTCCTATTCCTGTCAAATAATTATGTGAAGCTCTTCATTGAAAATCCACATCTATCCAAATGGATTCATATTGTTTGTTGTTAGTTTCTTTTGCTTAGTATTGTTATAAGTTTCTTTTTAACCCGGGACCTGGTTACATAATCTAACACTTAAGCCCTCTCTTTTTTTTCCCCCCTAAATGCAGGCAGCCAAATTTTAATCTTCTAGGCGAGGAGGAATTATAGCTCTTGCTGCAATTGTTTTTCTTCAGACTTCTACTACGTGCTGCATCTTTTCGGGAATGATTTTTTGCTGCTACAACTTCTGATACAACTTCAACCTACGGGCATGTTTCTCATATTTTGGAGGGTTTCAAGTAGCCCATTTATGTGGTTGGTTTTGGAGCAGAAAGGGTATAAGCTCGGCAAAGAAGTAAGCTTCAAGTAAAGAAAATCTACGAAATGAGATGGTTGGCCTAGTACATGATTACATTTTCAGGAAAATAGAATTACATTAGTTATTTTTCAATGAGTCCAATTTGTCGGGCTCTTTTATGTAGTTTTTGTTGGGAAATTGTTTCCCAAGCTAATGTAATGAATCTTTGTTCAATGGTTGAATTGTTTATTGTATATTAACATTTGGATATAGTTGGTGTTGAATGGAATAAATCGTTCAAAAATGCTACTTGCACAACCATTGTGTTGGTTGTGTTTGTAATTCTGACCGTCCAGATGTATTTGGACGGTCTAGATTTTAAAAAAACTCTTCCATGGATAAGTTTAACTTTTATGAGGAAGAGTTTAAGCGAATTTTGACCATTCATTACAGCCACGGATGGCTAAAGATTGGTTGTGTGTTGTGTTTTACACAACCGTTGTGTGTGTAGCACTTTTGTAAATCGTTTTTGTTTCTTAAATGAAATTACCATGATCTTATTTGAAAATGGTAATATATTGGTATTTATAGAATTTTTTAAAAAATGCAAAAAATTGGCTAATATAGCGTTCTTAAAATGGTGTAGAAACTTTACATCTTATAGCGTTCGTAAAACGCTGTAAAAACTTTACATTCTATAGCGTTTTGCGTTCTTAAAACGTTGTAGAAACTTCACATTTTATAGCGGTCATAAAACGCTGTTTAAAGTCCACATTTTATAGCATTTAAAAAACTGTCTCAAGTCTAAGACTTTTAACAACATGGGCTAATACAGCGTTTCGTTTGGAAAAACGCTGTATATATCATTTAATAGCGTTTTTCAAACGCTGTAAAATGTGATATTTCTTATAGTGAATCCTTTCAATATTTGTAATCAACTTCAATGACTATTTCAATGTATGCAATCTGCTCACATAACTACCAACTGAATTCTCAACTTCCAAAACCTCAAATGAAAATCATTATAGCAGCCATTACTCTTTCTTGTGATAAATGAAAACTTATTCTCTATGAGTACAACTCAACGGGCATGACATTCGTCCTTTCTTATACTAAGTAAATAGACTCCATCACAAAGCACACAGAGACACAAGCAGAAAAAATATTAATTCTTTCTTATTTTTGCTGGCTACAGGATATCCATGATCGCCCAACATTGGCATTCATCCATAGTCATTACGAGTTTTGGATGGATGCACTACCTCTCTGCTTCGATGCTCTTCTCGAGTTTTGGATGGATGCCCTCCCTCTCTACTTCGATGCTCTTCTCGGAGCCCTCCGAAGGCCTACAATTATATTTTGCAAAAACATAAATTTCAAAATCTGTTATTATACTATAAAGTGGTATTAGTCGACAATATTTTACAGGGCTTGCAAAATAGCCCCCCCTCTAAGGACCACCAATTAGAAATTACACATTTATACTACCGTGGTTATTTAGGAAAAAACTAATTAAACAAGATACGTACATCAACAGTGGCATTCAGGTTTGCAATCGCAAGAGGGCGAGCATCCGCAGGCAGAACCGCTGCAACTTGGTACTTCGATGCTGTTCTCGGACCCCTCTGAAGGCCTACAAATATATTTGCAAAAACATAAATTCGGCAATTTGTTATACTACAGTTGTATTAGTCGATCAGGATGTATTTAAAAAAAAAAAACTAAAATGTATACACACATCTTCACCGGTAGTGCTGCACCAACAAAGGTGGCCACTATTGGGTCTATCCCAGATCTGCCAACGAATTTGAGAAAAAAATAAATAACCACACATCAACATAGTTTGCAAAAACATAAAATTCCAGAGTCTGTTACAATAGTGGGCATTTGGCCAATTTTGGCCAAATAAGTCATTTGGATATTATTTTTTTGTCCTTATTCAATTTTTTCGCATTTGTTAGTTTTGCATTAATTTTTTGTAGATTATTATTTTATCACGACGAGAGGAATCTGAAAAGTAAAAAATTACAATGTGAAACCAAAATTTTAAAATAAAGACAAAAACAAATCAATTAGTTAAATTTTTTTCGTCTTTATCCAAAATTTCTATGTTATTTTGCCATACCACAAATGCACAAACCAAACTGAAAATAGGAAATGACAAGCCGGTCCTATTTTTTTTGTTGGGGTTCTATCTCAACCCTTTTTTGTCATGTCATCCTCTTAAGATCCTTTTTTAATATACTTTTATTATTTTGCCTTTGTTACTTTTTATACCCCTAGAATTCACACCCCAATAATTCACACCTCTCAAAATTTACACCAGTTGCAAAGCATCAACCGGCTCTCCCCAGACCGACAGCTCGGATTTTTTGTCCTTTTGATTTGAGTTCATAATAACTGCTTGAGTAAGTCTACAGTTACCGATCGGGAAATCCCGATCAGAATCCTGACGCCCCGCCGGGCACGCTCCGGCCACTGGACGGTCGATCCGATCCGTCCAATAATTCTAAAAAAAAAAACCGAGTGGGCCTTTTTGAGAATAAATGGCATCCGACGTGTGTAAGTGGCCGATCCAAGCACTCATTTTTTGGCCAATCCAAACACTCCGTTTTTGGCCGATCCAAACACAAAAATCAAGTGCTTGGATCGGCTACTTACACACGTCGGATGCCATTTATTCTCATAAAGGCCCACTCGGTTTTTTTTTTAGAATTATTGGACGGATCGGATCGACCGTCCCGTGGCCGGAGCGTGCCCGGCGGGGCGTCAGGATTCCGATCGGGATTTCCCGATCGGTAACTGCATGTAGACTTTCTGTAACTGCTTCCCTAGGTTGGACTCATGGAGCAGACCTTTCCTAAACCGTTAACCAAAAATTATTCCATGCCCCAAGGGCATAGCCACGTGGTGCTCCGGGGCTTTCTGCACCACACATTTCAGTGTGAAACACTGAAATGTGTGGTGCAGAAAGCCCCGGAGCACCACGTGGCTATGCCCCGGGGGCATAGAATAATCTCTCGTTAACCAGTACTTCTCGTACAGGAAAACCCCATATGGACACCTCTCATGGACGAAAATTCAAACCCCTTACCAAGAATTTACACCCTACAAAATTCATACCCATTTGCAGAATTTACACCAGTTACAGAATTCACTCATTCGCAAGAATTTACACCCCTTGCAGAATTCACACCCCTTTGCAGAATTTTTATTTTGTCTTTTTCCAGAATTCTTGGAGATATGAATTCTTAGGGTGTGAATTTTGAAGGTGTTAATTCTTGGGGGTGTAAATTATTGGGTGTATTGCAGAATTCATACCCCCAGAATTCACACCATTTTTACAAAATTCACAGCCTTATATAGAATTCACATCCATAAAGAGTAAGAGTGGATTTGAGAGTTTCTCCTCATAAAATCATCATATTAACAAGATATACACATTTCTTATCCAGAATTCACACCGTTTTATTATTGGTGGGTGTAAATTCTTGGGACCGTAAATTCTGGCGGGTGTGAATTATTGGGCCCTTTCAAAATCCAGTAATCAAATAAAATAAATTAGAATTCTAAATGAATTTTCCCGCAAAAGACCCTTCACCTTTCAACCAATTTGTTCAAGAAACAGAGAAGTACAGGCAATCCACACACCAGATCCCATTGCCTTCCCATAGTTCACGCAATCCACACACCTGTAGATCTGTATATAAGCGCAGATCAGTATATAAGCAAATCCAAATGGGAAAAAGATTAAGAAAGAAAGATCCAGATATATAGATATATAAGCGATTTATCACACTCAAATTCAGACAAAGATTAAGAAAGAAAGATCACTGATAATTGGGAAAAATATATCCAAATGGGTTATAAAAATCAAGTGGAAATGAAAGAAATATGACAAAGTTTAGGCTAAACCGACCTTGAAAATCAAGTCCGTGCCTCTCTAGCATTAAGGTGAACGCCGTTAGGAAGGATTTTTGCATGGTTTTATAGAATCGTTGTAGGTCCCGCGTTTCTGATCCACCGTACACGTGTAATGATCCTACAAAAGTTCTCTTTTCGGCGATGAACAGTACCAAAAATTAAGTGGAAAAAAATACTTGATGATTGATAGCTCTCGAACGTTTGGATTTAGTTGGTCCAACACATCACTCCACATGGATTTGTAGTACTTTAGTTGGTCCAAACCTTCACATCACCCATGCCACAAAAAAAACAAAAAAACACAAAACCTTCACATCACTCCACATGACCACGTCCATTGTACTTGCTATCAGTACTGATAGCAATAGACGTGTTGCTCTTGGTGCAACGAATAATTTCTCGTGGAGAGAGAAATAGAGTAATGATTGAAGATAGGAGTAATAATTGGAGAGAGATGTGAAAGTAATAATTGAAAAAATAGGGTAATGATTGGAGAAAGAAGTAGGATAATGATTGAAAAATAAAATTAAAATGGCAAACAAACAAAACCTAATATTTATCCACCCAACGATGAAAAAGTACATCGATATCGTTCCCTAAATTGAGCCCCAAAAAAGTATGATTTATTTTTAAAATTTCGAAACTGATCATTCTACTTTTAATTTTAAGATGGGTGGTCACACCGTAAGCCAGAGTCCTCTCAAATACTATACCTCCCAACCTCTCCATTGCAGAGATAGTGGTCCATAAATTGATTTATTTTTAATAGATTTGGTATAATATCTTAGTCACTTAACTTGTAGAGCTAGAGACAAATTCGGTACGTAGTAGTATTAAAGTTCTGGAATTTTTAGCACGTACAACCAACAAACTAATTTAACCTTTTTCTTGTTCCTTCTTCGATTGAGGCTAGTGGAGCCGGCTAATGACTTTTGATGGTATGCCTCTAGGAATCTCTTATATTTTCAACTTCATGATTGTATTCCAGGCTGAGTACATGCATCTTCTTTATGTGGCTCCTGTGGTTTTTTCTCGCGTTGAGATTTTACACGTATATCTTGTGTTCTTTTTTTTCTTATTCGTTAAGGACTATTTTCTGTTTGCTTGTGATTTCTGTGATCCTAGTTTTCAAGATCCGTAGGGCGTTGTGAGTTGAATAAGGAGTTCAATTTCTAACACATACATCACTTTTAATTCAAAAAATAAGTTGAAAAATAAGTATTTTCCTTTAACGGAACGGGACCTAAGGTTGTAGGTGCGAAACACAAAATGTATGATTGCAGATATACAGCTTCACAAAATGTATGATTGCAGATATATCTCGTCTCCACATAATCTACATAATTATGTTAAGTACGTATTTGGATGCCAGAAATCATTGGATGAGCATATATTATTTAAAACATATGACTTACTATTGTTTCTTGCAGGTTTCAGGGCTTTGAATTAAAGAGCTTTGGAAAAAGGTTTACAGCTTCAGCAATGGTTCTCAACTTTGGAGCGGTGGACTTTTGGTTGCAGAGGATAGTGAAGAATGAATGATGGACATATTTGTGTTATATTTAAGTATAATTTCAAGTAGTTATCTCCTCCCATAATTCTAGGTCTTCTAGGAAGCTGGGAAAAATTTTGGTGGAAAAGGTGCGCAAGTTCAAATTGGTGTCAAGTTTCAACTCATTCACAAGATGCAACATGTCTCAAGTAACTTCCACCGACACCACCCCTAGTTCTTGGGTTGTCAGTTCCACTAAATTCTCTACCCTGATGTTTTCTTGGGTTTTGTGCTTTCAGTGCCTGGTAAAGAAGGACAGAGAAGACCACGATGATGATGCTGTTGAACACAAATTTCGAGTCCGCGATAAAGACGGAAAAATGTTGAACAAAAGTCAATTTTATTGATGTATGATATTAGGGTTTACAATCTCTGATCTATTTTCTAATCAAAGAAAATAAAGTCTTCTGATTCTTCTCTTCGATTGTTGAAACGAGGGCTTTGTGCCTAATCTCGAATCAAACGGCGGAATCTTCTCCGTGATTTGCGTAGAAGTTGATAACTTGGGTTGAATGTTCTTCGAGGCTTTGAGGCTTCGATTCGAAGAACCTTCTTGTTGGATGCACACTTGAAGAATTCTGAAGGAAAAGGACTTGAAGGCTTCGATCTTCAGAGCTCTGGAGCTTTTTGCTTCAATGTGCAGATGGAAAAAATATGAGAGGAAACACCTCTATTTATAAGGGTTTGGGTGGAGACTCCAACCCTAACCTTTCATATTGATATCTTTAATTATTTCCTTTATTGAAAAAAGAATAATAATAATTTGATAATTATCTTTCCATTCTTTTTATTTTAGAAAAGGTAATTATATATAAAGAGATATATTATTATTTACCAATTAGCCTAATTTGATTGGCCGGACTTGATAAAATAATAACTGTGTCATTTTGACATGTGGCACCATTTGATTGGTCCATTTACATGTCTCTGACTTTTGATCACTGACACTTGGCATCACTTGATTGGCCCGTCCATAAAACTTTGACTTTGACTTATAGGCACTTGGCAACATTTGATTGACCAATTTGTATGCCCTAGCAACACGTGGCGATTTGTGATAGGCTAGAAATTTCACATGCCTACAGATGCCCCCTCGAGACTTGCTCATGTATGAAAGTGAGTAGGTCTCGAAATGTTGACTTGACTTGAATTGATGCCGAAAATTTGTGTACGCGGCAATAGAGGTTTTTTTGTTTTTTTGCTTGACATTTGGTGTCAAGTTGAATTTCAAAAGTTGAACTCGTAGGTCGAACTTAAACTCCATGCATAGTCTTGCACGACTTTGAACTTTTTTCATCGGATAAAATTTTGATAGCCCAACTTATTTGTGGACTAAAATTTGATAGCCCAATTGCTTGACATTTGGTGTCAAGTTGAATTTCAAAAGTTGAACTCGTAGGTCGAACTTAAACTCCATGCATAGTCTTGCACGACTTTGAACTTTTTCATCGGATAAAATTTTGATAGCCCAACTTATTTGTGGACTAAAATTTGATAGCCCAATTGCTTGACATTTGGTGTCAAGTTGAATTTCAAAAGTTGAACTCGTAGGTCGAACTTAAACTCCATGCATAGTCTTGCACGACTTTGAACTTTTTCGTCGGATAAAATTTTGATAGCCCAACTTATTTGTGGACTAAAATTTGATAGCCCAATGAATCAAACCCACAATGAATTCATGTTGATGAGTCAAACTCAAAGAAACTCGCGTTCGGGACGACCTAGCGAAGCCAAGTCCCATCTAACCTTTCACCGCCTCACTCTTCTTTTACTTGGAGAGAAATTAATTTCAATTAGGGAACTTGTGAATTTTGACAAGATCTTAATTTCCTTTTGTGTGCTTGAACTGGCCCTATAAATTGAGAGCAATAGAAGCCGATTCTCACCACACGCAGCGGAGAAACCCGGTAAGTGCTCCTCTCCTTCTTTGTTGCTTGGTCTTTTTTTTTGTTCCTGCTTTTGGCTTCTTTTGCTGCGCGCTTCAGTTTTCTACCAAGGAAAATTCTAAAATCAATCCATTGGGCTGATAATAGTAAGATTGTGAATATGTATTAAAAGGTATAAAAAGTACACAGAAATACGTATTTTTCTTGTCTTCTAATGTGCTTATCATCAGCCCATTGGACTGACAATAGCAAGACCGTTCTACCAATCACATGACATGCAGTTTGCTTCTTTTTTTTAAGTATGCCTTTGCACTAAGCATGTGGAAACACACGTACTCTTTGATTTGTCGGGTACCACCGAATTTATGGCAAAGCAGAACGGCACGTGCTCTCTTTCAAATATGTAGGCGATTTGTTGTCTTGGTTCAAGGCCATGTGTTGGTCTTTCAGCTTCTAGCCAAAACCAATTTTGTTTCTTCTGACTCGATGACTTTCAGGCATGAGTTTTCAAATGACCAAAACATATTTTCATGACTGCAATTTATTCAGCATATATGGACTTGAAACCCACATGATTGCGATTATTTTTTCGCTAATGCTACTATCCGCCCAGAAGGCGGACGATGGTGTACTACATGCGCATCAATAAAGCGCCAGTTCCTATGCTGTGTTTGAAAGTGTAAGACACGCGCAATAAATTGCTTTACAGCTATTGAGAATCCTGCCTTTTCAATTGACATGTGGATCAAATTACAAAACTAACCCTTTACCTTTGAATTGAGAATTTCGAGAATTACCGCCATGGTCCACGGCTCCACTTCACCTCAGGAGTCAGGGACACATCTAAACAGAGGTAAAGACAATTCATGAGTAGAAAATTTCAAAACTAATTGTGGAGTCCACACCCCGTTTCCACTAACAAAAATTACAAAAAAATTTAACGTATTTTATCATCTTATTTTTATTAAAAAAATACTAAAAACTTAACGCATTTTACCAAGTGATTTCCACTAACAAAAAAGTTTTTACCTACTCAATAATTTTTTCACTCACATACTCAGCAAAAAAATTTTTATTACTGGAAATAACTTGACATTTCTCAACAATTTATTCATTACTGAAAACACCTAACAATTTTTCAACCTCAAATAAAAATTTACAAATTTTTTACTACTGGAAACACCCCCTAATAGGCGCCGCTTAGATTTTTAGAAATTTTTCTTTATTTAAATTTTTTCGTTAGCCTAACTTTTGTAGTATTGGAAAAATTATGACTTTTACCTAAATATTTTTAAAAATATCTAAAATAAAGTCAGCTTTTTAAAATTTTTGAACTTTATCTTGGATATTTCCAAAAACCAAAACCAAAACCAAACAAAGCCTCAATATTTTTTTCTCCTATTTTAGTAGAAAAGTAAAACAAAAATAAAAGAAGTAGATAATCACCAACTGGTTGAAGGTTGTTGATGAATCAGTTCTGATTCGGATCCAAAAAAAAAAAAAAAACAGTTCTGATTGAAAAAAAGTATTGCCGGAATGGAATTTTATGGGTTTGCTTTTTAGGGAGTGTTTTCGGTAGTAAAAAATTTGTGTAGAATTTTATTTGTGGTTAAAAAGTTGTTAAGTGTTTTCGGTAGTGAATAAGGGGATGTTTTCGATAGTGAAAAATTTGTAGATTTGTGGTTGAGAAGTTGTTAGGTATTTCTGATAGTGAATAAGTTGTTGATGGGTTTGTGAGTAGAGTTACTGTAGCAAAAAAAAAGTTTTTGTTAGACAACTTTTTTGTTAGTAGAAACAGGATAATAAAATGCTGAAACTTTTTGTTAGTGAAAAATGAGATGATAAAATGCGTTAAGTTGGTAATGAAAAAGATTCTGCTGGATATGTGTGTGAAGTTATTGAGTTGGTAAAAACCTTTTTGTCAATGGAAACCAGTTGGTAAAATATGTTAATTTTTAACGATTTTTAATAGTGAAAACGAAATGATAAAATGCATTAAGTTTTTTTTTGTGATTTTTGTTAGTTGAAACACCCTCTAAGTGTAAAAAAGAAAGAACAAATGGTGAAATGACAGAATCGTCATGTAGGAGTGAGAAGATATAGGACGACATTTGTTATTGCACGTACAGTACAAAGAACTGTTCTAGCATTAGCTTTCTTGACACAACTAAAGCCTAGTAGTAAAGTCCCTGACACAACTAAAGAATAATTAGTAAAGTATTACAAGAACGGAAGACATACCTTCGCGTATTAGGCGGACAATAGCAGGACCCTTATTTTTTTTTGAAGTCCTGACTTGATCATAATGGAAACATGCGCTGTCTTTTAATATCTGCGAGTGCCCCTTTTTTTTAACGATGTCTTGCTCCTATAATTTCGGCAATTCAGAATTTGAAGTCTTGATACTCCAATTAGCTTAACT
The DNA here is from genome assembly GCF_030253575.1 of Rhododendron vialii. Classification (NCBI taxonomy): domain Eukaryota; kingdom Viridiplantae; phylum Streptophyta; class Magnoliopsida; order Ericales; family Ericaceae; genus Rhododendron; species Rhododendron vialii. Next base: position 27,597,772 of record NC_080567.1, on the reverse strand, counting down.
CACTGAATCTTGCTCTTCCATGTTTGTTTTGCGCAATACAAATTGTATCTGTTCTCCTTAAATTGAAACAGTAAGTTGTCATGCATGACTTCCTGATATATTTCGTAGACCTTGTGGGGTCAATCATGCAGCATATAGCCTCCACCTCGTTTCGGACTGATTGGACCAAATTTTAATTTGAGTAGAAAGATATTGGCGGAACCACTGAACTCGGAACAAAATCTTTTTATTGTCATGAAACTGAGAACTAAAAGCAACTATAGACTTAGAACTCGTGTGGTAGTCTCCCAATTTTGACAACCAGTTATTGGCCCTTTATTCTCCTTTCCGAACAAAGTAAATTGGCTCACCATGGACACTTTTAATCTGAGATCGTGCATGCTTAGTTAGATCACAGCCACAGTCAATTTTAATCCAAACTTCATGGGCCTACATAACCTTTAGCACTTTCACAAGCAAATTTCCTTTTGGGAAGAAATCCCCCCTTTTCAACTTTACTGACTCCATATATGCACGACATCGTCAATGTTTAAAACTTTGCATCTTTTTCTTTACGGGGTCAGTTTCACCTTAATTTTATATTTTTGTTGACAGCATGTGCAGAAACCATATACAGTAGCAGAGGCGTCAGTAGCTATATACGGACACCGGTCAACTCGAAATTAACTAGTATGCTTTTATCCGAGCTCCATTACTGCACCTCAGTTGTTGTACACTGTTTAACTTCCTTTTCTGATTTGGACAGTGCTTGCACCATATTCCTAATAACAAAGTACCTACTGCCCCTTTTTTTTTTTGTGTGTGTGTGTGCAGGCTTGAAGCTTAACAGTTAAAAATCGGTTTCTACTAAAACATTTTAAATGGAAGATTTATATCATTTGGAAAATTTAACTTTGGAGAAACAAGTGCGAGAAAGGGACACAAGATTAAACATAACACATTGGTGTCCTTGTGTGTACACGCACAGTATAAAATGAGAGAACATGTACAACATGAAGTTGCAAAATATCTAGTCAAAAAAAAAAAAAAGTTGCAAAATATTACAGGAATCTAAAGCACCGTAAGGTGAATTAATGTGCCGTGCGGCATTATGTTCCTCACACATCTCATAACAACCTCGTTTCATGTGATAAAATCAACCCTTGACTTGGAAAATTAGCTTTGGTTGGTTCAGGACGTTGAAAACAGTTTAGTTAGTCCTTTTGGATTCACTTTATCACATGACATGATAATGTGTTAGAAATCATCTTTAATGTATTTAAATGAGCTTGATAGAAAACAAAGATGATTTCTAAAATAAAATTGTCATGAAAAATGTTTGGAAATACCTCTGGTCTATTAGACATTAACTACCCAAAGACCAAAGGTTAACATGCCGCCCGTTACAACATGAAAAACTCTGCTGGGATAATATCCACACAGAAAAGTAATAAACAGACTAAACAAAATAACATAAGAAAAGTAATAAATTGCTTACCAAAAAAAAAGTAATAAACAGACTGAACAAAATAACAAAAGAATGAGTATGTACGAGAAATAAAATAATGCACGGTGTAATACACTATGCCGTGCGGTGTTTTAAAATACCGCACAATGTAGCATATCCAGTGCAGAAACTATTTTTTTGTGTTTTTTGAATATAAAGCTCGTTCGAGGTCAAAACCTAGCATAGAAATATTGAGAAGGGCCTCGGTGAGCTCCCCTCAAGGCCAAAACGTGGTTTAGCCCTAGGAATTGGATTTATACCTTCCTGATCGAGGCTTGAATGTGCTTGAAAGTGGAGGAGTGGAGGTTGATTTGGACTGGATTTTAAGAAACTTGTGAGCGAATGAGTGTAGAAAGAGAAAGAGAGAAGAGGGATCCCAGAGAATTTCAGAATGACTTTTCTCAGGATTCAAGGGATGCCTTTCAACTAGAGGAATGGTGTATTTATAGGCAAAAATATGCTTGAAGTGCACCCAAAGGCAAAAAAATGCGCTTTGGCTAGTCTGCTGACGCGCATGGGAAAAGGCTGTAGGGTGGAGTGATTTTTGGAATGCCGCGCGGTATTGTGTGACAGCACAACACACCAAACTTCGCAAGGGCGCCCCGGACACTCCAGAACTCGAATTTGAGCACAGTTCGAAGCGTTGGAAAGTTTGTCGAGTCCTCTATCTAACCCAATTGATTTCACTCAAAGATGTTTTATACATTGAAATGTGTGACCATTTTACCATCAGCGTGTCATGAAAAAAGTTGTTTTTGACTAAACAAACGCATCTTTCTCTTTGCAATTGAACCGAGGGCCACCCTACATGTTTAGAAAAGGGGTTTTCTTGATGTTTAGAGAAGGTGTAACAAATGAGCAACAATCCAAGCCTTGAAGGTATATTTTTCCTTATTTCATCATCGGGGGACTTAAAGATTATTCAGAGGCCCAAATTGGGGTGTCTACAGGTGTGTATCACTCACCATACATCCGTTTAGCCACAGAGCGAAAAGTGAAAGGTCATTTTTGTATTTTTTTTTGCTAATGACCACATTAGAGAAAGAAGGACAAGAAAAGAAAGACAGACAAAAACACTAAGACGACACAAGAAAAGCGGCAACTATTCGTCTATAGCTCTAGTTGGCAACTTTGGAGAAGTTCTTCACACTTCAGCGATCCTTCAAAATCCATCACTTCAATTTGTTGTTCTTAGAGTATAAGAGAAAAATGAAAAGGGTTTATCTGACACAAGCAGCCGAATATCCTTAACCAAAGGGGCTATCTGCCATGAGTGATCCTCTTTTGCATTATGGCAAGCTTGATATATATCCCCGAAAGATCCTCTTTTGCATTCTGGCAAAGCTTTGACTACATCGAGGGCATCCCCTTCAAAAATGGCTTCTGACCATTGGTCTTCAAGCGCCCAAATAACCGTCGTAAGATCAGTTTCTGCCTCAGCAGAGGCGGCAGAGTATGCCACACCTTTTTTCGTTTTAGCCCGTAGAACCTTTCCAGAGCACTCACGAGCTACTCTGCCGCCACCCACTTCAGTTTTAGCCCATAGAACCTTTCCAGAGCACTCACGAGCTAGTGCAGCAACTACCATCTTATCCTTCTTCTACTCTGCTGGTTTTGATCACTGGTCTTCCAGTGCCCAAATTGAAAGGTCAAAAAAACAAGTGACACCACTAAACTCACCAGTAGTCACTGCAAGAACACTGTCCTTTGCTGAAACTATGCATGAAACCTGTTGTTGTCCCTAACAATAATCTCTCTCCCCTCCAATTCTGAAATCATCCTGATAGCCATATGGCAATCCCAACACACTCTCAGATTCTTCACTACGCTTATCACTGACCCTGCTTCACTAACCAGTAGAGCAAAAGCAATAGCCAATTTGTCACTATGGGTACCCACCGTCTCTTCCTTTTCTTCCTCCTCAACATCTCTCAATACACAGCTCTTATCAGCAATATATCCAGCAGCCCTCATCTTCTTCCTCAGTTCCATATGTAACCGATAAATTTCACTCGATCTTTCGTGTTATTGGTCACCGACTATAAACTTGTGCATTTTACCACCATATTCCACCCAACTCCATCCAGTCGTCTTTTTCACTCCCCCTTCTCTCATTACCTTCCTTATCCTCTCAACATCTTCCCACCTCCCTTTAGGAGCATAAATGTTCAAAAGTAAAACATAGCTCCCAGAATTTTGCGGTTCTGGCTCAAAAAGTTTGTATGCAGCAAGCTCGCCAAGGTCGACTCTTTTGTGAATTCTGCTAGCATTTAGAAGTGACCCGTATTCTCTGGCATGTGGCTTTATAGACAGTGGCGGAGCCACTTGAGGACGAGCGGGGGCATGCGCCCCCACTGAATACTCTTTTTTTTTTTTTTTTTCCAGATTTTGAATTTTTTCCTTGTAATTGGCTTCTGAAATTATTCTTTGTTTAATTACTTTAATACATTTTGTTGTTTGATTAAAAAGAGTCACCACTCACCATTTGAAACTCCTCAATACATAATGTCCAAACTTGTAAGTGGCTAAACCATGGGTTATATGCATTATACTTCATTAATTATTCACTATTTTGAAAGTAATCTTGTCTTTGTCGATAGAACTCACAACGCGTGATGAAATTAGAGGTTTAAGCATAAAATTTGAAAAGAAAAGCACATTTTTTCTTATTGGATCAAGATTGCTAAATATTAACATTTTAGTTATTGTGTATCTAACTGCTATTAGACTTGGTCCATTGAGACAATTCAAACAATTGATTTATTTTGATAGTTTATGAAATTACTACCTTCCTTAGTAAATGTGTTAGCTTTTTTTTTTTTTAATAATTATTTTTAGCACAAGCATTCTTTTATTATTTTGGTGTTGCTAATTATGATTTTTTTTTTGTTGAAGTGTGTTTAAAAAGTGCCCTCACTATCGTTAATTCCTGGCTACGCCACTGTTTATAGACATTCTTTCAATTAATGCCTTTGCTTCTTCCAGTTTACCCACACGTCCTAATAAATCAACCATGGAGGCATTTCATCTACTTCTGGATATTGAATTGCTTCAAAGGCTTTACGACCTTCCTCATAATAATCCACCATGGCTGCATGCTGTTAAAACACTAACCCAATGTTCTTGAAAGATTAGTTCATAATTGATCATCTCTTTTTCGAAAAAGTTGTGAAAAGTTATCACAATTTCTGCACTACACATACCCAAATTAGATCCCTCGAAATTAAGCAGTTTGAACATAAAAATGTTTAGTGGGTTTCTAGCCCAATGATCTCGTTCCAGGATTCAAGTGCTGAGATGTGCGGGATCGAGCTGATGAAAAATTCTATCGACACCCGTTCAATGTACCTAATAGTTGGATTGTACCTTCCCCAAGTGTAGTCAACTAGTGTGTGATGATACTTCCACCTATGACAAAAAAACAAACAAAAAAGTTTTTTTTTTTTCGACGGTTAGGGGTGTCTGCATTGTCCAGGCTGGCCTAAACGCACCTCGACTATTGTCCTTTCAAGTCCGGTAAAAAACTAGCCATCCACTTCAAGACTAAGGGATTCACAAGAGATTTCTCTCTTGCGACCTGACCCAAGAGATTGCTAAGTTTCGAACTCAACATGTTTACAGCCCATCTCTCTTGTCACTTAAGCTATCCTTGGAGTTAAAAACAATAAAGGCCCCCCAACGAATCCAAAAATATGACACCAAGGAGGCAAGGAGAACAACGTAATGAACTTAGTGCTTCACTCAGTGGTAATTATAGGCTCTGTTTAAATGTAAGCGATGTTCCTGGTAGAGCCAGGAATTTGCTAAGGGGGTGACATTGTTCAATTGGAGTTTACTAGAATATCCTACATGTCGTTGGTGACACCACAAAGAGAAATGTTAAGCTTAAAATCACACTTTGTCTTTGTCTTTGGCTTTATTTTTTTACTTTTATCAAAATGGATAGAGGCTTGATTCAACCATCTTTTTTTTTTTGGGTATGTCGGTCACTAAATGAAAGGCATTGAAATATTATTCTTATGATTCAAACAGTTTATTTCTTTTGTTGTTTTTTTCTCATTATTTGAGTGAAGAATCAAGTTTTCAGTTACTGATAAGTACCTCATCGACTACCTTTAGCGTAAAATTTTTTTTTTCCCAAACCGGTTGTGGCATGTGACACCCCACCACTGTATACGAGGGAATTCCCTCTAGAGCATATCCAAGAGGTAACAAAATCAAAGTCAAATTATAACTGAAACGTCAAGTGAGCAAAAGATTGGTTCGAAAACATATATCCTAGCACTCCTATATTATTTCACGCTTAGCTCTAAATTAGCAAATGTTGTTCCCATGGTGTTTGTGGCAGGAAAAAAACTCTTCTTTCCATTTCAACGGATTTATTTTAGCGTCAACATTCTGAGATTCCGTCCGCCAAAAATGCTAGAACCACACCCATTTATGCACCTATTTATACACGCATACTCACAAGTGTATAGACCTTACACACACTACCCACACCCGTACAAGATAGGTGCCTAAATGAGTGTGTAAGTGAGTGTCGTTGTAGAATGATTGTTCCATCCACCGGCTCGCGAAATTATCGAGAAATGTCTTGTTGGCCAACTGTGACTTTAAGTACGTAGGCTTCGGCTCTTTCCTTGTGTTACTTTTGTAGATGCTGTGGCCCAACTGAGTAAATTCCATCCCAAGGTAGGAACTAAGTTTGGCCCAATAATTATTTCACAACCTCGGGAAATTAAAAGCACTGAAGAAACCCAACTGAGCAAATTCCATCCTTAAACAAACATATCAAACATATCATGACAGTGAATTTCCAATATCCAAACCTCCACATTGTACAAACTTCCCAATTCATGAATCAATTCAGAAGAAAAGCAGAAGACATTCCCCCATATTAAAAACAAGTAAAATGCTAGGGACACATCAATATATCACATCCCAACCATATCTTTCTCACATGCATGTGTGAAAATTTCACAATATTTGGTAGAAACCCACTAGAGACCCACATGTATGTGAGAGAGATGTGGTTGAGGTGTGACAAATTGATGTGCCCCTATCATCTCCCTTTTGTGAATGCAGAAACGATACAAACTGTTGAAAAAACAAATAAAAAGACTCTTGAAATTCTGTCATCCTTTTACAATTGACTAAGGACAGAGTACCCATAGAAGAATATTTCAAACTTTGGATTCTGGTCACTTAAAACCACTAGGTGAGACGAAAGTTTTGGTATAAGACATGATATAACGTTTGGAATCGCTAAATGGCAAAAGGGGCATTTGCTTCATCCCTACTCCATTAATTTGTTTGATAGTCTTCTGACGCAGGTTGTATCTAAATAGACCTCTTGACCTATAGTCAAACAGCAACTCATCGTTTTGGATGTCCACAACGGTTATTAATGAGCCCGTATACCTTGGACCAATGTGAGTAATATCTAATGGATAGCGTTTCACGTACGAATGAAGGTTGACCGAGTATCTTTCCCCCCAAATCCAGTTTTCATAATCTTCCAAAACCCACAGGTAGACATGTGAACTATGCACACGACAGAAAGCTAATTTCCCTTTCATCTCAAAGAGTCGAATATATTTAACCACCTTCCATACAGGACATTCCAATCTTGGATGAGGCATACAGCGAAATTCTTCAGTGTCCATGTTAAACATCATTATGGAAGTAACGAAACCAACGGAACCACGGGCAATGTCATTTAAAGAACAGTTAACCATCCAATGCACTGCTCCATTAAGTATTGCCGGAGGAGCTACTACACTCGGTAGGTAAGGAAAGTCATCAAGTTTTCTCCAACATTGGCCTCTCAAATTGTATAAAAAGTACTTGATATCAACACTCTCTCTGGAAGTGAAAGGCACCTTGTAGTACACAAAAAGCAGCTTGTAGTCATTCGTAAGTGGATGGAAGAAAATCCCACATACTATAACAGGATGAACCGGAGTCCTTATAGTTACTTTCTCCCCAGTAAGAGGATTGCAGACCAAACATAAACTACTAGGAATAATCGAACGGAACAAAAGCAACCCGTTGCACGACCCACAAAGATCTGGCACATGTGACGCTTCCAAGTGCATAAATTCGGCCCCCATTTTCTTGATCATCTGATTCACTTTAGCTCCTTCGTCAAAAATAAACATGTCCATCTTCCCAACATGGTCAACAAATTGCACAAAAAGAACTGGAGTAGCTCTCTTAAGATGCATTTCAAGAAAATTAGGTGTTGAAGTTAATGCCAACCATTGCTTGCATACCCTTCGACGTTCCAACACACAATTTCCAGGGAGTCTACTAAGGATGTCAACAAGGATTTCCTCGGGAAGATCTTGCATGGAAAAACCATCCTTTCGAACATTAAGCGAACAAATTAGGATTTCCTTCGGAAAATCTTGCATGGCAAAACTATCCTTACGGACATTAAGCGCACAAATTAGCTTATCCCAAAGATGTGGAATCCACGTCAAGCACTCAAGGGACATTGTGCCTAAAATAAGCAAAAATACCAGTAAAAGCTCAATACATAGAACATATTAATTATATAGAAGCTTAGTTGCAGGAACCTTCAACTATGTCCACGTTTCTTCGACGGAAACGCGTTTCCGCGTTCCCGTTGAAGGAAACTCCAAGAAACTCGTCCCAATGACAACGGGAACTCGTTCCTTACCTGTACGGGAACTTACACCCAAAAAACGGTTGAGAGACTTATCATTCAAGCTGCAATTTATACATTTAAAGTTATTTTGTTCTTGTTGGGGTGCACATCTGATATTAACCTTCTATAGTCATACTAATGCCTTTAACTTTTAGGCCCACTTAATATGCACAAAAGCTCTATTATGTAATCATGTGCTACAATTAAAATGTTGAAATATAACTAGAAACTTATAATTTTAATAGTAATATTTTATGTTGTAGAATAATATTTTTATATTGACATTTAACAATATAAAATTCTAAAATATATTTATAATTTTAATATTTTTTCCTAACCGCTCCCAATTGCGCTCCCACACTTCTATGATCATCCGCTCTCCTGTCCCTGCCCCCGCTCCCGCTTCCGTCCCCTCTCCCGCTTCGTGTAACTAAGTATAGAAGTAACATGGAGAGAATCAAAACCAAGAGGATATTATAAGTAGAATATGAAAACTAGAAACGTGATACGTGTTCTAGTTAAGTACCGTGTGTTTTGCTTACACACACTAATATCCATGAACTCTAAAAAACGGCAGAATAATGCAAGAAAACATCCCCATAAAATAAAAAGTGACACGGAAGAGGCACGACGCAAGTAGGACATGAGATGGAAATATTAAAAAAAAAATGATACATAAGAGGCAGGGATGCGATAAATTTTAGGTTTATGTCTATTTGTTTGATAGATTCCATTTATATTTTTGTTTCGACATTCCCATAGGATTAACCATTCGAGAAGCAACAATTCAATATTTTTGAAAAATCTTCTGATGTAGATCAACAAATTGTAGAAGGGAAATCACAAACTCACGAACCTCCTTGACATACTATCACAACCAACACTGCAACCTATTTTAGAACCCATTACTCCAAGCATTGTCCTAAATGTGACCGGAGTGTCTTGAATGGCGCCAATTGTGTCCTGATTGTTGTCAAAGGTTATAAAATCACACAGCGAGTTGCAAGAGTTTTGGCACTAAATTTCCATCAGTATTACTGCTTTTATTTGTGTTGTGTAAAAGTTCTTGTGAAGTGTGTTGAGAATAACGAAATAAGTGCCTTCCTTAGAATCAACACTAAAAACATATGATATGCACTAAATAATCACAAGACGCACCATCCCAAACAAATAGTATTACAAATTTATAATGATAACAAATCAAAACTACACAAAAGCATGACAGGGTAGGGGCATCCTAGCCACGTCAGTAAATTCTTAAAAATTAGTTGAAACTTGTTCCTTGTACGTCGAAAGAAAGCAAACCTTACTCAACGAAAGAAAGAAACTAATAAGTGTCCAAAAGAGTCTTGTACGTCGAATGTCATCTATGTCAAAGAGTCCTGTAAAGATGTGTCGCGTGTGCAAAAAAAAACATTGACTGTAGCACGAGTCACGGGACTACAAGTATCCCCGTATCGACACTATACGATGAAAAAAACCGCTTTATTGATACATTCTCATTCATCCAGTGGCGAAAGTTTATTAAGTAGATCATCCATACAAAAAAAATACCTGGGTGACACAAGGGTCAAATTTCGTGTTAACAGGTTGATGCATACTGTAAGTGTCCACCACGGTTTACGTTGGTTAAACTGAAATAGCCAACCCTACCCTTCCAAGTGCTAACTATATCATAGTCCAAGCCGTGTGAAAAAATCTTGCCACTAGTTTAGTTATGAGGACATCTTCATTCTTTGATGCTAGTGAGTGGATTCCCAAGGCCAGAGACTGGTATTTAGGTGGTGATTATGAGAATAATGACGAAAGCATGGCGATGACTGAAATAGATGTGAGATAAATGGAGCAAGAATGCAAGATAAGCTCGTACGTGAATTGTTTTTGCAATTTCGACTATGATGGTTATAAATAGCTTCTCCCATGAGTAGGTTTCAATCTGATTTTCGCTTTCCCGACTATGACGGAGCAAGGACATTTGATTTTTAAGACACTTGTAAGAGCTGCTACACTGATTCACATACATCAACAAAACTAAATTCATGTTTCACGCAAAATAAGATCCAATGGGGGTTGTTATAGCCATTTTACAGCCCAAAATAAAAAATCAGGGCTCCAATGGGGGATGGAAAATAGCTTTGATGTATATGGGGATGGATATATTCATCCTTGGATGCATCTTTCCATCCCTTGACAGATCAGCAAACCAACTAATTTACCAGAACAATGGCGGCCGGAGCATACCTGAGTCGCCGGAAAACGGCCGGAAAAGCTTGAACGTCGCCGGAATCTGGAAATCTCAAATCTGGAGGTGAGAAGGCGGAGATGAGGCGGTCGGTGATGGATGACGCCGGCGGGAGGAGGTTGGAGACTTGACTTCCGGCGGGAGGAGGTTGGATGACGCTGGCGGGAGGAGGAGGGTTTGGAATCTTTGGATGATCGAGAGAGAGAGAGAGAGAGAGAGAGAGAGAGAGAGAGAGATAGAGATCGTCAAAAGAGAGAGAAGAGGGTTTCTCGGATGAGAGAGAGACGAGGGAAAAATTAAATTATACTACCATGCCAGAAGACGAGGGAAAAATTATCCTTTGGCCTTGGGCATGGTCACGTAGTGCCCCAAGAAATCTCTGCAGTACATAAATATGTTTGGACTATTAAAATGTGTGGTACAAAGAGTCCATAGGCATCATGTGGCCATACCTACGGGTATGGAATAATCTCTTGAGACGAGATTTTTTTATGTTTGGATGTATAATTTTGAGTGCGGTTGCAGAATTTTTGTACAGAGAAAGAGAAAAGAAAAAGGCGTGGGGTTGCGGGGCTGGGCATCTGCCCTTCTGTTTTTGTTTTGTTTTTTGTGTTTTTAATCTAAAATCTGCCTTGCTGAGCAATTTTTGACCGTTGAAAAATTGTTATTTAAAAAATTATTATTTTTAATTAAGTTGAATTAATTTGGGGAAAAATAAAATAAGTTAATTAATCAATTTTTATCCTAAAATAATTATTCATTCCCTTATTTTTCATCTTTGATTGGAGAGGAAGGAGTCTTATTATCCATCTAAAACTAATTTTTGAACCATTTTTTGACACTAAAATAACTATCCATTCCCTCATTTTTCATCCCACATTGGACTTGTTCTTATGGTATTTGTTCCCGTCTCGTTGCTAATCTAGTAGAGTCGAAGCAAAAAGAAAAAAGAATTAAAAGAGGTTTCAAGCCTGAGAAAAACATTGCTTCCGCATTATCGTTGGAACTATCACTAATTTTGGTCTCTCTTCAAAATAAGAATATAAAAGATTAATGTTATGGCAGTTACACAAAGAAAATAAAAAATAAAGACATGAAAGTGATGTATTTTTTAAATAATTATGTAATAAATATATAAAATATGTGTGAATATAGAAATATTTAATCTGTTTGATTTGAATTTTGAGAATAATACTTGATAGAGATAGATAGATAAATTAATATTATAACTGGTGGGGAAAATTATTGATTCTTTATATTCATTATTATTCAGAATCATAACCCGACCCACAAACATAGAACATACGGTCTGTCGGTATCGGATCGGGTTACCGGACGGGTCGAAACGGAGCGGAGGAAATCGAAGAAAATCTCTCCCTCTCTCTCATACCAGTTTAGAGTGAAATTGAAGCACCACCAACACACTCCTGAAGTCCCAAATATCGACATAGGTTCCTCAACAAGCCGTCGTCGACCCCCATTCTCATAAATGTACAACTTTTTCAATCTCTACGAAGTTCTTTCCAATTTTGTTTTAGAGCATGTACATCAATACTAGGTATAATACCTATTCAAAAAGGTACAATTTCTATTTTACCTACCCATTTTTTACTTCCACACTGCAGCAACTTCTTTATTACTTCCTCTCTATCCATTTAAATATTAGAAAATAATACAAATTGCAGTATATATATATATATATATATAGCTTCTTATAGGGGATCCCCTATATAGCTTATGTAAGGACTTTTAATCTAGGCCCTTAGATCTCATCCAAGGGCTGAGAAAAAAGAAGTCAATTCGCGGGTTAAATGAGGCCCAGATTGGTCACGGGTCCGGGTAAAAATCCTCACACGGGTCAGCTGAAAATTCAAAACCCATATTTCCCTTTTCATGCCTGTCAAAACAGAGAGAGAGAGAGAGAGAAAAAAAAAAAAAAAAGAACGAACAAAGACCAAGAACGGAGAACTCCAAATTTTCAGCTTCGATCGATCGACGAAGAAGAAAGCTTTCTGGTATCTCTCACTCGATCTTTCTCTTCTTCTGTCTCTCCTCCAATCTCTCTCTATCTCGTTGACGAAGAACAAGATCGAAGGACAAGATCAATCCGAACAAGGTCTCTCTCTCTTTCTCTCTCTCATACAAAAATAAGGGTTCAATTTCGTCGTACTCAGTCTGTCGTTCTCTCTCTCTTTTGCAGAAATTAAGGTTGAAGATGGACGAAGAAGAAGTCTGGAGATCTAAGAAAAAAACGACAACAATTAAAATTTCAAACAACAAAAGAATTAAATTTAGGACAACTAAAGAATTAAATTGACCATACACGTACATGTTCTGAAGTTTTGGACAGTTCCTTTTGTCATGCGACTGTTCGATTAACCCACAACCATTACAACGCCTACTCTTCTTGACCGCTTTCTCTTTTCCTCCCTTTAATCTTTTACCACAACCCTTTGCCCTAACTTTAAGTGGTTCTTTGAAACTTTGTTCATGAGGAATAGACACTTGGATAGAACTCGCTTTGCCATTTTCACTACTAAGATTCATGGAACATAGCTTCTTTTGAACCGAACACAAAGCTTCTTCCAAAATTTGAGTCCCATCTTCAGTTAATACGGCATCATCAATTACATTAGAAGCAAGTTGGAAGAGATTATTTCGCCTCTCTAACAAAGAAGTGTCGCATATTTCTTTGACGGACCCACCCAAGTCATCTACAACTCTCATAGCTTTCGCCAATTTAGTCCACCTCAGCAAAATGTACTCATTAGGCATATCTATAATCTGCATTCTACTGAAGAACGCCAACAAGTGCCGACATGGGATTCCGTCACTTTCAAACATCTTGCAACTACAACTTGAATATTTTGATGACTTCTCTACGAAAATTTGACGAACCCTTGAACCACTTACCTTCGCCCTCTCAACATTGTACAAATAACGGTGTTCGTCCTCATGTGTCATCGTAACAACATATGCCAAAATTTGATGTAGTTCATCTTGAAACTTGTAAAATATGGCCCGTGTATGTAACTCACTCATTGTCAACTCCATGGGTGCTACTGTTTTCAATGGAGGCTTCTCATTAAGATCTTTATGATCCAAATCCAACTCATTATGACGTAGCTTTGAAAGTGCTCTATCAAACCGTGTCACAAAATCCCACAATGAATTATTTTCAGACACATATCTCTTGAAAAATGCATGAGAAATCTCAGCTCTTTGACTACTAGTCATGTGGGCGGAAAACATGTGTTTCATATACGCAGGAATCCATCTCTCACGGATTTGGTACATCCCTTTCAACCATTCATTGCTAGATAAGTTAGCTTTATGTACAACATCCATCCATTTAGTTTCGAACTCTTCAGGGGTCTCGGAATTCCATATACATTTTTTGAACTCATCATAATGTTCTTTATAGGATAATGCACTTATTTTTTCAAAAAATTTACGCATAATGTGCCAAATGCAATACCTATGATGCGTATTCGGAAGAACATTAGCAAATGCTTTTGTCATTGCCGGATCTTGATCAGTTATGATCATTTTGGGCGGGCCTGCTAGCATTGCTTTCAAAAATTCCTCAAACAGCCACTCAAAAGAATCACTACTTTCATCACTTAAGAATCCACACCCAAAAAGAGTAGTCTGCCCGTGGTGATTAACCCCTAATATAGGTGCAAAGATCATGGCATATCGGTTTGTGTTGTATGTTGTATCAAACACCACAACGTCTCCAAAATATTGGTATGATTTTCTAGAGGTGGCATCCGCCCAAAAACAATGAGTCATCCTCCCCTCATCATCTTTCTCCATTGTATACACAAAACTTGCATTCTTTTGTTGTTCAATTTGAAAATGCTCATACAACATATTGGCGTCTTGTCCGGCTAACATTTTCCTCATGTCCCTTTTAAAATTATCAAGATCTTCTTGTAAAAAGCCAACATTTTGTAGACCTCCGGATTGTAACTCGAAAATACTCATTTGTTGGCAGGTTCGCACATTTGCAGCTGATAGTTGTTCTACTAAAGCCTTTTTTGTAGCTGACACTTTACGATGAGATCGAAATAAATGTACCCTCTTTGGAGACGCAAGAGGGTGGTTATGACCCTCGACAAATTGGGAGACAACAAATTTTCCACTTGACTGGTTTTTCAGAACAGACAATTTCGCCCCACAATTCTCTCTACTATCCCCCCGACGCTGTGTAACGGGTTCACTAGTTTTGTGGAGCCTCTTCACCCCTTCTTTGCAACAAACGTACTCCTTTCTAATGACTTCATAATCCCTATTCCTCTTGCTAGAACTCGCTCGCGTACCAAATCCACCTTCTTTACCATAATGGTTGTAAAATTTCCAAACATCATCTAAATTGTCAAACTCTTGGTTGATTTTTGGTATTAATTAGGTCATTCTTAACTTGAGGAGTGTGAAGTATTTGAGAAGAATTAGCAGATGATTCACACGGGATCGATGCTAACGGTGAGAATACGTTTATATCATCCAAACACTGCATTCTAGACCCCAAAAGAGAAAACAATTAAAAATCAAAAATTTCACATACAGTTAAAAAAAAAAGTCAGCATTAAAAAAAAATCAGTATTTTTTTTTTGCGAATCCTAATTTCTAACCGTAATTTGTGAGAGAGAGAAAGAGAAAGAGACCTTGGTTGTTGCTCGGTCAGTGGTGGAATATCGTCGGCTTCTTCTTGTACGTCATCCATGTACACTGGAATTTCCCCAATTTGTTACATAAATCAAAAAAATTTACACAAATCCAAAGCCTAACCCTAACATGAACGAGAGAGAGAGCCCCATCGTCACAAACCCTAACCCAATGTCAGACATTAGGGTTAAGGTTCTCAGAAAATCAAAACAAATGGACCCAAAATGTATTTACCGAAAAAGCCCTAATTTCAGATGTACAAGTCAGAGAGAGAACGAGACACAGAGAGGGAGAGGGAGAGAGAGATACCTCGTTCAATCTTCTTCTTCTTCTCAGTACGTTGGATGTTGGATTGGAGGAGAGACAGAAGAAGAGAAAGATCGAGTGAGAGATACCAGGAAGCTTTCTTCTTCGTCGATCGATCGAAGCTGAAAATTTGGAGTTCTCCGTTCTTGGTCTCTGTTCGTTCTTTTTTTTTTTTTTCTCTCTCTCTGTTTTGACAGGCGTGAAAAGGGAAATATGGGTTTTGAATTTTCAGCTGACCCGCGTGAGGATTTTTACCCGGACCCGTGACCAATCTAGGCCTCATTTAACCCGCGAATTGGCTTCTTTTTTCTCAGCCCTTGGATGAGATCTAAGGGCCTAGATTAAAAGTCCTTACATAAGCTATATAGGGGATCCCCTATAAGAAGCTAACTGTATATATATATATATATATATATATATATGTGTGTGTGTGTGTGTGTGTGTATATATTTTACGGTTGTAGCAGATATATAGATCGAGTTCGCCGGAACTGAGAGATCGTGGTCGCTGAACCCAAGCCTTTCTCCGTTGAAGACCTCCGTCGAGATTGATTCCGACGAACAATATAGAGAAAAATTGAACCACTGTTTGCATAGATTGAGGTCGCCGGACCCAAGCTTTCTTCTTTTGAAGACTTTCGTCAAAGATCGATTCCGGCGAACAGTAGAGAGAGAAATCTAACCACTATTTCGTGAATCGTTCTTTCGTCGCAAATCGTTCGAAAACCATGTTTCGAAATCAAAATCGATCTTTGCAGGCGTATTTCTCTGAAACAACTGGGTGTTGTAGTTGTGTGTTTGTGCACCACTCAGTCGCTGAGGAAGTCGTAGGCCTCTGTGATTTGCTTGAACCAGGCGTGAAGGGTTTCGACGAGTTCTGTCGACGACGGACAAGCTGAAGGGTTTCGACTTTCGACGATGATGGGTTTCACCGGATAAAAAAAGAGAGGAGAAAGGAGGGAGGTGAGAGAGAGAGAGAGAAACAATAAAAAAAAAAAGAAAGGGGTGTGAACAGTGCGTAGGTAAAAGTGGCGAAGCACTGTTCAAAAACGTATTTTGCCTCCCCTTTTACCTCAGCTGCTGCAGGCTAATTTTTTGTGTTTTCTAATCCAAAATAGCTAAAAATGCATTTTACATCAACTGATGTACATGCTCATACCCGTTGCGACTTACATGCTCCTGCATCTCTTGGGCTCCTCGAATATATGTATTCATGGCTCTATTTATAGCTATTTGTGAATAAGAATGGGCCCACGAATTCCCCGGTGTTCGGCATTCTAGGAGGAGTATTGAAATTCAAAGGACTGCAAATGCAGATTTGAGTTTTCAAGGGCACAGTTGTATATGCTTCATTACATAGTTTTGTTTAGAATGGCAAAAGATGAAATTACATTGATCTTTGAACTGAGGAATTACAACCATAGGCAGACATCCCGACTAGGTTGGCACAAAAACCTTTAGAAAAACGAATGCCAATCTGTAGGGTTGTAAGATTGAGTAACCTCTCCTGAGCCTTTGGTTCCACGATTGGGAGGTCCTAGCCTTCCGATCCTTTATACAGGGGGTTATGACTTGCTCTCCAAGTTTGTATGTGTGCCAAGCACGCTTCGGCTAACGTCACTCCTGACGTAGCAGATAAGGCGGTTAACAACCACGTACATGAGCTGTCATGTCACCCAAATGCATTCGTGACTTTCCCACTTTAGAACTGTTTCGGATAATGTCATAACCGTCACTCTGGATAAGGCAGTTACGGGCATGTGGGCAAGCTGGCAAGTAGGGCCTTCCTGAGCCTACGTGCCCAAGCCACGGTACCAAGCTGTGTTAGGCTGAACCTAGAAGTCCAGCCAATGACCATCTCTCTGACAATTCAAGATAAGACCGAGGGGCCCATCCCAGCCTTTTGCCGAGCGTAATATCCATGACTGAACCATCACACCTGGCCCACTACGAGGCTGAATGATCATGACCAAACCTCGTGGCTCATTTGGCCAACAAGCTGGTTATTCCGGTCAACTACACAATCCAAGACCTAAAAAGAGGCTGGCGAGAAAATGCTTCATTACATGTACCCGAGTTCAATTTTAATTCCTTTTTTCCTTTTTGTATCATATGGGATATTGCTTTTGGGTTTTGGTTGTAAGCTTATCTCCATTAGTTTGAGCCATTTTTTTTCAGTAGTATTTTGTTAAGATTTGGCAAAGTCGGTCTGATGATGCCAGAGCGAGTTTTGACCTTGATTGGTGACAAATGTTGATTGGTTCCCTTGTGGGTCACAGGGTATGGATGGAATGAAAGTAATCGCAATATGTCAATCAGGCGGTGAATTTGTGTCTGATGACAATGGCTCACTGTCATATCGAGGTGGGGATGCTCATGCTATGGAAATTGATGAACGGATGAAGTATGAAGACATCAAGATGGAGGTGGCAGAGATGTTCAACAGTGATCATGGTGCAATGACCATCAAATATTTCCTGCCGGGTAACAAAAAGACACTCATCACGATCTCCAATGACAAGGACTTCAACCGCATGATCAAATTCCATGGTAACTCCGACACCACGGATATTTATGTCTTGACCGAAGAAGTTGTTGCCCCCAACGTATCAGACACACCTGCCAATAGGTAGTCCTCTAAGCGTTCTTGCACAAGGTTTGGATATTACTTATTGGGTATTGTTTTAAGACATAAGATTTGGACATTTGATCTTGCAGGTCGAGGTGCACAACTTTGTCAGAGGCAGGGGTTCTATTTGATTCCCCTCTTAATGTTGAGGATGACATTATGTATGATACAACCCAGCCCGGTGAACTGATTGATGCATCTTTTGTCATGTTAAACGATGATGCCACCTGTTTTGATGACCATATTGATATAGCCACTGAAGTGCCTGCACTCCCTCTTTTTGGTTCGACTGATGAGAAGCTTATTATAGCTGCACAACAATGGCAGAACAATATTACAGGAGTTGGCCAAAGATTCAATAGCGTACATGAATTCCGTGAGGCCCTACGCAAGTATGCTATTGCACATCAGTTTGCTTTTAGATACAAGAAGAATGACAGCCATCGTGTCACTGTGAAATGCAAAGCAGAAGGTTGTCAATGGAGAATTCATGCATCAAGGTTGTCAACTACCCAGTTAATCTGTATAAAGAAAATGAACAACATACATACCTGTGAAGGGGCTGCTGTGACAACTGGGTATCAGGCTACAAGAAGTTTGGTTGCAAGTATTATCAAGGAGAAACTGAAAGTTTACTCGAACTACAAGCCGAAGGACATTGTCAATGACATTAAACAAGAATATGGAATTCAATTAAACTATTTTCAGGCATGGCGGGGGAAAGAGATTGCTAAGGAGCAGCTTCAGGGTTCATATAAGCAGGCATATGGTCAGTTACCCTTTTTCTGCGAGAACATAATGGAGACAAATCCTGGTAGTTTAGCTACTTGCACCACTAAGGATGACTCAAGCTTTCATCGCCTCTTTGTATGGCTTCCAACAGGGTTGTCGGCCTCTACTTTTCCTTGATAGCGTCCCCTTAAAGTCTAAATACCAAGGCACATTGTTGGCGGCAACAGCTCCTGATGGGGATGGCGGTGTTTTTCCTGTTGCTTTTGCTGTAGTATACACGGAAACTGATGATAACTGGCGTTGGTTTTTACTACAATTGAAATCTGCATTATCACTGGCTCAGAGCATAACGTTTGTTGCAGATAGAGAAAAGGGGCTAAAGAAGTCTATTGGCGACATATTTAGTGATTTGGATGTGCACCATGGGTATTGCATGCGATATCTATCAGAACAACTTATTAGAGACTTGAAGGGACAATTTTCTCATGAAGTGAAGCGTCTTATGGTTGAGGATTTCTATGCCACTGCTTATGCACCTAGGCTTGAAGGCTTCCAGAAGTGTGCAGAAAGCATTAAAAATATTTCATTAGAAGCTTATAACTGGATAATGGAAAGTGAGCCCGAACACTGGGCAAATGCATGCTTTCAGGGTGCAAGATATTACCATATGAACTCAAACTTTGGAGAGTTGTTCTACGCTTGGGCATCGGATGTGCACGAGTTACCAATAACCCAGATGGTTGATGCGATACGGGGTAAGATTACGGAATTGATATATACAGGACGTGCAGAATCAGACCAATGGGTTACTAGGCTAACCCCTTCCATGGAGAAAAAACTAGATAAGGAAAGCCTGAAAGTTCATCCCCATCAAGTATTGATATCAGCTGGTAACAACAGGTTTGAGGTCCGTGGCGAGACCATTGAAGAAGTTGATATTGATCTTTGGGATTGCAGTTTCAAAGGGTGGCAACTTACTGGTTTGCCTTGTTGACATGCCATTTCAATCATCAGTTGCCATGGTTGGGACTCATATGATTATTGTTCACGATATTTCATGACTGAGAGCTACAGAATAACATATTCAGAGTCCATAAATCCTGTCCCCAATGTAGATAGGCCCAATCAGAAGGACTGCCCTCAGAATGGGGTGACGGTTACCCCTCCTCCCACTCGTCGTCCACCAGGCCGGCCCGCCACTAAGAGCTTCGGATCGCAAGAGGTGGTCAAACGTCAACTTCAATGCAGTAGATGCAAGGATCCTGGGCACAACAAATCTACGTGCAAAGAGTTCTTGTCATAGTGCTGAACTTTGTAGGTATAGAGCTATTTTTCACCCAGTTAGACGAGCTTTCTTTATGTAGCTATTTTCAGATCAGTGGCACAGTGAATTCTGCTCTGTTTGAAACTTGTGGAAAGGAAAAGAAAGGAAGGGAAAATATTTATGAAAGAAAGTAGATAGAAAGTTCGAGAGAAAGGAAAGTTGAATTCATTTTGTTATTTTCCCTCCTCTGTCTACAGGAGTCCAAACAAGAGAGGAGGAAAATTTTAATTTTCTCTTCTCTTCCTCAAGTTCCAAACAAAGCATTGGTTTGTGATGCTACTGTGTTCGTGCTCCTACAGTCTTCACAGTCTTCTTTGGTGTTTTGTTAGTATTGCATTGGTATATATTCAAGCAGTCCTCTCTTGGCAGAAATTCAAGAGGAAAAGGCTCTTATGAGTAGATAAGTAACCATTGAATATCTTTGAGTAGGTGTTGGCAAAACCAGTCTGATTATACTTTCTCAGTGATTCCTTTTGTACTGTTTACCAATTCATCTTCATTTGGATCGCTGTTAATCACTGATTGCTAGTCCTTTTTGTCGCTTCAACTTGGCTTTAGCCTTTACACCAAGTAGATAATCTGTTGGCTTAAAATTTCCTAATTTACTACATTTGGCTCTCCTCTTGGCAGGTTTACTCGGAGAAACTAAAGAAAGTGGCTGAAGTGATGGTGGAAGTTACGGTTCTACAGATGTCATATGATAGTGGCGATGGCCAGCAGAAGACCAGGACAGCAGTTTTGGCTGCTGGCAAGAAGATGGGCGTTACTTTCAAGAAAATGACTTGAAGCAGATATGATTGAAGCCTCAATTTTTTGAGGGGGCGAAATCTGGAATACAAACAACTAGAAATCAAATTCAGGTCAGGAATGTAGAACCTGGAAAATGGAGTGGTCCTTGAATGGGTCATCACAGTGGTCCTTGAATGGCCCGCTCTTTACCCATCTATTTCAATGATATTTTGGGGTGCAGGATCAGTTAACACCTTGTTTGGATCAGCTATTTTATTAGCTTTGACTTACAGTTGGGGAAATGTTTAAAGGGCAAAATCCGAGTTTTAAGTGCACAACTTGGCCCTTAAGATAAAATACTGCTCTTCAGAAGGTTTCAAACAATTCATTGTCATACTATATGTTTATTGCAGCGTTGTTTTTCCCACAAAGTCGGTCAACGTAAAATAGAATGCCTCTGATCCAGATGACACCGTGAAATTCACACACATCAAACAGACTTTACAAATACGTTTTTCGGTTTTCCAATTTAAAAGCTTTTTCCAAGATACTTTTGTAATACGTTTCTTTGACAAGACATGTACTTTTGTACTATGTTTCTTTGAGCTCGTGCAATGAGAAGTACGCTCATGATTGGATAGTACAGAATGGCATCAACAAACCAATCTGGTAGTACTGGAATTTTCCCATGTACTCGTGTAGTACTACTTCTAGAGAATGTACTGCAATATTGCAATGCAAATATTTAACAAGTCTTCCCTTTTATAAACTCACCATGTCACTGATATGCACAAACAACACATAGGCAATACTTCCCGGAGTGTAATTTTGTTCACCTAGGTCAAAGTTCTTTCTTTTTATTGGTTGAAATGGTGTAGGTCCCACCCGAACAATATATTTTTTGATAAGCATGACATTATTTTGTAGTGGGATCCACATACTTTGTGATGGGATCCACACCATTTCAACCAATAGAAAAGAGGATAATGTTCACGCTTCTAAGTGGAGGGTGAACAAAACTCAACTCTACTTCCCGTGATGGTTTCTAGCAATGGTTTGGTGGTAGATCCTTGAGGACGTGGATGCTTCGGGTAAATGTAAGATTGAAGAGGATAGACGGGGACGAGACAGAGCAAGAGATGAGCCTTTAATCCACAGATTGATGCTCTTTCCCTGCACTGCCTCTTCCCTGGCTCTCCTCTCTCTATCTCTCTATGTATATATGTAGACATGCGCAAACACAAGCAGGTACGTACGTATCTTTCTCTCTGATATTTGAAGATTGATCCATGGAAAAGTTGTGGTCAGTTCTTTATCTTGAATATTGGTAGTCATGTCGGTAGAATAGTGTTTTTGACCTTGAAAATCATGGGTCACCAATTCAATTTAGTCATAACTAGAGTCTCATAAAGGTACTAGTCTTGCTTAGGGATACCTAGGGCTCCGTTTATTCATCAAGAATGTTGTTCAGAAAATGTATCAGCAAGAGAGATGAAATGAAGGAAAAGAAAATTTATTTTTCAACGCATGGTTTGCTGTTGCTGACAGAGAAACTTGCTGGAAAATTAAATTTGGTTCTTTTGTGCAATCTAAAAAAGAAGTGTTCTCCAGTGAATTTTTGTTTGTTGTTAAAGTTGTGAGTCCCCCAAATTGTTGTCAATTTATAAATTTAAAAAAAAAATTAATTTTCATATCATTTCCCATCTTTTCAATACAACTGAACAATGCCCAAATGTGAACAGTAATCTCACATGAGTGGATCCCTCGATTCCTCTGCTAACTTTAAAAAACCGTTGCTCCCCTCTTTTCGTGCAAGATAGTTTTGTGCACCCCCGTGGACGATAATTATTTGGCATTCTTGGAGAAAAATATAGGGTTGCGTACATGGTATTCCTAGCCATTTATGTAGCGACAACTTATTTGATAGGGATTATCATTCACTTTTGTCGGGTGTTCGGAAGACAAAGGGTGATCTATATTTGTGTGGTGACGGTATTTTATTTGCAAAGAGTACCCCATAATGATGCCACATGGTATTTCAAAAGCATCCCATAATTGACCGGACACGCTTTTCTCATAAAGTAGGATAAGGAGCAAAAGTCTGCCGTCATGGAGAAAAAGTTCGCGATTAGATGGCTTTATTGACAAAAATGCTTTTCGTATATAATGAGCCAAGGAGCAATTGTTGGTGGTCATTATGCAAAATATTGCGGCCAGCTACAAAAATTCGTGGCCAGTGGATCAGATGTCGTGATTGGCAAACACGCTTTTCTCGTAAACTTAAAGTCTACCCGTTCGTCCTCCCATGGCAGTGCCAATGAGAGACTCCAAAAACGACTTCTTCGCTTTCTCTCTTTCAAAACCTCCTCCACAAAAGCCCCTCTCTCTCTCTCCTCAACACCATCAAAACCTCGACTTCTACCCCGTCACTGTGATCTCCCGCAGTTCGATCCTCTTCGGTTTCTCAAAAGCTTCATAGACACCTATATTGGTACTCTCTCTCTCTCTCTCTCTCTCTCTCTCTACAATCTTTGTCTACTTGGTTTGTGAGTGCTACTTGACTTGATAACTTCCATAAAGACTGAGCTTTGTTTGTTTAGTGAGAAAATATATCGAAAAATTGGGGATAAAATAAGAAAATGCTTAGTTTGAGCATATTAGGGTGGTTTGGACATGACTATGGTAGATTGGTCGATTATGGATACGGAAAATGGTAACACTAGAGGAGGAGAGGTGTAGAAATTGACTCTAGAGGCGTTAATTCGAAAAGAATACAATGCGGTAGTTAGGGAGAGCGATTTGGCTACGGTAGTAGGTAACACTAAGAGGAGGGGAGGGGTAAAATTTAACTTTAGAGGCTTTAGTTTGAAAGGAACACGATGTGGTAGTTTGGAAGAGCGATTTGATTATCTTATTAGAGGGTAACACTACCCTCTAACTAAGGAATTATCAAAAAAAAAAAAAAAACACTACCCTCTAATGGGGAGGGGAGGGCTAGAAATTGACTTTTGAGGCATTAGGTCAAAAGGATCTAGATTCATGATTGGATAGTGCAGAATGACATCAACAAACCAATATGGTAGTACTAGTTGTAGAGAATGTGCTGCAGTATTTCAAAATGACCCTGTCACCAATTATATGCAAATGTAAGATTGAGGAGGTTAGATGGGGACGAGGCAGAACATGAGATGGGCCTTTAATCTACTACACCATTGATGCTCTTCCCCTGCACTTCTCTCTCTCTCTCTCTCTCTCTCTCTCTCTTTCTCTCTCTCTCTCTCTCTCTCTCTCTCTCTCTCTCTCTCTCCATGTGAATATATACACACACATGCACAAACACAAGAAGGCATATAATGTGTTTTCCTCTCTGTTATTTGATCCATGCAAAAGTTGTGATCAGTTCAGTTCTGATCCTGAATAAATGGTAGTCATGTCAGTAGATGTTTTGGACTCTGAAAATCACTGGTCACAAATTTAATTAGTCCTAACTAGAGTCTCATAAAGGTACCAGTTCTTGCTAGGGATATTAATGTTCCGTTCGTTGTTACGGGGAAAATGTATCATTGGGAGAAATGAAGTGAAGGAAAAGAAAATTCTTATTCTGTGTGTATTTTTTTGACAAAAAGTCTTACAAGAACATTAAATTCTTTCTTTTTGCAATCTATATTGCAAGAAAGTGTTTTCAAGTGAAAAAATTGAAGTTATTAAAAGTTGATTTTTCCATTGTTTTCCATCCTTTTGTACAACTGAACAAGGCCTAAATATGCACAGTAATCTGGCATGTGTGGATCCCTCGATACTTCTATACTACCTTTTGTAAAACGTTGCCAATCAACTCATCCCCTCTTCCCTGCATTTAGAGCTTGGCTGTGCCTCAAGTGAAGAAGTACTTATCCAATAAATCCGGCTTATACCGTGCCTTATCAACGAATGGGGAAGGCATGTTTACTTTCATCTCCAATTTTTTGCGCAAGACGGTTTTATGCACGGTGCATAAAACCCCTGTGGACACTCAGTCACGTGGTAGAGCGGACCTATAGCTACCAGATAACTTTTGCTGGTAATGGGCTGTTGCAAGTGAAAAGGTCAAAAGCCTCCCTCAAATATAGGAAGATACATGGCTTTCATTTACACTTGGTGCTTGATTAATGTTGATTCCTGTTTACCTGGCCAAATTTTCTATGTTCTATAAATAAGAGCTCTTCTACAAAGAGTTGTATATCTCCTTGCCAAACTTTGTCTGCTTTGGAGAAATGAATTTCTTTTGATCCACTTGCCACTCCTTTGTGCCAATTGTGCGCAATATTTTCATCAGGGTTTGTACTCTATTCACAGAGAGAGAGGGAGAGGGAGAGAGATAGAGAGAGAGTCCATCTAAACACTTATCTCAAAGGATCCGATTTCGTTCCTTAGCTCCTTGCCAAACACTTCCCGCGATGGTTAAGGACTATAATTGGCAATGGTAATAGATCCTTGGTGATGCCAAACGTTTCAATTTGTATTGGATTTGGATTTCGGCTAAATGTCAGATTGGAGAGGATAGCCGTGGATGAGATAGAGCATGAGATGAGCCTTTAATCTGCACCATTGATGCTCTTCCCATGCTCTGCCTCTTCCATGGCCCTCCTCTCTCTCTCTCTCTCTCTCATGCACAAAGACACAAAGGTATAATGTGTCTCCCTCTCTGATATTAATCCATATGATAGATATGATTAGTTTTTTAGCTTGAATAAAAGGTAGTTATGTCAGTATATCAATGTTTTTTACTCAGAAAATCATCGGTCACCAATTAAAACTAACCAGAGTCTCCTAAAAGTACCACCCCTTGCGAGGGACACTAAATGTGCACCCCAATCTCACATGCGGTGGATCCCACGACCCCTCTCTGACTTTTTAAAACATTGCCAATCATGCCCTCTTCCCGTGTCAAGGACGGGGACCCATGTTTACTTTTATCTCCCATTTTCCAGGCAAGACAATCTTATGCCCCCCTTTGGAGCAGACCCAAGCTACCAGATAACTTCTGCTAGTCAAGGGAGTCCTATGTCTATTGAAGTTAAGCTGCCATCAACCTTTTGATTTTCCTTTCTATAACATAGTAATTTTGTTGCCTTGGAGATAGTTGAATGAATTATATAGGTACAAGTGTATTTGACCCAAAAGCCCGTGTATTTGACCCAAAAGCCCAGATCATGAATTGGAGTTCAACTCGGCACAAATGGAAGATTGATCATCCATAGAGAAAGATCAACATAAGCTTTTGAGTTGCAGCAGATGCAGGATTTTCGCAGTTCACATTGCTCACCAACTTCCTAAACGTTTCGAAATTGTACGAGGAATTTTGCCCTTGAAGCAACAGGTTTATGTCTCGTTGGAAGCTTGGAAGTATTAATCTATGGGAGATTGATTGTTAATTTGCTTTATCAATGCTTAAGGAGAAGAAATGATCACCAATTTCTGGGAATGGATTGTTAATTTGTTATGGTCTCAAACATGTAGTGAAGATGAAACTGAGCCATATGCAATTTTGTTGTCAATGACATTCTGTTGAAGAGTTCTACTTTTTCTGTCTCCAAGTGAAATTTGTTTGAATCGCCGCCGATAATCTGGTCACTCCAATAAGAGAACTAATCGCGGTGGATGGATCCCACCTGACTCACCTCGGTTGGATCCATTATTCTCCCTTTTACATAGCCTTGTTGATTGAGTCTCCTTTATCGTGAAGGGTTCGGCCAGCAGAAGACCAGGACACCAGTTTTGGCTGCTGGTTAGAAGATGGGTTATCACTTTCAAGAAAATGACATGAAGCAGCTATGATTTAAGCCTCGATTTTTTTTTTTTGATGGGGCAAAAT
This sequence comes from Rhododendron vialii, assembly GCF_030253575.1. Classification (NCBI taxonomy): domain Eukaryota; kingdom Viridiplantae; phylum Streptophyta; class Magnoliopsida; order Ericales; family Ericaceae; genus Rhododendron; species Rhododendron vialii. Next base: position 27,571,127 of record NC_080567.1, on the reverse strand, counting down.
CTGGAATACAAACAGAAGCAATTCAAATTTAGGTAACGAATGCAGAACCTGGAAAGTGGAGGATGTATTGTGTTAGTGTTTGCTAGTGACAATGGATCATCACAGACAGTCGTCCTTGAATATCCTGCTCTATACCCAACTGAAGCCCAATCCTTTATCTTTTTTCTTTTTTCTTTTTTAAATTTTGTTGTGAAGGGACAGAGGTAACGCCTTGTTTGGATTATCCTTTTAATTGGTTTTTATTTCATTCACTTTTGACTTCTTACTAGCTTTTACAATTGGGTGACAGTCAAGAAGGCGAAAACCGAATAATACTCAGGTGACTACGTAGTCGTTATAGAAAGAAATATTACCCTTCAAAAGAGAAAAAAGAAATTATACTAAATCCGACTAAAAAGTAGAAAAGTTAACAATACCTTTCAATAGATGTTTTGTGCACGGTTGTTTTTTGGACAAAGTTAGCCAACCTGGAATGGAACGCATCTCTTCCACATGACACATATGAAATTCACGCACATCGAATGGTTATTGACATATGCGTCCCTAGACATTTATCCGGTGGCCGGTAAAGAAGTTTTTTCCATTTTAAAAGCTTTTGGTAGGATCCTATTTTTTAGTAGTGTATCTTTGAGCTCACTCAATGAGAAGTACTCTCATGATTGGATAGTACAGAATGGCATCAACACGCCAATTCGGTAGTACTACTTGTAGAGGATGTACTGCAGTACTACAACTCATTTACTAAGTCTTGCCTTTTACAACTCTATAAATTACTCACCCTGTCACTGATGATATGCACAAACAACATACAATATGCAACTTCCTCCCAAGACTTCCGCTGGTGGTTTCCGGCAATAATAGGCAATGCTGGTAGATCCTTGGGCCGGGCGGTGTTTGGTTTCGAGCTGTGTCGGATTTGGATTTGTCGGTAAATTTAAGATTGAGGAGGATAGACGGGGACGAGACAGAGCATGAGATGAGCTTTTAATCCACACCATTGATGCTCTTCCCCTGCACTGCCTCTTCCCTGGCTCTCTCTCTCTCTCTCTCTCTCTCTCTCTCTCTCTCTCTCTCTCTCTCTCTCTCTCTCTCTCTCTCTCTCTCTCACACGCATGCACGCACAAACACGCGAAAGACTAAAGATAGATATTTTGCATCCGTCTCTGATATGTAATCCATGTAAAAGATAGATTAGTTCTTAATCTTGAATAAAAGGTACACACGTTTGTAGATCAGTGTTCTTTACTCTGAAAATCATTGATCAGGAACAAAATTTAGTCCTGAGGGTCTCGTAAGGTAGTTTTGCTAGCTATAGGGACACCAAATGTGCACATCTCACATGCGGTGGTTCCTTCGATCCCTCTACTACTTTTTAAAACGTTGCCAATCATCCCCTCTTCCTGCTAGCTATAGGGACACCAAATGTGCACTGTAATTGCACATGCGGTGGATCCTTCGATCCCTCTACTACTTTTTAAAACGTTGCCAATCATCCCCTCTTCCCGCGTTAAGAGCTGGGTTGTGTCCCCTAGTGAAAGACGAATAAGAATTTATCCAATATGCCCGGCTTAATTTTACGTCCCATTTTTTCTGCGCAAGACGGTTTTTATGCCCCCCTGTGGACAAAATCACACGCTATGGGCAGACCTATAGCTACCGGATAACTTCTGCTAGTCAAGGGGAATCCTATGTGTATTGAAGTTAAGTTGCCCTCAACCTTTTGATTTTCCTTTTCAAAACAGTTTGTGCCCTCTTATTTGTTGCCTTGGAGATTGTTGAATGCCATATATAGGTACTGGAAGAAGTGCATTTAACCCGAAAGCCCGTATCATGAATTGGAGGTCAAGATCATCCACAGGCAGAGAAAGACCCAAGCGTTGCAGTTGCAGCAGATACAAGATGCTCGCGGTTCACATAAGAAACACATTGCTGAACAACTTCCTAAGCGTTTGGAAATCACGTCCGGAATTTTCCCTTCAAGCAACAGGTTTACGTCTCGTTGGAAGCTCGGAACTATTTATCTATGGGAGATTGGCAGATAATTAGCCGATCGACTGCCGATGATTACTGAGAAAAAATGATCATCAATCAATGGGAATGGATTGTTGTTGTCTCAAACATGTACTGATGATAAAACTGAGCCAATGTGCTCCTTTGTTGTCAATGGTGGTCTGTAAAAGAGTTCTGTACTTTTGTCTGTCTCCAAAAGGAATTTGTGTGTATTGCTTCCAATAATCTCGTCACTACAACAAGACTACTAATCCCCTATTGGAAATTTATATTGTTTTGGTATGTTTTCACTTTAGTCTTGCTGTTATCTTCTATTTTGTTAAGTTAATGAGAGCAAATTAATTAAAGAAAAGATTTTGACAAAATTTAGCATGAGAGAGGAGAGGTTAAAGGGCACTTTTATATTATAGTATTATATATATATATATATATATATATATATATATTCCTCATTTGTTTAAAATTCGAGATATTCTCTCATTTTCTTATACGCATTCTATTCTTTATGGAAAAAGTTAGCATTCATGAAAAGATGCAACAAGTGTATTTGGACAAAATTGATTTTTCTTTCAAAATGGGTATTATTGAACTTAATGATTTTTAGTTTAGATTTTCATCCATATCCTCTAAATTTATCATTTGACTCGATGAGAAAATTTAAAAAAGTGTAGAAATATGGGGAAAAGAATCCATATGAGACAACTCCAAAGGCACCAAAAACAGTGGCATTTTGTGTTTATCAAACTTTTAGTTGTATTTAGTAAAAATTTTGTCATAAATTTTGAGTTAACACTTTGAGTTAAGACGAATAGATAATCTAAATGCGATGCGAATCTAATAAAAACTCAGAAAAAGTGTCCAAAAAGACAATAACAAAACAATATAGAATAATTTTGTTCAATTCTTGATATCTAAAACAGGAAGTACTAAGACTATTGTTTTTTTCGGAATTGGGATTCTTTTCCTTCTTTTTTTTTCGGAATTGGGATTCTTTTCCCTTTTTAAAGTTTTTGGACTTGAGAGATATACTTCAAATCATGGAATTACATCAATTCTTTTACAACAAAAAAAAACATTTATACCAAGTTACCGGCCAACACACTCACATTCCCATTGAGATGATTGTCTTATTCACTGAGCCGCAGTGAATAAGACATTCACAGAGGCTCGTGATTTGGACGGTCACTCTTCTCTGAAATTTTTTTATTTTAAAGCTAAATTGTTCAAAACCAGAACGAACGCACGTGATTTACTTCTGTAAACTCCGGTCTGTGTTCATGGAAATTCCGTTAAAAAGATTTTTCCCATAAATAAATGTTATAGGAGTACTATTCCCTCCGTCCATTTTTAAGTGTCCTGCTTCGTAATTCCAACTTATTAAAAAGACATCATCATTATACCTTTCACATCAACTTTTTCCTCAACTTTCCCTACTTACCCATCATCATTACACTTTCACTCACTTATTTTTTAAAAAGAAATCTACTTTTAGGGATAAAATAGACAATACACCAACTTTTATCCACTAACTTTATAAAATGAACACTTATTAAGGAATAGCCCAAAATAAAATATTGGACTCTAAAAAAGGGACGGAAGGAGTAGCTTTTATTATTTGCATTTGTTTGCAATTAGAGTTTGTAATTTCACTGGGCGAAAAGTACAGAACCTCTGTTGACATCTACGTGGCACTGATCGAAGAGAGGCCACAAGCTTTAATTTTGTTACAACCCGACGCCGTTTCATCAAAACGAATTTTAAAATATCCTCTCTATCCCCTCGCCTTCTGCAACTCCGTCCCGTCGAAGTCCTCTCACAAACCCTAGCGCTCTCTCTCTCTCTCTCTCTCTCTCCCTCTCTCCCTCTCTCTCTTCACCTGAATTTCTCAACCAATTTCCCACACTCACTTACTACCATAGGGTTCAGAAACTAGGGTTTACTGTCGATGTTCGATTCGTTCACAAGACGACGATGAACACCACCCCCACCTCCACCTCCGTGTGCGGCAACTGCGGCGTGGAGGAGCGCCGCCTCCTCCTCCTCCACCACGTCCGCCACCGCGGCCTCTTCCGCCGCCTCTGCACGTCCTGCGTCCTCCGTCTCCACCCCCAGTCATTCTGCCCCACCTGCTTCCTCGTCTACTCCCCTCCCCTCCTCCCCCCACCCTCCTCCACCGACGCCGTCTCCTGCCTCAAGTGCGACTCCTTCTCCCACCCCCACTGCGCCGGCGGCCCCAACAGATCGCCCGCCTCCCCCTACACCTGCCCGCCCTGCGCAAACCCTGGCACCCAGATCTTCGACACCAGCAAGAGGGAGCTGGACAAGCGGGGGGCCAAGGTGCTCCTCGCCGCCGTCAGAGTCGCCGCGGGGTCGATGAGCAAGGCAGCCGCTGGGGCGAGGGCGGAGGCCGAGAAGAGGGCCAAGGAGGCTGCTTTCGCGAGGAAGAGGGCGCGGGAGGCATTGGAGCACGTGGCGTTCCTTGTTGCTAGGGAGAAAGTGAAGCGGAAGGAGTCGGTGGCAGCAGCGTCTGCTGAGGTTTCGGTTGCCAAGGAAAGGAATCATAAAGCTGGTAATGCTAAAATTCATGGCAAATGTCTATAAATATACAAATGTGTGTGGTAATGATGTTTTTGAGAAGGAAAGAAAAAGGAACCAACTTTGTTGGTACTAGACGCTGGGCACAAGCGAAGCATGTGCAAATTGTATCATGCATAAGCAGTGTCGTAAAAGTCAATCACATGGGCCGACTAGTCCTCGCCTAGGCACTAGGCGGTGATCCAACGCCTAGATTAGGCAGCCGAGCCTAGTCCCCATCTGGGTGCTAGGCGCCCCTTCTCTGCTGACTGCTCGACTAGTGCCTAGCGATTTTTAGAACATTGTGCAGAAGAGGAAAAGAGGAAAATCTGCAATTGAGATTTATCTCTAATGAAATCTGAGATTGTGAAAGTAGAAAAGAGGGGAGAAGAAAATTAGGTAGCAGTTTTTTTTCTTCTTTTTTGGTAGTTTCTGACTTTCTGTAGACAGTTAAAGGGGTATATAGGAATAAATGTGAGCCAATCTCAAATTTACATTCACACCTTAAAGAGGTGTTCCCTTCGTAATAGTAATATATAATGGATTCTGTCCAAAAATTGTGTATGAATTTTGTGTTTGTATGTTTCTCATACTGCTATTGTTGCGAATGCAGCTCCCATCATGGAGCTGAACCGTGTTGGTAATCAGCGTGCCGTAGAAGGAGTGGATGGTCCTAATGAGGTTTCGGCACGCTTGAATGCCGTAGGCTTGAGAGAGAAGGAGAGATTGCAAGGATTTGGGGGACTGAGTGCGGTATCGGGAATACAGAATAATGGTGCTGGAATGGCTGTTGAGAATAATGAAAGACCGAGAGTGAGTCCTGCTTCTAATGTGGCAGCCCCATTCACTCAGAATAATGTAAACGAGAGGTCTGATAACTTAGGTCACTTAGAGAACACTAATGCACAGGGGGAGAAAGTGAGCAATGGGTTGTACTCAGTTCTTCCTGTAGGTGATCAAATGAAGCATGTGCAAAGCAACCATGGCAGGGAAGAGAAAATGGGCTCTCAACAATAATCTGTGATGAATTGGGAACTATGGCTAGATGATAAGATCAAGGTGGGACATCTGGCTGTTGTTTTACATTTGATTAGTGGCTAGCAATTTTATTTTAATTGTTGATTGTTTGAATTGCAGGTCTAGAAGGTTTCTAAGATACATTCTCGGGTAGCTCTCTTGGGCTTTTGGACAGAATGAGATAGCTTATGTGAGTTATATCTGCTTGACGTAGTGATATTTTCTGGGTACATACCATCTGTTGCTCTAGTTCAATGACTGGGCTTCTGTAGAGATGCTATGAAGATTTCATGATTTGTATTCTATGTTGGCAAACTCCAATCTGATATTCTTCATTCTGCTGTAGCTTTAATGATTTGGTATGTTTTCTATATATGTTAGTGTTCTACATAAAACTCTTATGGTCAGTTATTTTCTTTTTAAAATGGGTATTGTGCTTCCCTCAAACAAGTATCAGGCAGTTGCTTATGGTCAGTGATCCACATGTAGGTTCGCAACAAATTTTCAAGTTATTAAGAACTTAAAGAGGCAATGAGGACTCTACCTTTCCATCTATTTGCTGCCCATTACTTTATTAAAGAAAATTCGCAGGCTAAGATTAATGTGCTGTTGGAACTTAGGGAAAGTGAGGGAAAAGAAAGGAATGTTAAAAAGATTTCTTTACCATTGTTTGGTTATAAGAGAAAGAGAAGCAGTGTTCTAAATGGCTGCCGCTGAAATGGCGGCCTCAGCGGCAGGTCGGCGCCATGATTTCACCCTCGACGGCTCATTCGGTGGATTTAGAGATTTGGCAGAGCTTGGCGGCTAGGCAACTAAGAGAGATTTGGTGGAGCTAGGCGGTGTCTTGGCGGGGCTTGGCGGAGCTAGGCGGCCATCTTGGCGGGCTTGGCGGAGCTTAATTGCCTTAAAAATATTTAAAATATTTTTTTTTGAAAAAAAACGCCGAATCGCTCGGCAGCGGGTCGCCGCCCGACTAGTGCCGAGCGCCATTTAGAACACTGAAGAGACGAGAAAACAACAAATTCAAGAAAGGAAAGTTGAAAAAATTTCTTCGGTCTTGCTATTGTCAGCCCACTGGGCTGACGATAAACACACTAAAAGACAAGAAAAACACATATTTCTGTGCACTTTTTACATCTTTTAATACACATTCACACACCTACTATCGTCAGCCTATTGGGCTGATTTTAGAATTTTCCAAATTTCTTTACCATTGTTGGTTATAAGAGAAAGAGAAGAGAAAACAACAAATTCAAGAATTGAAAGCTTCCTCTCATTTTCTTTTCTTTTCCCTCTCTTTCCCTAAGTTCCAAACAGAGCATAAGTATTTTACCTAATGAAACTCATTCAATCAAGAAGGCTTTTGGTCTTATAGAAAGCGTCCATGGTTTGCTGCTCCAATCATTGATTCCCTGGTTTGTCAGGTTCAACGTAATAGGTTAATTTGGTTCTATAGATTGAGGGATGTACATGCTCAAGCTTTGGAGTCTGCTGTAATGCTTAGCTATTTAATTCAGGTTGCAAAATTGATCAAGTCATGTCTAATTGTTTCTTTTTGGCTGAGCATATCTAATATTAGGTGCTTTTTTTTATTTGCCTCTTTATTTCCAATAGTGCTTTGTAAACGGATTACTAGTCTGAATATAGCCAAGAACATCTCCTACTTGCCCTCTATATCTCTATTTTATGGTACAGTGGTGCTCGAACAAATAGTTTGAAGTCCCGACTAATCTCTGGGGTACACATAGCCCCCCTCATGCCACATATAATTAGGTAACCGAGTGAAGGTAGTAGCCTCAAGGGTGAGTGAGAAATGGAAATTAACCATTGGTCCATTTCTTCAGATTCAAACCAGAGAACTCTCTAAAATAGCTTGATATGTCCCAAATTCTGGCCACTTGACTGAACCCAAGTGATTTTCTAATTCCTTTTCTTGTTCGTCTTCTAATTTTTGTCTAGGAATTCGAGCAAGGTGCTTTGTGAAAAGGTAAATGACCCGTGCCTTGAAAACTATTTGTATTAATCCGGAGACCATCTGCATCATAATATAAATTGCTGAAGTTTATTGGAAGTGAATTGGTTGCAAGTCTTGATGGAGTTACATGTCAATCATTTACTATTTGTGGATTTCGTTGGTGAGCTCAACTTCAGTATTGAGCCTTTTTCATTTGCTTTAGTTTTTGTACGAAGGTTTGGGCCCTTCCAAGTTACAAGTCATGAAAATTGAACTCAAGGAAATTTCGCCTGCTGCTGTTTGTTAATTTTGTTTTACGTAAAGTTCTTTGCGTTTAAAAATTGGTGAAACTGTGATCTTCAACCCAGATTTCCTGGGAAAACATGTGAAGGAAATAAGAAGGTGCTGTAGCTTGACTAGACAGAATATGGTGGCCTGGGTGGGAGACGGGGAGAATTAGATAATTCAGTGAGGGTTTGTCATGGAGAATGATCGTTAGTGACTTGGCGTCAATACAAACAACTTTTGACATTTCTGTCTAGGGCAACCAATCTCTTTTTCTCTCTCTTGTGTATAGCAACCAATCTCAGATATGGGCTATATGGCATTTACTTTGAGTCCCACACTCCCTCTCCCACTAGAAACCCTTTTGAGATATGGCACAAGCTTAAGGCAAATGCAGAGGTCAACTAAGCCAGCCCATGAGACGGTATTGTTTGCTTGATAGATCCCAGTGTCCAGGAAGTATTGGTGTTTGCTTGGTAAAAACTTGAGGCTCCTGAGGTCGTGGTAGTTGCACCCAATTATCTCAAGGAGCTTCTCCTATAGTCAGTGGCCACTCAAGAAAGAATATCAGTTTTCCTGTGCATCACCATTAGATTTGTGCTATTTGGAACTCTCACTCCCTAAGCTTTCTTCTAGGTGCAGTATCTTGTTTTTTGAGGTCGTATGCGACTATTGAGGTGTTGGCTTTCTTGCTAGGGTGGATGGGAAACGTTAAGTAGATGATCTTCGGATGCTTAGCGTTGCATTGGTTCGATTTTTCATACATAATGCCAATGACAAACTTGCTTGACCCTTCGATTAAGCCCCTGTAATGACCAGGGACTGGCTTGTAGCTTAACTGGGGACAGTATTTACTCTAATAAATAAGATAAATATATTAGACAACCATCTACCAACATGAGAAAACAACTACACAAAATTCTCTAAAGGCTACAAACAAAGGGAAGCTATATCTCCACAAAAGAATACAGAATAGGAGTCACTGAACCCGTCACCATATTGTAAGGAGTGACCGAAAACCGTCTCTTAATCCACACCATGAACTCTTCCACACCAGGGGAAGACCTATAACACTCAATCCAAATCATCCACACAAGGCATGGCGGTGCGCTCAATACAGATCATTGACACCTCCACTTCCCGTGGGTATTGTGGGTCAACTGGTCAAGTATGACTATTGTACATTTCCAAGTTTTTCTTTAGCAATGCTCGGTTTGAATTGCTGGTGTTACTCTCAATCCAAATCATCCACATAAGGGATGGCGGTGCACTCAATCCAGACCATTGACACCTCCACTTCCCGGGGGTATTTTGGGTCAAGTGGTCAAGTATGACTATTGTACATTTCCAAGTTTTTCTTTAGCAATGCTCGGTTTGGTAACTGATGAAGTACGGGAAGAAAACAGGAACTTGAGATGTTCAATTGATTTGGGTTTGAATTGCTGGTGTAAATTTTTGTTGTTCTACCTATTTTAGTATCCCAGATTAATGTGCTTTCATGTTATTCCTTAAGAAGTTTATAATTTCCTAAACTGTTCACATGTCTTAAGAGAAGCAGGATTAGGCTACCAAATAGGCAGTTTTTGAAGCTCCTTATATATACACATAGGTATATATGTATACTATTTCCTATATATGTACATCTTATTTGATGTTTATGTTGTTTATCTGATGGCATCATATAGCTTTGCTGTCCAAATTTACATGATTGAATGCCAGAGGTAGCTCAAAATATGCATTTGGTTGGGTGGGTTGAGACGGAGCTGTTCTGAGCCTCTCAAATAGCCTCCTTAGAGCAACTTTATCAGCTTAGTCAAACAACAAAACTGAGCTAGTTTACCTATGGAAAGGGACAAAATCATCTTGCAGCAGCTGAGGTAAAAGGAGGTGTAAAATACCTCCATGAACAGTTGTTAGTCATCTTTACCGATTCACTATTCATCCGGTAACCATTTTTTTATTCCTTTTCCTCCCTCTCTCCAACAGTACAGTCACACACTGTGAACATAGTACATAGTCATCCATGTACAATAATAATATTTTATTAAAAAATAGGTTAGATAGTGTTGGTGTAGTGTTGAAAGAAAAATGAGTAGGTAAAATAAAAAATATGTACTGTTCACTAGTTTTTTTACCTAATAACTGGTGTACTTGCTCTTAGGTTCACCAAGTGACTTTCTGCATCAAGGGACTTGGCGATCATTTTTTGTACCTTTCTTCCATACTATGCTCTTCTTATTACTTACAAAAAAGAAAATGGGGTAAAAGGAGGAATGTTAGTCAGGGGATTACAACATTGTTCGTTTATTCATTTTGGAATTTTTTATATTCTGCTGATTATAGTTTCTTTACTTCAGGCAATCTTGTGCCACAATTCCTGGATTTAGTGGTCGTCTCTCATTGGTTTATCTCTACTAGTACAAACTAATGCCATGCATGTTTGGTTCTAACCAAATATATCCCTCTCTTATGTATGAAATTTGTAAGGCCTGGCCCTTTTCCAGATTGTCTTCGATAATGTAATGTAAGCACTTGGATACACATTTGTGAACAACTTCAAGAAAACTGGCTTATTTTTGACTGGCCAAGCTTTGATGGTTTTCAGTGCTGAACCGATTCGGGTTTGATCTCTCCTTCAGACTCAAGTCATATACATATAGGAGACGTACAGAACAACATATAGCGAATTTGCACTGTTATGTTTCGCTATGACGCATCAAGCGCGTGCATTTTTATGTATTAGCAAAATATGTTGTACCATTCAAGTTGTGGAGAAAGATATTGCCTGGCTTGAATTGTTTTTTCCCTACCTGGCTGGGTTTTCTGTTTATGCTAAAAGGTTGAATCTGGACACATATTTCATGTTTGATCCCTGAATTTTTTGAAGAGTGACTTCAAACTATTTGGTGTTTTGGGAGATGAGAATTGCAAATTACGTTTATGTATTCCTATTTTTCTAATATAGATGGTAACTATTTGGTGTTTTGGGAGATGAGAATTGCAAATTACGTTTATGTATTCCTATTTTTCTAATATAGATGGATATAAAATCATATTGATATCATTTGAATTTCGGTCCACGTTACCTTCCTTTTGACTTTACGTTAATTTTAACTGAAGTGAAATTTGCATGTCCAACGAATTTCTGAAGACAAGTGGTTACCTTTCTTTTGACTTTACGTTTAACTCAAGTGAATTTGCCTGTCCAACGAATATCTGAAGACAGGTGGTTGTATCTTGTACCTGAATTGGTGGCTCACTTTTTCTAAGTACTCTTTCCGTCCTTTTTTAAGTGTTCTGTTTCGTAATTCTAACTTATTAAAAAGACATCATCATTACACCTTTCACATCAACTTTTTCCTCCATTTTTTCTACTTATCCATCATCATTATATTTTTACTCATTAACTTTTCAAAATAAAATATACTTTTAGGGACAAATAGACAATATACCAACTTTTACCTCCCTAACTTTACAAAATGGACACTTCTTAAGGGACAGCCCAAAATGGAATACTGGACACAAAAAAAGAGGGACGGAGGGAGTAGTACTTTTTCCGTTCATTTTTAAGTATCATGCTTCGTAACTCCAACTTAATATTAAAAAGACATCATCATTATACTTTTTATATCAATTTTTTTCTCTACTTTTCTTATTTACTTATCATTATTACATTTTTACTCACTAACTTTTCAAAATGGAATCTATTTTTAGAGACAAAACAGACGATGTACCAATTTTTTTCCATTAATTTTACAAAATGGATACGTATTTATTAAAGGACAGTCCAAAATGAAATACTGGACTCTAAATAAGAAAAAAGAACAGTCCAAAATAAAATACTGGACTCTAAATAAGAAACAGATGAAATAATATGGAAGAGGACCAAAACGAACTTCGGGATTTGACACAATATAAAAGATCTTTTAGATGCATATAATCCTATGGGGGCATTTGGGCGTGGCCGTAGGTGTCTTTATGACACTATCAGTACTTATTTTTGTCAAGCATGGTAGGAAAAATGTTGCTACCCACACATATAAATAGGTATATATTTTACACAGATTTTTTGTGGGGTCACGTTGGGTTCTACACAAACGATCTGAGCCGTTAATTAAATGTAAAAATATTTTTTCAAGAGCCCTCTCAAAAACTCAGCTTAATTCGATACTTATAAATAATCGATCGAATCATCTACTAACTTTTTATTTTGATTTCCAAATAATGAACAGTTAAATGATTAGATCGAGCATCTATAGATATTGGATTGAGCTTATTTTTTGTAAGGGCTCTTGAAAAAATATTTTACATTTAATGAACAGCTCGAATTGTTTGTGTCAGACCAGAGGTGGGCCCTATAAAAATTTGTGTAGAATATGTACCTTATTTATATGTGTGTTTAAACTTTTCGTACTATTAATAGCTCATTTTAGAAACTTCGGGAGAGATTCCTTGCTTATTTTACATACTACAATGTAAAAATTCACCTATTCCGTTACCCAGCCCTCTGTTTGGAAAAATAAATGGAAAGAAAATTTTACGGTGCACAGAACTAGAATTTACTATTTTCTTTTTCATATATTCCAAAAATTTTACGGTGCATAGAACTTGAATTTACTAGTTTTTAGGCTCCGTTTATTTGGGCATAAAATATTTTTACATATTTTCTAGTGTTTAGTTGTACAAAAATGAGAAAAATAATTTACATGTAAAATATTTTTCATTAATTGGATGAAAATGACTTACCCTTCAATTTTCCGAAAGTTATTTTCTGAAATGAACCCACTACTTTCTACTGCAATTCTCACTACTCAATTTTCTCGATCGGTAGTCATGACCCACGTTCAATTCCCTCTTTCTCATCTTTCTCTCTCTCTTTCTCCACTATATTTTTCGATTTTTGAAAATATTTTTTATATACCAATCAAACACCGAAAATTAAAAGTTTGAAGTTTGTTTTCTGTTTTTATCGAAACAAACAGAACCCTAAATTCTAATGACGTTAACTTGGCTAACGACAAAAAGACCCCTTCTGTCATCTCTCTCTCTCCCTCCTCCATCGCCACCACATCCCAATCACAACCCCTAGCCTCCACCACGGTCAATCATGCCCTTAACCCATCTTAAGTGAAAACCTAAAAAATTTCTCCCTCCAACACTTCTTCTGCCTTTGTGGCATTCCAGTCGTCCCCCTTATTCAATTCATCTCTATCTCCCCGTGTGTGCGGGCGCGCGCGCAATGGGGTTTCGGCTTGTTCATAACTTTAGGCTTGGAATTCACAATTGGTTTGACAAATAGCGGTGCGGTGGAACTGATACTCTATTTCCGTCATTTTGAACCGCAGTCTCGGAATCCTTTGCTTTAGCTTTGGAATAAAACTGAGGTATTGCAACATGTATTACCAAGGAGGAAAAATGAGTTAGGGCTCGTTTGGCTAAATAAGCCAATAAGTCAAGTGGTTTATTTTTTTGTTCTTATTCAATTTTTTTCGTATTTGTTAGTTTTTTGTCAATTTTTTGAAAATTATTGCATCGTCATGACGAGAGAAATCTAAAAAGTAAAAAATTATGATCGAAATCAATTTTTTTTTAATAAAGGGCAAAAAAATAAGCCACTTGGCTTATTTTGTCGAGCAGGACCCCTTACTGGTGTGTTGTCTCAATCCGACTTATTTGATTTTGAAAAAAATTTCGATTGCACTTTTGATGAAATAATATTGCGCTTTGAGTGAATTATTTTGACACTCTTCTCGAGAATAACATTGCACCCAAATGAGGACGATTGCGTTGCATTGCAGTGTGATAGTCTAAATTCAACCGTTTGTTTGGGGAAAAATAACCGGTGCTACTTTTTATGAACCAATGTTGTACCTTGAAAGTGAATTATTAACATGGCACCCTTTGAGAATTAACATTGCACCCGAATGAGGATGAATGAGTGACAAATGTGTTGTCTTAATCTTAGGGTGGGTTTGGATAGAGTAGATTAGTAAGATTTTTTTCTGTTTTTATTCAAATATTTTTTTGCATTTCTTAGTTTTACGTCAAATTTTTGTGACTTATTGATTCGTCTCGACGAGAGAAGTCAAAAAAGTGGAAGTTTTTTGGGGGAATTACCGGACAGTGGTACATGGGGCAAACAATGCCCAAGTGATGGAGTAGTTTTTAGGAAATTCATGTAAATATGGGAAGGAGAAAAGTATTTCCCAATACATGGAAAGGTCACATGAAAAGACTATGAAGCTGAAAGCCCCTCATCAAAAAAACCCTAAACCTCAAATCCACCCATCCATCGTTTTCATTCATTTGCCCCCAATTCCCACATGGCTCTGAATAGGACGACCGACTGGAAGTGAATAACAAGAGGTAGGATTTCTTGGGTTTCTTCTGCTTCTTTCCTCCTCTCGACCTCTTCTCCTTCACCTCTTCTTCCTCTCTGACTTCATCTCTCTCTATGGTTCAATACTCTTTCCATTCCACGGAAGAAGAAGCAAGATCTTGTCCTCCAAACGAAAAACTTACGCATCTGGTAAGGAATGTTTTGGATTGGGTGTTTCAATTTTTTTGCAGTTTTCTCTATTTTCTCTTCTCTCATTTCGTCTATGTGTCTTTGTTTGTATGCAAATTGATTTTTTTCATTGTATGAGTGAGGAATAGAAGGGGCAATATTGAGACTTGCCCATTAGTTCCCCCTAGGAGAAAAAGGTACAATATTGATACCAACATTTGATCCACCATTCTGTACCCCCATTGCAATGGAAGTTTGTTTTTTCAGAAAATATAATAGTTGCTCTTTAAGTCACCTAATGTTTCTCCTTGTAAGAGCTGTTGTTGCTCTCTATGTAAGAAAGTACGCCCTAGACTGTTAAGGGCAGTGACCCATGTTTTTAACTCACTGAATGGCTGTGCCTTTACCCTTGTGTGTTGGTCAGTATGAAATGTGGTTCCTTTTTAAGTTATGCAACACTAGTGAATGCCGGTGCCTTCAGGCACGGGTCAACGTAACGTAATATTGCTTCAATTGACAAAGCCAACTAATAATATCAATTACTAAATTATGATCAATGAATCAAATATAAATAATAAATTCAACAAATCAAATTCTCCATTAAATTTAACATGCAAAATGAAAATGAACCACAAAACATGGGTTAGATCTTTTAAAGATTTAGCCGCAAAAAGTATTCCCAAAAAGAGAGAGACTAAATGCACATAAGTGAAAATGTCATGAACATGTATTTTTTGCTCCCTTACACTGAGGTTGCTTTCTTTTTCCATCGTACACTATTTATGTTCTAGCAAATTTTTTGGTACCCAAAAACAATCAAGCCCTAAGATCTGATCTTATGCCTAGATAACTACATAATACACAAAGGTGTCCAAATAAGAGATAGTTAGGCACAATAGTTGGCCCATATTTCAGGTTCCAAACTTGAGGTGCATGTAAACGTACCATGTCGCATTTTAACACGTCATAACCTAGTTTATCAGGGTCGCAATCATCCCGCAATACATTGCTGTACTTGTCACTTTCAGTTGCAAGTAGATTGGACTGGGGAATTTTTTTTTGAAATACATCAGAAATAAAGTCAAAAAACAAAAAAAAATTAACCATAATAAGAAGGATATGTTACCGCAAAGGCTGAAGAAAAAATGTGACGTGATGGATGAGCCTTGGTCGCATGGGCTCTTTCCTTCAGCATTTGTCAATCCGTAAAAGTGTACATAACCTACGTGTAGTCCAGCGTATGACAGTTATTCAACGTTATGACACAAATATCACAAATTGAAGTATGGAACATACCATATTACACACAAGGCCCCTCGGTTTAAACGATTGAGCAACTTCCTTGCGAGTAAGAGACCACTTTGCCCCTTCAATACGGATCAACACCTCGCTGTTGTGCCAAAATATTTTGTTAGTATACCAAAATCGGGAAAGAGATAGCATGGTTTCAGAAATGTAACCGATGGTCTGTCCCTTACAAGTAATATGGTATGTCGCGAAAAAGATAAAGGTACCTTAAATCATTTGTCGGTCCCCTAATAAGATAGTTAATGACTGATTCTTCTTCTTCCTTTAATTTTGTTGTCTTGACGAAGGGTTGTGCAACAAAAGGAGATTTAATAGATGGGCTCGGCTTCACATTTCTTCGACGTTTTCTCTTTGTGGGATCAATTGAGATCGCCACCGCTTCCTGCTTTCGCTTACAGGACGCCAACCCATCCATGATTTTGGATGTCCCCCCCACCTCCCCTTCCTCCTCAATCTCATCCCCCTTCTCCTTAATATGATCCCCCTTATGAATCTGATCCCCTTGCTCCTTAATATGATCCCCCTCGTCCCCCTTATGAATCTGATCCCCCTGGTCCTCCTCCCACTCCCCCTGGTCCTCATATTCATGTAGTTCAAAATTTCCACTAAATTGTGGCGAATGGCCTTCATCTTCTATAGGTTCTGCCTGTGGACCATCTTGAGGGCTTCGAAAAACAGGGCTTCCAACAACAGGCTCGCCCATAGCAGCATCCATTTCATGCAACCTTTTTAAGTTATTCATAAATTGACGCGTGAAATCTTTGTACATATCAATGCAGATCTGAAATGGTATAAGATAAACCAAAATATGAGCATATGTGAAAACTAATCGAGGCAATCTAAAAGAACCATGAATATATGAAATATTGAAACTAAGCCAATACCATCACCTGATTTTTCAAATTACGGGGAGGGAACTGAGAAAAAAAATAATCCTCAAATAGCTTGTCCTCCGCCTCTTTGAAAATGCGAATATCGATAAATTCCTTTGTTCATAAGCCAATAGGAGGCTCAGGTTCCTTCCCAATTTCAACATCCAACGGATGTAAGTCAAAATATATGACCTGCAAAACAAATCAGTCATAATTTTTAACTTCCTACATAAACCATAATATTGTTATTGAAAGTGTTAAATAGAATGCTACAAAAGATTAAGTAAACATACCATCAAAAGGAACAGACTACCACCAACTCCTTCCGCCTTCCGTCCACGACCTTTGGTTACCCGAACGTTATAATTTCGAATCTCGTTCACCAACCAATCCAACATAAAGGCCGGCCACTTATACGTCTTTAAGGTTTCAAGGTCGTCGGCAATCACCCCAGGGAACAATCTATTCCCCGCAACTTCCTTTGTGGTGGGGCACAACAAGCATCCTAATGTAAATAGCATGTAAGCCCTATGAAACTTCCCATCAGTATCGCCTTCCTTAATCACATTTTCCAATTTCAATCCCCTTAAAACCCCCTTTAGAATTCAGAATTGGCTTGGGAATGGGCTTAGGAATAGAGTTGGGATTCAGAATTGACTTGGGAAAGGGATTGGGATTCACAATTGACTTAGGAATGGGAATGGGGTTTGAAGAGGACTTTAAGGGAGGTTTTAAGGGGATTGAAATTGGAAAATGTGATTAAGGAAGGCGATACTGATGGGAAGTTTCATAGGGCTTACATGCTATTTACATTAGGATGCTTGTTGTGCCCCACCACAAAGGAAGTTGCGGGGAATAGATTGTTCCCTGGGGTGATTGCCGACGACCTTGAAACCTTAAAGACGTATAAGTGGCCGGCCTTTGTGTTGGATTGGTTGGTGAACGAGATTCGAAATTATAACGTTCGGGTAACCAAAGGTCGTGGACGGAAGGCGGAAGGAGTTGGTGGTAGTCTGTTCCTTTTGATGGTATGTTTACTTAATCTTTTGTAGCATTCTATTTAACACTTTCAATAACAATATTATGGTTTATGTAGGAAGTTAAAAATTATGACTGATTTGTTTTGCAGGTCATATATTTTGACTTACATCCGTTGGATGTTGAAATTGGGAAGGAACCTGAGCCTCCTATTGGCTTATGAACAAAGGAATTTATCGATATTCGCATTTCCAAAGAGGCGGAGGACAAGCTATTTGAGGATTATTTTTTTTCTCAGTTCCCTCCCCATAATTTGAAAAATCAGGTGATGGTATTGGCTTAGTTTCAATATTTCATATATTCATGGTTCTTTTAGATTGCCTCGATTAGTTTTCACATATGCTCATATTTTGGTTTATCTTATACCATTTCAGATCTGCATTGATATGTACAAAGATTTCACGCGTCAATTTATGAATAACTTAAAAAGGTTGCATGAAATGGATGCTGCTATGGGCGAGCCTGTCGTTGGAAGCCCTGTTTTTCGAAGCCCTCAAGATGGTCCACGGGCAGAACCTATAGAAGATGAAGGCCATTCGCCACAATTTAGTGGAAATTTTGAACTACATGAATATGAGGACCAGGGGGAGTGGGAGAAGGAGGACGAGGGGGATCAGATTCATAAGGGGGACGAGGGGGATCATATTAAGGAGCAGGGGGATCAGATTCATAAGGGGGAGGAGGAGGATCATATTAAGGAGAAGGGGGATGAGATTGAGGAGGAAGGGGAGGTGGGGGGGACATCCAAAATCATGGATGCGTCGGCGTCCTGTAAGCGAAAGCAGGAAGCGGTGGCGATCTCAACTGATCCCACAAAGAGAAAACGTCGAAGAAATGTGAAGCCGAGCCCATCTATTAAATCTCCTTTTATTGCACAACCCTTCGTCAAGACAACAAAATTAAAGGAAGAAGAAGAATCAGTCATTAACTATCTTATTAGGGGACTGACAAATGATTTAAGGTACCTTTATCTTTTTCGCGACATACCATATTACTTGTAAGGGACAGACCATCGGTTACATTTCTGAAACCATGCTATCTCTTTTCCGATTTTGGTATACTAACAAAATATTTTGGTACAACAGCGAGGTGTTGATCCGTATTGAAGGGGCAAAATGGCCTCTTACTTGTAAGGAAGTTGCTCAATCGTTTAAACCGAGGGGCCTTGTGTGTAATATGGTATGTTCCATACTTCAATTTGTGATATTTGTGTCATAACGTTGAATAACTATCATACGCTGGACTACACGTAGGTTATGTACACTTTTACGGATTGGCGAATGCTGAAGGAAAGAGCCCATGCGACCAAGGCTCATCCATCACGTCACATTTTTTCTTCAGCCTTTGCGGTAACATATCCTTCTTATTATGGTTAAATTTTTTTGTTTTTTGACTTTATTTCTGATGTATTTCAAAAAAAAATTTCCCAGTCCAATCTACTTGCAACTGAAAGTGACAAGTACAACAATGTATTGCGGGATTATTGCGACCCTGATAAACTAGGTTATGACGTGTTAAAATGCGACATGGTACGTTTACATGCACCTCAAGTTTGGAACCTGAAATATGGGCCAACTATTGTGCCTAACTATCTCCTATTTGGACACCTTTGTGTATTATGTAGTTATCTAGGCATAAGATCAGATCTTAGGGCTTGATTGTTTTTGGGTACCGAAAAATTTGCTAGAACATAAATAGTGTACAACAGAAAAAGAAAGTAACCTCAGTGTAAGGGAGCAAAAAATACATGTTCATGACATTTTCACTTATGTGCATTTAGTCTCTCTCTTTTTGGGAATACTTTTTGCGGCTAAATCTTTAAAAGATCTAACCCATGTTTTGTGGTTCATTTTCATTTTGCATGTTAAATTTAATGGAGAATTTGATTTGTTGAATTTATTATTTATATTTGATTCATTGATCATAATTTAGTAATTGATATTATTAGTTGGCTTTGTCAATTGAAACAATATTACGTCACGTTGACCCGTGCCTTCAAGCACGGGCATTCGCTACTGTTACATAACTTAAAAAGGAACCACATTTCATACTGACCAACACACAAGGGTAAAGGCACAGCCATTCAGTGAGTTAAAAACATGGGTCACTGCCCTTAACAGTCTAGGGCATACTTTCTTACATAAAGAGTAACAACAGCTCTTACAAGGAGAAATATTAGGTGACTTAAAAAGCAACTATTATATTTTCTGGAAAAACAAATGTCCATTGCAACGGGGGTATAGAATGGTGGATCAAATGTTGGTATCAATATAGTACCTTTTTCTCCTAGGGGGAACTAATGGGCAAGTCTCAATATTGCCCCTTCTATTCCTCACTCATACAATACAATGAAAAAAATCAATTTGCGTACAAACAAAGACACATAGACGAAATGAGAGAAGAGAAAATAGAGAAAATTGCAAAAAAAATTGAAACACCCAACCCAAAACATTCCTTACCAGATGTGTACGTTTTTCGTTTGGAGGACAAGATCTTGCTTCTTCTTCCGTGGAATGGAAAGAGTACTGAACCATAGAGAGATGAAGTCAGAGAGGAAGAAGAGGTGAAGGAGAAGAGGTCGAGAGGAGGAAAGAAGCAGAAGAAACCCAAGAAACCCTACCTCTTGTTATTCACTTCCAGTCGGTCGTCCTGTTCAAAGCCCGTGTGGGAATTGGGGGCAAATGAATGAAAACGATGGATGGGTGGATTTGAGGTTTAGGGTTTTTTTGATGAGGGGCTTCATAGTCTTTTCATGTGATCTTTCCATGTATTGAGAAATACTTTTCTCCTTCCCATATTTACATAAATTTTCTAAAAACTACTCCATCACTTAGGCATTGTTTGCCCCATGTACCATTGTCCGGTAATTCCCCCCAAAAATAACTATTGCTCGCGGGTTGCAGTGTACATCGTTTTCTTCTTCTTCTTCTCCGTCCCGTTACACAGCCGTTTTTCAAACAAACGCTTTGTTCCTTCTTCTCCGTTCTCACCCAATTCTTCCAACGCTGACCTTACCTCTTCCTCCGTTTCACCGTTGCACTCGATATTGACGAGATGAACATGCGGTCAAAACCCTTCTTTTTTACTCGGTGTTTTTTGGAGGAGTTTGGCCAGTGCCTATAACGCAAGAGAGAATTGGCCTGTGGCTATAACGTGTATGTTTCACCTTGCACAAGATTCTTCTTGCTACTGTGACTCAAATTAATAGCTCATTGGTTGATCAGCACAAAACCCATCTTTCTTTCCTTTACCACAGACAAACAGCATCACAGCAAGTCTCAACAATGCAATCATCGAAAATGTGGGTCAGCGATTGCAAAGAAACCCAGTTGAGAAACTTGGGGTTTGATTTCAGCAGGGAAATTAAGGAGAAGAGAGACCTTGATTTGGGGGAATTGCTGTACAAAACAAAAATGGAACCCTAACACTGGTATTCCATTTTAATTGAAATAAACGGGGGGGGGGGGGGGGGGGGAAGACCTCGTCAGCACGATAATGGCCTGACATACGATGATGAACGGGAGGAGGAGGAGGTGCTGATCAGCGTCGGAAGAGTTGGGTGAGAACTGAAAACTGAGAAGGGTTTCTTTGGTATCGCGTGGAACGGGACGGAGAAGAGGAAGAAAACGATTGGGATGTTTCTCCGTTAGAATTCCATCCCCTAAAATCCCGGTTGGAAAAGAGAGAAGAAAACAAAGATTTCAAATTTAGTGAATATTACGGAGTAATAAATTTTTCATACCATTTTCCTCTCATTTTTCTTTTCTTTTCCTTTCCTTACTTTTCTTTTCCTTTCCAATAGGTTTCAAGAAGGGCTGTTGTGAATTGACAGGAATGGCCCAGTAAAAGGGGCAGCACGAAACCTAAGAGCATTTTCAGCCTTCACTCATATTTTTTCTCAAATTTGAGTCAAATTTTAGGTAAAAATTCATTTTGGGTAGACACATTTTCAACCATCAAACCCAAATTTTACACATTTTTCTCTTTCTCTCTCTCTAACTAGCCGTTGGAGAAATGGGTCAAGGCAAAAGTTGTCTCAGATTTGGACAAAAAATGGGTAAAATCCAAAATGGGAAAGGGTTTGGGTCAAAAATTGGAGAGAGATTTTCATAGTTTTTGTCCCATTTTTAAATTTGAGTCTTAAAATGGGTCAAGACTGGAGATGCTCTAAAGACCCACTCATTGCTCAACTTCCCACAAAGAGGAGTATCAATTTCTTTCCCTCTCTCACTCCTCATCTCTCTTTCCCCTTTGATCTGAAGAGCAGAGCAGTAGTTCTGCAATAAAGCCACTAATAAATATTGCCCATGGATCCTTCATCCAATAAGCAGGAGAACAAGGCTGGCACCAGCCTCTCCACACAAGCAGGTAAATAATGACTTGGAAAGAGAAAGGAGAAGAATGATACTAGTACTCAAGTACATGTCAAACTATGGGATTTCACTCACATGTATGTATATATATTTATATTTCTTTTTTCTTTTTACAATCTGCAGAAGGGGATAAGAGAAGGGAAAGTTCGACCTCGGCAAAACCAGACATCACACCAGGTATGAAAATGTCTTCCTTCACATTGAGTGTACAATTAAGGTTCGTAGTGGTCATATGTCAATTGCTAGTTAGTGTCGAATTTTTAAATTTTTTAACCCAAGCTAATCATTTTGGTGGGGATCCACATATGTCTTCGCGTTTGTCAGTATTATAATCTGGTTAAGATATTCACACATTTCACTGATCATTGTATTTTGGACTTGGATTGGGTCCATAGGTTTTTTTTTTTTTTGTTGTTGGTAAGTTAAGATTTTATTACCAAATAGAAGAGCTACCTTTGAACACAGCGTACAAATGAGGGAAAGAAAAAAGGTTAGGAAAAACTCCCACCTTTAACAACAGATCAATAAAAACCAGGAAAATGAAATACTAGAGTAATACCAAAACCTGAGAATACAGCAGTTCAGTCTACAAAGATTTTAGCTGAAATGTTCCAATCAGAGCAGATTTGTAAATTGATGATTGATCTAGGAATCCTCCTCCAGGAGCTAATGCAAGACCGTACATCAGACACAATCTGCTGAACCACAATATCCACATTTCCCATTTTCTGCTTGAAAATTCTAGCATTCCTCTCATGCCAAATATGATATATGGAAGCTGCAAGGGACAGCTTGCAAACAGCTTGCACCATGCCCTTCCCTCTTCTATAGTAATCAAGCCAATGTAATTCCTGTATCAACCTCTCAGGATGCTTAGAAATCCTATTTTTACTCAGTAAACTGCCCCAAACTTGGGAAGTAAAAATGCAGTAAAAAACAAATGAGCATGGGTCTCCTCATGACCAGAGCATAACACACAATCAGGATTGATGTTGAGCCCCCATTTCAGCATTCTATCCTTGGTTGTTAGCCCTCCCAAGATAGCTAGCCACTGGATAACGGATCATCCAGAAGTAGCTTGATGGAACCATACCACTTTATACCAAAAAACCTCAGGAGAGGGAGTTCGGAAACCCTGCCAAGCTGATTTAATTGAGAACCTCCCACTTGGGTTTAAAAGCCAAATAACAAGTATCTTCTTGGGTAGAATTAGGCTGCATATTTGGTGGAATATTATCCAGGATTTCCTTCACCACATGACTCCTATTTCTGTCCCAAAACCATGAGTTGTTACATATAATAGCAGAAACTTTTGCAGATATAGACCTAAGCAAATTTTGATCCATTCTGCTACCAAAACAAGTTTTCAAGGGACCGCTGGGGTGCCAGTTGTCTAGACACAAAATTTGTGTTCAAACCATTACCCACAATGTATTTTATCCAGGGTTGAACCTTCTCTCTTAGCTTGAAAATCTTTCTAATGGTCCAAGAAGCAAAATGGGGGATGCTCATAGACCATATACATTCTAATGACATAGGTATGAATCCACCTAATCCAAAGAGTATCAGCTTTGCTTACTATAGCCCATGGAAGCTTCGACATAGCAGCTCTATTCTAGTCCTTAAGGTTTCTGAAACCAAGACGACCCTCTCTTTTAGGCAGACAAACATCACTCCACTTCACTTTA